>NC_140123.1:76322674-76897832 GCF_964035555.1 Netta rufina
GCTCTTTGCTATGCTTCAGGGTCTCAGTAGTGTGAAAAGCTGTAAGCATCCTGACCACATCTAAATTGTTGGTTTATTGCATGGTCTAACACCATTTATATCTGTTGTGTGTGATTTGTGTACAGGTTGTAAATTACCCATTTTGTTAAGCAGCAACATGTAAGGATAACCCATTATCCCCAGAAAGGAATGTAAGTTGTGGCATGTTTTCCACTGGGTTTCCTAGATGTAGTTGGTGGTTAGGTTTCAATCACAATTTTAATAATGGCCAGAGTACTTGAATCTGAAAAATCCAGATACTTGTTGTTAGCTCCAAGACTATGTGAAGACAGCTTCAAGGGAATCTTCTGCAAGTGTTCAGGTCATGCTTCATTGCTACCTCTTCTAACATAACAAGGCTGAATATCAGTAGTATCTCCGATATAATTTTGGAAATTGGTAATATTGCTGAGCGTTCTCTGTCAAAATATGGGGCTGAGGTCAGAAGTACCAATCAACTCGTGAATGCAAATTGCTTGTCACATTTCCCTTTGGAAGCAGCAGACAACTGGAATGAACTGAAACTGGAGACAGTGTATTTTTCGTGACACAAATTGAACTCCTGCCAATGACAAATGCCAAGGTACATTGTGAAAATAAAATAATGTAGTGCTAGCTAAAGTGCATGACATAGCTATGAATAGATGCACCCATGTGCACACCACAGCTCCTACCTTTCTTTTCTTGGAGAGAACAGTTTCACATGCACCAAGGTCGCCAGAGTGGTTGTATCCTGTAAAGCGCATGTCATGCGTGAAAGTATATAAAGACCATCTGGGAACTATAAAAATAGCCTGTCCTGACTAGATGATTTGTGTGGTGGCCAAGGATTGATATGCTCATTCAGGAAATGGCAAAAGAACGTCGATTTTTTGGGGAAACTACCAGGCTCCTTTTCATCCTTGGGAATGGCCTGGTATCTCATGGAACTAAATCCACAAGGAGTCTTTGGACCACATAGCTTCTGAATGCCCTGAAGGAGACTGTGTGAACTGAAGCATTTCTATGCAGGCAGTGGAAATCCTAAAATATTTACAGGAACCTTAACATTTCAGGTTTTGTGGTTCTGGAACGGGCTGAGAGTGATAGCAGAACTTAACTCGTCTGTAGAAAGAAGGTTTCAAATGAAGTTATACCAGATCTGTTGGATTAGTTACTACATTCTGCCACGTGCCAGTCAGCTTTATTCAGCCATCTTGCAAGTGATTACTGTTATGATCTTGTTTGAATATGGTTTAGAAAGCATCACTGGATTTTTCTGCTTGACTTACAGGAGTGCAGGACATCTGACTTAAATCCTGGTAACATGGACCTGATCTGTTTTTTAAGCCTGATCTAAACAGAAGGTTCCTAAACTAGTAAAAATAGCCATAAACAGTGAAACTCAATTGCAAATTTTCCATGCAGGAGAAAACTACAGATGCTGTCAAAAAATATCTATGCTATTAAAAGAACCATCACAAACCACCTCCTTGATCTGTTTTTTTTGTTTGTTGTTTTTTTGTTTGTTTGTTTAATACTGATCATTAATTATCTTAATGCAGTTGCAACTTCAAAACTGCTATTTTATACTGAAGAGAAAGTATTAGTGTGAAGGACCTGGATTCTATTGTATAAAATAATCTGTGAGTCCTCTGTTTCTTACTTACATTACCTGCCAAAACAGGTGTCCAGATAAGTCCTATGTGCCACATTAGTTCAGTAAAAACTAATTATATCTATGTTATCTTTCATGCTTCATGTTTGAACTTGGATTGAGATCAGAGATGCAGCAGGCCCAAGCCATCATGCCCCAGTGCCTGTTCCCTACCCCACCCCACCCCAGTTGATCAGCCAGTTAGCTTGCTCCAGATTCAGCCAAAATCTAAGCTAATACATGGGGGAATAGGAACAGCTGGAAAATCAACTTTAGAAGAAGTTTGGTTTCTGAATTAACATGAGATTAGAGATGTAGTTACAGTGTAGGGGATTTGAGCATTACATACGTAGGGGATATATATTCCATACCATGAGGAACTTTTTATATTTTTCCTGAGATACAACAGTGTTTGCTGTGTGTAAGAGTTTCATGCTGATGGGCAATGAAACTCCACCACACCAGTCTCTCACTCCCCCTCCTCCAAGGCACAGGGGGAAAAAGGCAATGAAGAAAAGCTCGTGGGCTGAGATAAGGACAGAGAAATCTCTCACCAATACCATCATGGGCGTAACAGACTCCAGATGAGGAGGTTAGTATAATTTATTGCCTGTTGATAACAGACTAGAACAGTGAGAACTAAAAACAAGCCAAATTAACCCTCTTCTACCTCCTCCACCCAAGCAGCACAGGGGAACAGGGAATGGGAGCTGTGGTCAGTCCCTGAGGCTTTGTCTCCGCTGCTTCCTTACGGTCACTCCCTGCTCCTGCTCCCAGTGGGGTCCCTCCCATGGGATGCCGTCCTTCCTCAACTGAGCCTTCGGGGGCTGCCCACAGGCAGCAGCTCTTCAAGCACTGCTCCCACACGGCTCCGTACCATGGGGTCCATTCTTTTTGACAGTTTCCCACAGCATCCTCCTGAAGAAGCTGGCTTCTCAAGGCCTGGACGGGTGTACACTTCATTGGGTTAAAAACTGGCAGGGTGGCCAGGCCCAAAGAGTTGTGGTGAATGACGTTAGACCCAGTTGGAGGCCAGTCACAAGTAGTGTCCCCCAGGGCTCAGTACTGGGGACAGTTCTTTTCCATATCTTTATCGATGATCTGGATGATAGGATCTAGTGCACCCTCAGTAAGTTTGCAGATGACACCCAGTTGGGCAGGAATGTTGATCTGCTCAAGGGTCGAAGGCTCTGCAGAATGGTCCGGGTAGGCTGGACCGATGGGCTCAGGCCAACTGTGTGGTGTTCAACAAGGCCAAGTGCACTTTGGGCACAACAACCCCATGCAGTGATAGAGGCTGAGGGATGAGTGGTTGGAAAGCTGCCTGGCAGAAAGAGACCTGGGAGTACTGGTTGATAGTCTGCTGAACACGAGCCAGCAGTGTGCTCAGGTGGCCAAGAAGGCCAGCAGCACCCTGGCTTGTATAAGCAGTGTGGCCAGCCGGGCTAGGGAAGTGACTGACCCCAAGTACTCTGCTCTGGTGAGGATGCACCTCGAGTACTGTGTTCAGCTTTGGGCCCGTTGCTACAAGAAGGACATTGACGCCCGGGAGCGTGTCCAGAGCAGGGCTACGAAGCTGATGAAGGGCCTGGAATACAAATCCTATAGGGAGCAGCTGAGGGAACTGGGATTGTTTAGTCTGGAGAAGAGGAGGCTCAGGGGAGACCTTATTGCTCTCTACTGTTACCTTAAAGGAGGCTATAGTGAGGTGGGGATTGATCTCTTCTCCCAAGCACCAAGTGATAAGATGAGGGGAAATGGCTTTAAGTTGTGCAAGGTGTGCTTAGGCTGAATATTAGGAAAATTTCTTATTCATTGATGTTAAAGATATAGGTACTGATTCCACTAGAATGAAACCTGTTCATTAAACTGAATGAGTACAAGTTTTTTTTTTCATGTAAATCTTGAGGGGAGTGAGAAATTAAGTGGGTTCCTGTTCCCCCACCCCCTCATTTTCCGAGCACCTTTGAGTGGTTTCAGTGCAGGAAAGTGATGTGGATGTTGCAGGAAATTGTGAAATCCTTGGCATAAAGATGGGAGGAAGAGGCAGTTGTGCAACTTTTCAGTTTTATAACCTCACCTTTAATCAAAGTAAATGATGTTTCCTAAATACCATTGGAGAGTGAAATTAAACAGCAGGAATTAAATAGGAAACCCTGTCTTTGCTCTCAGAATCATGCCTCGCTTCAGCCGGCACTCCCACCCGTTATTGCTCTCACTCGGCTGTTCCTCCTCAGCCTCCATCCCTGGTTGCTCTGTCAGCTTCCTGCTTCTTCGCTGTGTCTCTGCCATTTCGTTGAAGCTTCCCTTCCACACCCCCAAAAGTTTGCACACGTTTCTGCCAAGCAGCCCTCTCACCCTGCAGTTTGCTGCCAGTCCCCTGAGGAATCGATGAAGCCCTGCAGCTCAAACGCTGCTCAGAGCTTGCTACATGCAAACGTTTGTGATGCCTCTCCTCTGGTTCAGCTGTCTGCTTCCATAAAGAAGCCTCTGTCCCTTGGATTACTGATTGCAGAGTGAGTGTAAAAGCTTAAACCCCTTAGCTTCACTTTATAGGCATTCTTGCAAGTTGGTTTTAAATAACTGTGTGAGCACAAAATTTAAATGAAAGTGTCCCTACGAGCAAAAAAGATCCTTGTGGAAAAATAAGTAAGCAGAAGTTGTGTGTTTCACTGTAGATGAACTAATTGCCCCAATTTAAAAATAAGGCTGTTGTAACAAAGGATTTATTTGGAAAAGCGAATATAGCAACTGATGTATTGAGACATGCTATTATTCCCTCACTGGTTAGCTCCCATAAAGTAAAATAATTGTAAGGGTTTCATTTAATATCCATTGTGTCCTAGTGACTCTACATGTCTTACAGACTATTTTACAGTTTTTGATAATAAAAGGAGCCAGACCATGTACTTAGTGATAAAATAACAAGGCTGTGCATCCATTCAAGGGGCTGTTTACTCACTGGAATTATTTCTAAGTCAGTGATTGGTCTGTTATTTATTTCTTCCTCCATGCTGGTAGAAACATATTTGACTTCCTGTCCTCAAGCATTTCCTTCTTCCACCTTGTCTTGTTTTTTATACTCAATAATACGCAACTCAGCCCGGAGATCAGTCACCTGGAGACTGCTGAGCCCTCACACCTTGCCCGGAGCATGCCAGCTCCCCTTGCAGGAGTGGTGGTGCTTTGTGGAAGTTCATCAGTGAGGATGGATGCAGCTCTGCTCTCTGCTCTTCTCTGCTGCCATTGTGGCAGGGAAAATCAGGACGAACTCAAAGCCAGGTTAGAACAAGGCTGGTTGGGGAAAGCAAATAGCTGACACATGGGTGAATGCTTCTGACCTTTTTTAATATGTTGTGTCAAAGTCTCCTAAGAGCCATTCTTACATACCAGTAATATTGGCAGGTTATATTGCGGTATAGCTTATTCGTATGAGGTGGAACTAGTAAGAATATGGATAACATTGCTTTTTTGAGTATCAGTCAAAATGATTTTGTGCTCCATACTAAGAGCTGAAATGATCACAGAGGTTACAGATTTGAATTTGTGAAATATTTGCTTTGCATTTATCCTGGTAACAGATGCACTGTGTTCCTTCACGTGGAAAGAGAATGGATTTGACTTATGACCAAAATGGTTAAACCAGTGGTGACTTGTAATAAGCACCTGAGAAGTTCTGTGTTACACCAAAACCTGTACAGAAACATCTAAGCTGTATGAGTTCATGTTTTAACAGCACTTTGAAAACACAGAACAGTAAAAAGTCACTAATGGGTGGTACCGTTCACTTCTTAGGTAGGATACACGTTTTCTCCTTTCCTTAAGGAGAACAAAATGCTACTACGTAATGTACTAGTAAGAAAAATAAAATTGGAAAAACGTTTTCGTCTCTTAGGAAATCTTTCACAAGATATTTGATGGAAAGGGAGCTAATCTGCATCAATGTATTGAGTGGGGAAAAACGTCTTTCAGACCTGTGAGGTTGGAAGCATTCCTAAACAACAGGTTACGTTTTAAGGCGTCTGTCAGAAAAGAAAAGAAAGGAAGTATTTTTTGCAACATCTGTGAAATTCTTATGAATAAATCTTTGTTTCCTTTGTAGGCAGTAGGATTTAGCATGTCCCTGTTCTCAAGCTCCAGATCAGCTCTCTACAAGTTTGCAGTGAATAAAAAATTGAAGTGATGGCTCTTCACTGATGATTTTATTTGATTGCCTTCATCCAGTTTATAGTACCAAAATATTGTTCAGTGACAGCTGAAAAGACTTAAAAATGCACTTCCTCAAAACCCAGCATTTTAAATATGTGCTAATGACAAGAAAACGTTCTGTTGCTTTTCTGTATTTAATTCCAATCCCTGGGAATGACCGTGAATTAAACAGTGTGTGTTTATATGCATTTCTGATGTTCAGAGGAATTGACTAAATATTAGCAGTTCACTGAATGCTAAAAATTTCTTCAGTATTCAGATTAAATTTGACCAAGGTGAAATACAAGTCCGTATAAGCAAACAGCCATGCTTGTTAAGTGTATTCTAAACTGACAGAAAACAAATGGGAGAGGAAAAAAAATAATCTATTTGCAGTTTTTGGGGAAGGGGAAGAACTTTGTTTTCTTTTCTTTTAAAGAATGTCCCAATCTAAGACTTGTAACTGAATGCCTGGGAGGAAAATCCTTAATTCATAAAAGCAATAAAAATAAGGTTGTTAAAAAATACATCTAAAAGGCATTAAAGGCCACATAGTCAAAATGTGCAGGAGTAAACTGCTGATAAAATATAATATGAAAGAGAGCAGAGGTTTCAAAATCAGTATTATACCTTGGTTATAATTATTTTTCCTCTGAAGTACTTGTTGGGAAGAAAGGGTATTTTCTGCTCTCTGGAGACAGGACATCAGCAGAACTGCATGCGTGAGTGAAACCAGCTCAGTGATCTGTCAGCTTGTAGCCCTGATTCTCTTTGCCTTTCACAGCCTGCTGTCCCATCCCATACCTTTGCTTCTGCATCAGGATGTATCTGTGTCCCCTTATGTAAAAAGAGTCTAAGCTCCTGTCGCCTTAGGATGCAGCAAAGTTAGTGAAATGGTAATATTTTGTTAATGTAATTATTGGCTTCCAACAAACCTGTGCAGTGCACATAAAAGTAGTGTTTTCAGGGGGGGTTATTTTAGTTCAATTTATGTGGATTTTCACTGGGATGGAAAAGGCACATCGCCATCAGAGCAACCTCTCTGCCAAATGTCAAGTCCTTGCTCCAAAGTATGGAAGCACTAGAGATTCTCATTGAAACAGCTGTAAAAATATCAGCAACACTATTTTCCCCAACTGCACTCTGAAATGACTGAACTATTTTTGCTTATGCCTTCCAGAAAAAAATTTAGCCTGAGGCACACACTCACCATGGAGCTTTACAGTCCAAACAGTTAAAGTGTAGTGAAATTATAAGTGATAATGTAAGCTTATAACGTGTCATACTTAAATATAGGTGTTGATGTCTGCTCCTTGCATAATACTACAAAGAATCTTGAGTTTCTGTAGAAATAAAGGGACCAAAATTATCTCTCCTTAATAAGGAAATGTAAAACATATGTAAAACAATAGTGGTGAGGAGAGAAAAGATTAATAAAAAATGAGTAAGCAGTATGTGAGTACTCATACGTAGTATGTATATTTTTTCATCAATGCTGAAAAATTGAAATGTTGATTGTTCACTATCCAGCTGCGGTATATCTGCAATAAGCAAGGAATCATTAAGAGGAGTTACGGATCTCTGTTTCCCCCATCCTTCTGGCTCATGACTCCCACGTTCTTTGCTCCTCAGGGTTTTCATTTCAGCAACCTGTAACCAGGTGTGAAGTGTGCTCTCCTGAGAGCTGGAAAATGCAAGTTTGAACCAGCTAATTCTTAATGAATTCTTTAACCTTTCATCTCTTAAATCTCTTATACCACTTCCCCTGCCACCTTTCTGCTATATATTTTTTTTTTATTTTCAAATAAAGATACTGTGTCGGTTCTCTACAGCCAAAGATACAAATTGGTGCCTAGATTTTAAAGGGAAATCTGAAGCAATGAATCCCAGCCTCAGACAAGTGTCTAATCCACGGCTACAGGAAGGCACATAAATCTTTGAAACAGGCACATTTCTTTCCCCTCCTTGTAGGGGGAATTGAATAGCTAAGTAGTATGTGAGAATTACATTACAGGAGCTGGATGGCTAAAATATTCGCTTGGTTATTGCATCCTTAGAAGGTCCAGTAAGCATGTCAGTGTTGAGTATTATCCCATCTACCTCTCTGTGTGTCTTTCCCAGATGAAAATGATTTGTCCATATAAATTAGTAAAGATGGTAATGAGTAAGACTGTTTCGATTTGGAAGAAGACTTCTACTTTCAATTACTCAGATGCTGATATTCATTTTAAAGCCCTATGTAGATATTGCATCTTTATAACCCTACTGTAATTTCTCTTTGTGTTAACAAGAAGAAACACATAACCCTGGGCTATCTGAGCGTAAGTGTAGCCAGTTAATCAAGGGAAGGAATGATCCCCCTCTACATGGCACTCATTATAGCACATCTACTTTTGGACCCCACCAATGACAGACATGGGCAGACTGGAGGGTTTGTAGAGGTCTGTGGAGGGTGCCCAAGGTGGTGGGGCTGGAGCACCTGCCCTGTGAAGAGAGGCTGGGTCAGCTTGGAGAAGGGACAGCTTCAGGGCACTTAACAGCCCCACAGCGCCTACTGGGTGTCACTGAGGAGATGGAAGTGGTCTCCTGGTCTCCTCATAGTGGTGCAGAGAGGGAGGTTGAGGGAGAAGGGGCACAAGTTGACACGGGAGAGCTTCAGGCTGGGTGCAAGGAAAAGCTGTTTCCCTGTGAGGTCAGCAAGGCAGCGGCAGAGGTCACTGCGAGATGCTGGTCCACCTCTGTCCTTGGAGGGTTTCAAGCTTTGACTCGACCAAGCCCTGAGCAGCTTGGTCTGACCCCAGAGCTGGCCCTTGTTTGGACTACAGACCTTCAGAGGTCTCTTTGAACCTCTGATCCTCAAGCCTTTAGGCACCCAAAATCCTACTGATGTTCACTGGCTTTTTGAACATTTTTGTGATAGTAAACATAAGACTGACAGCTATGTCAACCCTTATGATCACCTCTGGCTTCCCTAGCATCCTTCTGAGAGGGAAGGCCAATGACATAGGATTGTTTTCTTCTCCGAGGAAACAATTCTTGTCTAGGCATTAAGACCTTTAAAAGCTTCTCAAACTCTGTATGTATGGATTTAAGGCTTCAGTTCTCTATGTGTTGATTTTTTAAGCCTGGGAGTGCTTTTTTATTTGATCTGCTCAAACTAATAACTGTGTCATAATAGATTAAAATCCTTCCTGAGAAGTATTCAGCTGATTTTTTTTTTATGAAAAACTTAGATTATGTCATGTCTGTCTCTGACTCCCCAAGGATTTTTGAGTTCATCTTCGTTTTTAGGCTGTTTAGCTTTAAAAAAAGTAGGTTAAAAAGCTTCCCTCTTAATGGTGCCTTTTAATCTATAGACTTTGCTGTTTATACTAGGCCTGTATAGAACTTCACCAGAAATTTGTCTTCATCCGTCTAAAATGAAAAATAAAATGTAGTCAGGACTGGCAAATCACTGCTATAATACAATCTCAACAGATAAAAAGAAACCTTACAGTGCTGCTGTTTAAGTCTTCTGCTGTCCCTAGACCAGAGGAAACAATCAAATATGATATTGAGATGTACCAAAATTGCTAAAGATTTGGAAAGGAAAAAACCTTTGTACATGTTGTGTGTACCTCTGTGTTCAGCCTGGAGAAGAGAGGGCTCCTGGGAGACCTTACAGCAGCCTTACAGTGTCTAATGGGAGCCTACAGGAAAGCTGGGGAGGGACTCTTTGTCAGGGAGTGTAGTGTCTTCAAACTAAAAGAGGGTAGGTTTAGATTAGCTGTAAGGAAGAAAATTCTTCACTCAGGGAGTGGTGAGGCACTGGCACAGGTTGCCCAGAGAAGCTGTGGATGCCCCATCCCTGGAGGTGTTCAAAGCCTTGGGCAACCTGATCTAGTGAGAGGTGTCCCTGCCCATGGCAGGGGGGTTGTATCTGGATGATTTTGATGTCCCTTCCAACCCAAACCCTTCTATGATTTTATGGCTGGTAAAGTGTTTGCAAAAATGGGCGGACACCCTCCATCTAAAGAAGAGACGCATTAACTATTCCACCTATGGTCTTACCAGTAAGACAGAAAGCCAGAAAACTTAAAGTGACAGAAAGAGTCTGCCTCACCCTGATCTTTAAAAACAGCATATAAAGGAAGAGGGATGGATGAAAAGACAGATATTATGTGTGATAGTGTTGTACAGGACTGTACTACTGGATACGTTGTGACTGTTTTTTCTTCTCTCTTTGCAGTCTGTATATACAGCATTCAGGTGAAAAGTTAGAAGCAAACCCGCCACACGCACACACAAGAAAACAAAACAACAACAAACTACCTGAAATTGGTGCTTGAGGTGGTTTTCATAAGACTGAGATTGCTCAGTCTTAATTCTTCGTATTGATTTTTTTAATGGGAAGTTTCTGTATGAAATATCTAGCAATGTGAATGCAGAAAAGTAACGTAGAAGTAAGCTTTTACTTCAAGGGTAGCTTAGAAGTGTCTGCAGGCATCCTTTTAAAGCTAATTGAGTCTCTCCATCCTTCCTTTGCCCTTTACCTTCCAACAAGGAAAGTAGTATTATATGTTCCATAGAAGTGGAGGCTTTGAATGACGCGTCTCCAGAGCTCAAACCAGTGTAAACCAGAAGTCCAGTGAAACTTCTGTTTTTTTTTTAAAAAAAAAAAAAAAAAAAAGATTTCTAGTAAGACCTAAACCTTGGAGGTATAAATACACTGCAGTGAAATACCCTGAATGTGTGTATTTATGTTTCTGTTGTTCTGTTGCATACCCTATCTAATGTTTGTCCTTACAGCATTCTCTTAAGATTATTCAAGAGAAAACATTAACAATTCATAGCCATAGTTAATATGTTTATAAATAGTTTATAGCAGGGTTCTCCACAATAAAAGTGCAAAACAGTTTCCATTGTAATTCTTTGTTTTCCTGTATTCTATAATTTACAAGATGTTTGTTTTGGTGGGTGATATTTTGCATGTTGTGAGCCTGAAAAACATTTTTCCCCTATAACTCAGAATATAATGCTTTGAGCTAGTTTGGAGTTACAGGCGAATGGGAAAAATACTTTTTCCCTTTGTGTAATAATAATAATAATAAAAATAAGGAAAATCCTCAGCCACACTTTTAACAATACTACAGGGAAAAGAAGTTAAGGTTGAAATATGTGGTAAGGTCTATTGCCTTTGCTTGCTCTGAGGAAAAAATTAAAAATAAAGTTATAAATGATGGAAAAATAACATCAGACTGTTCCCAGTAACATCTGCTAAGCTTATTAGCAGAAAGTAATAAAACCCCACCCCCCGAAGGACGTCACTGCACATTCCCTCTGCCTGAGGCCATCCAGCTGTGAACTAGCGGGGCTCCCCCTCTCACGTTATCTCCAGACCTCTGCGGGTCTCCCACAGCCCTCGTTCACTTGGCATCCACGTGGCCTGAGCTGGTGGCACAACATAGACTTGTCATGATCAAAGCTGGTGACAACTGGCCAGTTGTCCGCTAATCTACTGCTCCGCAGCCATGTGGAGCTAGCTTGTACAGCTAAAACACTTCAGCTTTTTTAGGCCAGCACAAACTCCTATTGTTTTATGTCAACTTAAACTTAGAGTTTTGGTTAAGTCCAAGAGCTGGTTTTATCATTCAAGTTGCAGGTATTGTCAGGAGACAGCACCAGAATGGCTTTCGTGTTTCATAGAATCACAGAATGGTTTGGGTTCAAAGGGACCAACTAAAAAACATTTAAAGACCAAATCAAAGACCATGTAATTCCAACCCCCCTGCCACGGGCAGGGACACCTCCCACCAGACCAGGTTGCCCAAGGCCCCATCCAGGCTGGCCTTGAACATTTCCAGGGATGGGGCATCCACAGCTTCTCAGGGCAACCTCTTCCAGTGCCTCACCATCCTCTGAGTAAAAGAATTCTTCCTTATATCCAATCTAAATCTACCTTCATTTAGTTTAAAGCCATTCTTCCTTGTCCTGTCACTACCCTCCCTGACAGAGTCCCTCCCCAGCTTTCCTGTATGCCCCCTTTAGGTATAGGCCCCAGAGCCTTCTCTTCTCCAGGCTGAACATCCCCAACTCCCTCAGCCTGTCTTCACAGGAGAGGTGCTCCAACCCTCTGACCATCCTCGTGGACCTCCTCTGGACCTACTTAGCAGTTCCGTGTCCTTGTGCTGAGGGCCCCAGAGCTGGACGCAGTGCTCCAGGTGGGGTCTCATGAGAGCAGAGTAGAGGGAAAGAATCACCTCACCATGGTCATGCTGTTAGGTCTTTTTCTGACTGTACTTGTAACAAGCAGTCCCAAAAGATAATAAAACAGCATAAAATTCAAATGTACATGGAATTGAAACAGGTTTGTCTGAATATTTGGTCCTTGTGGCAGAGACCCAAACCTGTAAGTTTCTGGACCAAGAGAAACCTCTGCATACTGTTGGTGTTAACACTGCAGTCTGCCCATGGTCCTGAGAGTATTTCCTGCATGCTGGAGATTTGGAACAAAGAAACAAAATTAGAAGACCAAGTTCACGTGTATGAAAAAGAAATCAAACCCCTTTATGCTGCCATCATTATGTGTCACTTCACTGGTCTTGCAGTGCTCATGTGACATGCCTACCATGCCTGTCCATCGAGTGTCGAGTAGTGAAGGTCCCTATCACTATAGCTGGCACTAACACCATTCCAGCTGGTAAGCTGATAGCGGTCTGGTTTTGAAAACAAGGATTTGCCTTCAGGGCATTAAAGGAAGCAGTTTATATAAGGGGCATTGTAAAAAGCACACATGGATTTTTTAATGTTATCTCTCTCTTCAAAAATAAATACATCGAGCAAGATGCACTCTGATTCTGCAGCCCAGTAAAAATGCTTGGATGCATTGGGAAAAATCTGGATATTGGTTCCTGCTCCCAGAGTTGAACCATTTCAACCAGTAAAGTTGCTGGATAAAAGTCAGAAAAAATCGAAAAAGCCTTATTCGGCTATTCCGTCTTTCAGGCAAGTCATGGCTGTCCTTTCCAGCCCATAGCTCTTGTGTTCTTTGCCTCATTTAAAAGATAAATAAAGTAGGCATCATGCCTGCTAATCCCAACTGCCCATGCAGCAGGTGGCTCTGGGCCTTTGTGGAGGCTTCTTTATCTGTCCCAGCTGCATGGTGTCACCTCAAAGGCAAATGTTTTATCTACTGGTCCTTGGTCTGTCTCATCACAGCTGGGTGTCTGCATCCTTACGTAAAGGCAAGCCTGGGACTCAGATTCCTCAAATTGAAGTTTTAGTGTATCTTTTTAGGTATTAGAGAAATTCTTGGCAGCTGAAAAAGCAACTGTGCTTAATTCTAAATATTTGAGGCGATGTTCGTTCTAAAAATTCATCTATGTTATTTTACTCTGATCTGTGGTTACAGAAAGAAAATGAAACAGGTACAACCAGTTCTGGCAGGAGATCATCCCATCATACTCCTTTTATCTCAGCGCTCTGTGAATATGAAGCACTGATGAAAAATGTAAATGCTAATGTTCGTCCTTTCTTTAAGATTTTAATAAAAATCCAGATAATTTTGGTGAAAAGTTAAATTTGAGATAGTATTATTACACTACTTCTCTTGCCAAAAATCAAGAAAAGTAAATACCAGTAGGGTAATTGTGCTGTCTTCCTAATGTTATAAGTCTTCATTATCTTTTTTGAATGTGTAGCACTACTTGTAAGATCTATAACTTACTTCTGGTTGCATTGCATACATGGGGAATACACGTGTGCACACAGAAGTAGGTGTACAATCAGATGATCATGTGTTTTAGTCTAATTGACTTGACGTGAGTGAACATGTAGTTTGTCCACACTATTGTTCTGTGCTCATGTGAGGAAGAAAATCTTACTTCTGCTTTCTGGCAGCATTCCCAATTAACTTCAGCTGTTCAAGAGTGATGAAGTGTCTTGATTCTCAAACTAAATCCAATCATGTGGTTTGATTTCTTAATCCCCTAGTCCCTTCTTTAAAAATAAAAATAAAATAAAAAAACACCAAAAGTTCATTTCATTTCATTTGCAAGCTCTAGGGCTACCATCAACCTTTACTTTCCCCTCAGTCGTATTTTTGGCTTCCCTGGGCTTTCCATATAATATACTGTTGTAAACATTAATTTTATTTAAAAGGAGAAAAAAAATAATTGAAATTGCCTCTTAGAACTAAGCTATAAAAGAGGTATAACACAATTGCACTAATTAAGAAGAGCGGTTGCTTTTGTTTGCTTTTTTTCCCCTTAGCGAAGTGCCAAAAAGGAGAGATCAATACAGGAAAACCCATTTCACTTTATAGCAAAAGGAGTTGGAAAAGATCCACTTGAACTCTTAGAACTGAAATGCTGGAGGCTGATGTAATTAAGTAAACCATCCGAGAACTGAAAAATAACCTGATCAAACTAGGAGATTAGAAGTATGAAAGAGCTGATGCACAGTTGTTCTACACCTTTTGATGGAGTTTGCTGGGAATTTGGTGATGAAAGGCTTGTCTTCTGTTGACATTTATTTTGTGCTGGAAATTGTTGATTAATTGGAAAATGTTTGAATCGCTCTTAGAAATTGCTGGAATATCTCTTGTGCCATTTTTAAAAATAAATAGATACAGGTATGATTCCAAATAGCTTTTCAATTTGAAATGTAATTTATAAGTTAAAGAAAGGTTATATTAATGCTGAAATAAAATGTTCTGCAATGGTGTTCATCAAAGTGTTTAACTGGCCAAGCTATTTTACTAGTATTTTTCTGTTAAGTTGGATTTTAATTTTTATTTTTTGGTATTTTACTGGATTATTCCTTTACTAATTTATTTATTTTCCAGGACAGGACCAACTTTTTGTTTGTTTGGTTGGTTGGTTGGTTTTTGTTTTATTGCAGATTTTTAATAGGATAAAGACAATAGACACAGCTAGCCTTTAATACAAGAGATTCATCTGTTCAAAAGTACATCTTTCTAAGTACAGCATAGTAAACTGACATTTCTGAACAAAGTTTTTATTTTATTTTGATAGACCCTTATATTCAGATGAAAATCCTATTTTTGTCAGATTTGCCCACACAGTACTTGATTCATCAAGAGTGACCTCTTCAAGACAGAACTGCAGGTTCATTAATCATTGCCAAATGTGTATAATTGTCGTTTCTTCTACCTCCGCTTTTTTCAATTGGCACCAGATTTTGAACTTTGGTACGGTTGAATTCAGTGATTAATTGTATGAGATGAGAACATGTTAGGATCTGAGCTAGACCTTATTTATATCAGTACCATTTTTCCTGAAGATCTTAGTCAGATGCTGTTGTTACTTCTCGTAAGGATATGGTCTTCAGGTAGCAGTGTGAATGAGCTGGAGCTTCCTGGGTTTGTTTTGATTTCGTGTGGCCATTTTAAAATCAACAGAAGGTCAACACAAATAAATAGACTAAAAAAAAAAAAAAAAAAAGCCAGCCTGAACATTTGGCAGTTCATGTTTTCTGGCAAGCCTGTTGCCTTTTCTTGAGGTCTCTGCCCTTACTGAGCTGCTGTAAATGCCAGCAACAGATCTGTAGGTGCAACAGCAGATACTGCATAGAGCACTAAGCATTCTCAGAGATGATCCTGTAGGGCAGTATATCAGGCTTTATTCCCCTGGGAGAAAAAAAATGTTTGTGAAGAAACCCCCAAAATACTAAATGTAAGTGATGAAAAGACATTTGTGAGCATCTGTAATAGAGTCTGAAAGTTACGCATGCACAAGCTGCATTGTGACCAGGGCTACCTATTATTTTGATGACTAGCATAGGTGGAGTTTGGAAAGAATCATCCTGCATGCTCTGGACCTTGTAATCGGAAGGAATGAAATTGTATCACTCCCATGTCAGGATGCTGGAAAGAAAAGATGTTTTACTATTTAGCTTGTTGAGATGGCAGGAGGTGCTGGGGAAGAGGGAGCAGTGTGTGCGCTTTAGCTCTCCAAAAGTTCTGGTTTGGCGTTTTGGGGAGGAGACATACTGGATTTTCTCCTCCAGAAGAGGCAGCTGCAGTAAAAGTCAAGACTGAAGAAGGCAATGCTGTGGGCCAAACAGAGCTTGTTATCCTTTGGGGAAGAGCTGCAGCCTGCTGCCTGTGTTTGGGCTCTATGGTAAGACACAGCCTAGAAGTGTGGGGCTCGAAACTTTCTGATTTTCAACAATTTTCAACTGAAAATACTGAGATTTTCATAAGTAGGTTGCTCTGTGAGAAGTGGTGTCTGGCTTTGGGAAATGTTGTTTTTCATTAAACTACAGAGCATATGCAAAACAGTAACCTACTGCTCTGGCTGAGCACTTAGGATGCCTTCTGAGAGCCTCTCTTAGCTCCCGTGTTCGCATGCTCTGCTCCGAGATGGCAATGCTGTGCTGGGTCCTGAGGGGTGCAGCTTCACGCCCGGAGCCGTCTTGGACAAGAAAATGGGAGCACGAGCACAGGAGCTTCACCTGCCATGCAGCAGTGCAGCAGTTTGGCAGCACTAAATATTTGAACTTCCTGGAAGGTTTCCATTTTTATGAAACCTCTCAGTTTTGACTAATGTTTTTTTGTTTGTTTGTTTGTTTTGTTTTTCCCAATGGAAATACACAAATTCTCTTTTTAATTTTCCGTTTTTTTTTTTGTTGTCATCAGAACTTTCATCAGGAAAAGACATTTTAGCCTACCCGTGTTGAAAAAGTAGGAGATAAATGAACATTTGCGGGTTTGTAGGGGCTATTTAACAACAATGGGAAAAATTAAAAAAAATCCTCCAAGGAGCTGAAGGCCGCTCAGCATTCAATTGAAGCAGATTGAAGCTTGCAGCTTTTCAGGGGGTAACATGAGGACCTGGCTGGCGGCCTGATGAATTTCTGTCAGGAGGGCTGGGTGCAGAAATAGGAAGCATCCAGTTTTCTATTTCGGTTTCAGGTCAAGGTTTTAGTCGAGGTGTTTTCCCTAAATGTCTGGCCTCTTTCCGTCTTCCCGAGGGGAGGACTGACTGGCAGTGCTGCTGCGAGTGGCAAGTGTGAGCTCCTTTCCTGAACTGGCCCCTGCATCCCCTGGCCATGCTCTGCCCTGTCCCAGGCGAGCCCACAGGCCAGGAACAGCCTTGCCGGGCCTGTGGTCACTCTACAAGGGCAGGAGAGGAGCTATTAGGTAGCTTTCGGTGCTATTTTCAAGATAAAAAAGGTTATTTTCCTGTGATTCTGTAGCCGGATCTGCCTTATTTATGGCAACAGTGCTACAGTGCTCCTGGAGAAGGAAAAGCAATCGCTCGCTGTGGGTACGGGACCCTGATGCAAGTACGCTGCTCCTGGTGGACCCGGCTGGCGCGGTGCTGGAGCACAGCTGCTCCACAGGCCTCCTCTCCAGCCTCTGGCACAGCCGCTGCGTTAGCAAGGCTCCCGGTGCTCCAGGAAGGGCTAATCTGGGAGCAGTGGGACACCAGCACGCAGAGCCAGGTCAGATCCAGCGCTGAGTGCCAGGAAATGAGCTTGCCCGGTCACCCCAAGCAGCCCGAGAAGCACACCCGTAGCGTATCCAAACCCAGATCCCTAGCTCTGCGAGCCAAGGGTCTCCGCCAGCCTGCTCCTGTAGGACCGACAGCTGAGCCTGTATTTAAAGTAAAGGTGGAATTTAATTTTGCCTGCTCTTGACGACCCATGCACCGAGGGGTTTTCAGTGTTTGGGGCCCATAACACATTGGGAAGTGCACAGTCTCAGTAGGCTCTGCTCACTTTGATTGAACATTCCCAAATATCGGCAGGATCAAAGCTCGTGTTTTTAAGGCAAGGTTGGAGTAAGTGGAATTTTCCCTCATGTGTAACTGGGTGCAGGAAAAAAAAATGTTTCAAGAAAAGAAAGCTTGAGCGTGTGTTTGAATGCTTTTTGTAATTCCGCTTGAGATTGTGAAGAATTAAGATGTTATTGCTGGTTTGAATGCGGAGTGTCTCCAAAGGCACTGCAGTATTGTTTCTAAGCTATACTTTATTAAAAAAAAAGTAGTATTAATCTCAGTAGTAGCAGTCTCTAGTAACAAAAGAAGACTGTCAGTTAACAGAAATAATTCTTTCACAATGATAACTAAGAGTTTCTGCCATTCCCATAGAAGTTTGCATTTCTGCATTAAAAAAATGTATTGAGGGGGAGGCCAGTTGTTCGCTGCTTATGAATCAGACTTAGAGATACCCAAAGGAGAATTATATTCCTCTCCTCCCCACCGCATTTTCTGTAATCTTTTTTGTTTGGGATGTTTATCCATGGGGAAGAAGGAAATCAAAAAGAGCGTTAATGAAATTGAGTATGGTCTTTCAAAGCTCAGCCAAATTTCTAATGAATAGATTTCTCTGGGTCAAAGCCAAGGTCTGTGCATCATTTTGGACGGGTAAAAGCATTGCAGTTGTATGTCTGATTGCTCCACTGGCATCTCTGGGAGGGAAGAAACCTTAAATGTATGAGTGGGGATCATCTGGTTATTTATGGCATGGTAGCAGTGTGTATAAAGATATGATCTGACACATATGTCAAAGTAATTCCTGTTGACTGACTTCAGGGAAAATGCATTGTAAATCCAGCTCCTCAGTGTGTTTGGGATTCTGCTACAAAGGTAGCTGCTGTGGAGGTTTTTCCGTGGCTGTCAAACTATTTATTTTGCAGTCAGGCTGATTTTCTCTGGTTTTAATTCATTTAAGAAAAGTCTTCTTTAGAAAAACAAACAAAAAACGACATCCTTCCTTTCCCTTCCCTTTCCTAAAGCAACTCTCTGTATGTGGGAAAAGCAATGTCAATGGCTTGAATTAGCAGGATGCATCCAGAAACAGCATTTGTAGGTTCTTGATTTTTTTAAATAAAGTTCATTTTACCACAAAGTACGTCATTGCTGAAACTGAATTTTTGTAAGAGGTTTCAACTTTACCAACTTTCCTACCACCAAATATTGAAACCGCTATTTTTAAAATACTTTTAAAAATGTTATGTTGGGTGCTTTTTAAACCCACCGCTATCAAAGTTTCTTTATCTGTTGTTATCATCACTGCAGCAGTGATACGGAAGTATTCTGTGTAGCTGGGGATGAAAATGACGTTAACTGCTGCTCTGCATGCTTTTTGTTCTTCATCGTATGGCGATGACTATGCAAAAAGAGGCGCAGCGAATTATTAATTATTCAGGAACAAGGATGTTTATCTGGAAGAAGTGGTATTTAAAAGCCACCGCTTTTTATGGAGCTTATTGTTTTGGAAAGAAGTGCTCTCCTCTCTGAATATTCCTGATGTAGAGTCTCAGGTGCTGCAGGCTGACCTGCTGACGTGCTGGGCATGGAGCGGAGGCTGTGGCTGGGTGCTGAGCCAGCTCTCCAGCCCTCCCATGGTGCTTCCTCTGCTGGCTCTTCACGCCTGTGAGCGTACCATGTTCACCACGTGCAGATGTCTTTCTGTCCTGTCTCTGAGCTAAGGCAATGCCACCTTGGTATCTAACCCCCCTGCAGCCACAGGTGCCTCCTGACTGCGTGGCAGGGAAACGTCAGCCCCTGTTACAGACGGGGAATCGAGGGGCAAAGACACCAAACAATTTTCCAGGGCGATGCATGACATCTGTGAGAGAGCTGGATGCTGGGTGCAGCTGGTGGTGTCTTCCCCAGAATCCTAACAGCAGGGTTCCCAAAGCAGAGGAAATTTTCCCAGCTGAGCCTGTGAGATTTTCGGTATTTTCTTTCTTCGTGTTCTCCGTGGAATGCAATCTGTGATGATAAAGACTAGATTTGTCGAGGAAGGTGTCTCCCAGTTTACTAAGGTGTGGTTCCTTATGGCAAAACAGCATCTGAACAATTGATGAAATTAGCAGCACAGGAGAATAAAAGGCTTAACAGGGTTCAAAAGACCTCAATTTCCATAAATATGCAGAGACATCTGTTACAGGCAGGAGTGACCCGCCGGTTGAAATGATCAGCCGGGGAAACTTGTAGTTGATCAGCGTTGCCCTCAGTAGCAGGTGCTTCTTTAGGCAGCAGGAACTGCTGAAGAGGTTTTCGATGAACAAAGCCCTTTCTGCTTGCCAAGAAGAGACATACGGGAAATTGAAACAAACAGCACACGCCTACGGTGTTTCATTTATAATTCGCAGCCAGTGTGTGGCATGCGCTTCTATGTCCAGATCTTTACATTGTTCGGTATAGGTATGGTGTGCCTGACAGAGCGGCAAGGGTTATGTCTGAGAAGTACTTACAGCTTTGGAAAGCAAACTTCTTAAATCAGATTTCCAAACAGAAATGAATCATCAAGATTTAATGGAAAATGTTCAAAACAAATTTATTTATTATCAGCGTACATGCCCAAAATAGCAATGTAAAACTGTCATCCTAAAGGTTATGATTACTTAAGTGAATAATTCTTGCTCGCCCATAATCAGCAGAGACATTATAATGTTATAACTTTATATAATGCCAGGATATTTGTATTCCTTGTTGGCACGAGATATATTGCATTCTCTCTCTCCTCCCTCCCACTCTCTCTCTCATGTGCACACCCCTGTAATAAAATTTGTAATTTCATCTTAAAATTAGATTTTTTTTTTTTATGTTATGGGAACTTTATTTATGTCCTCTGCATAACTTGTTTTTGTAAGGAAAGAATCTGTCTGTTAAATGGGTGAGCTACTGGATGGAAAACTAGATGTCAGATTTGGGCCTGCAAAGAGGTTATGATTTGGTGTGTTATATGTGACTGCAATTGCCAGCAGTTCTGAAACAGCGATACTCTTACAGTAAACCAGGAGCGTCCAGAGAGTCTGTAGTAAAGCCATAGAAGTAAAAGAGTTAACATTTGCAAAGGCTTTCAAGACTTAAAATGCTCCCTGAGATTCTTGTATATATTAAATACTCCTCTTTAATTATAATAAAAGGTATAGTACAGCTCGAGTACTTGACTCACGGTATTTAATGGTTGCCTCACATGGGGATATACCAGCTCTAATAATGAGACCGTAAAATACCTTAACAAATCCCACCTCTATTTTGCTAACAACTTTATTAATAAATCAAGATAAAACAAAACCTGTTCTTTTCTTTCCCTTTGAACAGAGCGTGGATCACACTTCTCGTAAACCTCATCATATTGAGGTTGGGCTAAGATGAGCATAACCAGTGACGAAGTGAATTTCTTGGTGTATCGCTATCTCCAGGAATCAGGTGAATTTCCTGTCTTTCATCACAACTCCAGGTCATAGATGAAATGGGGAAACTGGCTTATTGCACGGTGTTGCTTTAGGAATGTTGTGTTGAGTGTTCAAGACTGATAAACCCAGACTAAATATTTCTTGCACAAACCCATGCTTCGTTGAAATCATGATCCTGAACATAAGAAAAGTGCAAACATACGCAGGTACAAAGCAAACATTGCAGTTAGGCAAAACAAGAAAGTAAATAACATTGTGTTAACAAATGTTTGTAGAGTTATATCATCAGAGCCAAAGTCATTCTTGGCAGCACAGGCACAAAGCACATTGATTTTGTATCTTTTTTTCTTAGCTTCTTGAAATAGTCCTGTCAGATATTTATTAATAAAGGGTGATTGTATACATTAATTTTATATTGGGCAGATGTTGAGCTCAGAATTGGAAAATTGGGTGCAAATGTCTGACGTTTTATAATTTCATTAAGATAATTACATATGTAAAATGACCTGTGCAGGTGATATCTCTTGTCAGCGTAGCTGTGTCTTAGTATCACTTCCACCTCTGTCTGTCTTCATCTCAAAAAAAATAAACAAAAAAACAAGAATGCCTTTAGAAAGCCTTTCCTTTTGGAAGGAACGCTTCATCTTTCCTTCAAAAAAAATGGAAAATGAAACTTAAATGTAGGGTCAATTTTGTTTTCATAGTGTTGATTCTACTCTTTGTATCTCTATTCACAAATGGAGAATGTTCTGTTAAAGCAGAGGTGATTGGGAATGTGAGAAACACTGACAAAGCATTTATAGGCAGAACTCCAGTTTACCTAGGACTGGCCCTGTGCTCTGGGTTGGTTGAAGTCTTGACTGAAAACATCTGGTGTTTCATATGCTGAAAAAAAAAAAAAAAAAAGTTTGTGAAAAATATGAAAAATACGTGTCTTCACATCAGAAGACATGAAGCCAGCTTTGGAATAAGCCCCCCGGCCTTGGGAGATGTCTTGGATTGAGGACCAAAATCCCAGTATATTTTGATTGGATTTTTTTTTTCTGATGGGGGGGAAAAAAAAAAAGCAGCCTTTCTTATCCCTCTTGGTAGATTGGTAGTATATGGATCAGTGTTGTGTAATGATTCATAAAGATGCTTTACAAAGCCACTCAAGAATGGTGGTATCAGGCAAATTTCAGGCAAATGTTCTTTTTGGTGATGCCTCTCCCACAAGCAAACAGTAACTTCTGCCATTTTAGGGAGAATTTCACACAAATCTTCAGTTTAATTGCAATCTGTACTGCTCTTAACTTCTTATGTAAAGGGCCAAATGTTTTTCTTACTGAATACACTCAAACTAAGGGCATTCACAAAAACATTGTATTTCCGCTGTTGTTTTTTTTTTTTGCGTGTGTGTCTAACCCATATAAGAGAGTAGAAATTGAGGTTAAATACTTGAAGGAATATTCGAATGTGGTTCAAACCGAGCATATTAAAATCTAGATGTTAGGCATTGCTTTAACAGATATACCTGACAGTTTGGAAGTAATTCCATTCAGCAAATAAGAGCTATAAGCAATGATGAATCCTCTAATCTATTTAAAGAGCTTCTCACGTTCTGTTTAAATCTTCTTTCATACCCTCTTGTTTTTTCCATGGAGATTTTTGTATCTTTATTTTCAGATAAAGTAGGGTAACAAGACAGAAATTGTTATATAGTATCTTGCCTTCCTACCTGCTAATACAAATGCCATAGGATGAGGCAGCAGATGAAAGATGGTCTGAATCAATAGCTTACAAAATAAGGAGTGATAAATTTAGAGGGCTAGTGATTAAATACAATTTAAGTTGAAACTCCTACAGTTCAAAGAGTTTTCCAAAAATAAGGTTATTGGATTAATTATGGTAACATTAGCTGAACTCTCAAAAATTGTATTAAGCATAGCCATAAAGTTAGCTTACAAGACCATACAAATGTTCAGTTTTCCTTCTTAGTTATCTGTTCTTTAATCTCATCCTGTAAAAATTCCTGTCTCTCTCCTAAAATGTACGCAAATAGTGGGAGGAAGAGAGAAATGACAAAAGGAAATATATGTGGGAGGAAAACTGTGTAAAAACCAAACTATACCTATAATATTTCAAGTGTTTTGCAGCTGCAAGGCACAGAAGCATTTGAGATTATTTGAAACATTATCACAGCAAAGATACTGATTGGTACTTTACATTTCATGATGAAAATACTTGCTGGTCATTCCTATAGAAATTCAGCTCTTCTGAAATTGAAGTTAAAAGTGAAAGTCAATAATTATATTTCCCTTCTTAATTCTCTGTCAGACTAGAAAACTTGCACAGGAGAGTACTAATAGAGTTGACCCGTCTAAACCATTATTATTGCTTTTTAACAAATTTTGGCATACCAAGGGGAGTTCCAGTGAAGGACAAAAACAAATGTTGTGCCAGAATTTTTAAAGGTAAACAAGATGATCCAGATAGCTAAAGGCTAAACAAAATCGCTGAAAGTTGAAACTAGATATCTATAACAAAAAAAAAATAAGATATGACAACATACCTAATACCAACCAGCAAGTTTTTGTGGGTAATAGATCTTGTCAAACAAACTAAAGACTGCTGTTTCCAAGATCACAAATTACAACGACAAAGATAACTGTGCTGACAGTATTATACTTAGACTGCTTTACGACATTTACTTAGCCTTGTTGACACACTGTCATTAAAAGCAAAATAAAACTGTGTAAAATCTGTGTAATCCATTGTTATCAAGTGGATTAAAAACTGGCTAACAGAAACATCTTATAAGGCTATGGGAGATGAGGAATATTCATCTCAAAGATTGCTTCTAGAGGGAACTCTCAGGAGTCTGTTCTTGCCATGATGCTTCTCAATAGCTTTATCAGTGACCTGGAAGGAAATATGAAATGATTCTTGAATACATTTGCAGATGGAATGAAATGGTGAATAGTGGCACTGTATGAGTTATAGTGACTGATCCTGGGGTTTAACAGAGAAAATTACAACCAGGGAGACTGTGTCCTTTGAGTCCTCTGCTGCTGGAGAAGCAGGGCTGGAGAAGGGCTGGTCTAGTGGCAGTGGATTTAAATCTCTTCAGTACAAGACAGGACTTGGACAAGTTCAGGCTCTAACTGCTTAGCTGTATTAAAATAAATGCATAGATAAATAAATACATGTATTGTCATATAGGTGCCTATCTCAGGGCGTATCTGTGCCCAGAAAAAGAAGCAGTGCATCATAATTTTCTTGTAGGCTCTCTGGGTTGATGGAATAAAAATTCTACCACTGAGACGGCAAAGTGTTTTTACTTCCGCAGTAGGGCCGTGCATGTCCCCTTTTTGAGCTAAAAAGAAGCTGAGTATTTGGTTTCAGTTTCAGATTGTTAATTCTTATCCAAAAGCCAAGTCCTGCAATGTTCAGTTCGGTCCTTTTTGAATGTGTGCTTTTTGGCACACAATTTGAAATGGCCAAGTTCTTCAGAGTGCTGAGTGCTTCTGAGCTTTGTTCATGTCAGGAGTCAGACTTCTAAAAGTCAGGTTGTGGTTATTTGTAGGAGTTTTGATTCAGAGACCACTTCTAAGGGAAAATGTTGGCCTCAGTTATTAAAAGCAGGCTTGGATGATGTCTGCACTGTGAGTGTTCTACCGGTGTGGAAGTGCGAGCACACAAAGTACTGCTGTGGTGGACATAGTTATACCAACAGGCAGGTGTATTGACAGAAGTGAAACAAGCTGTACCAATGAAGGCGTAGTTCTGCCATCCAAATTATGTTGGTTCAGGTTTGCACCTCTTCAAACTCCTGAGAAGCATATTCTTGCCAGCAGCCATCTTCACTGCTGACATAGTCCTTCTGCTGGTTTTCTTCAGCATGAAGGATTGTGATTCTACAAAAACAGACCGAACTCAGAAGACAGAGAATTCCCATTCTGCTTTGTCTGCCCGAAACAGAAGCAGTTACTTGTCTTTTGGTATAAAGGGCAGAGCAGTACAATGGGAGTAACCAATGCACAGTAACAACCTTAAAGACAACTGAAGAGCAGGAGAATGGCAAAAACAAGTCACATCAAATCTTTCGTGTACCTTTAATCTACAATGTGCTGCCATCTGTTGTGAGTGACAAATCCTAACATAGATTCAAATGCTACAATAAATTACCTTCCCTATCCAGCCTAATATGCCAACTCGGTTATTAAAGCTTTTTCAAATTTAGTCCTTTTGACGTATTGATTGACTGATTTAATTGTGTTCCTTTTGTAGCACTTACATGTATTTTGCAGTACAAAACCTTTATCTGAAAAACAGCTCCCCATCTGTCTGTGGCTTCCACTGCTCTCTCGTAGGACATCTATTGTAGTGTATGTCTGGCAACGCCTTGTTAGAGTTAAGGTTGCATAAGTTTCCATTTTCTCTCAAACTTTCACTGTTTGGTTTGAATTTTTCCATGTATGACATAGACTTGATAAACTATTCCACAGCGTACAATCAGTACCATGTCCAAGACAATAAAAACACTAGCTGGATGCTTGTGCTAAACACATCAGTGAAATTTGTAGCTGCTGACTTGGGACAATTTACCATTATACTTCAGAATTGTCATTTGTTTTCTTCCCAACCATATGAAATAAGGCAGCTAATAACATAGTTGTTTTCCTTCCGTAGATTCTGGATGACAGCACTGTACTGGTTTCATGTTTGACAGATTTTCCTTGTTTTCCTAGAAAATAAGATAGGCCCAAAGGGCACATACAATGTGAAGTGTTTCTGTGAATCACAGCACAAAATCCTTTTAGAGATAAGCACATGTAAACAAGGGCCTTTCCTGTTAGCCACATCCAGTGCATCTTACTCTCATTCTGCCTTTGGAAATCACAAGTGGCATGGATATTCTGAAGCTTTGGGGATTTCAGCATTGTGATATTGTCCACACAGATAGTAACAGTTGGAACTGCACTACATTACATTTTTTCCAGTGCCAGTTTTACAGTTCTTTGAAAAGGAACCAACAAAATCTGAAAGAAAACCGTGTATCATAGAATGGTTTGGGTTGGAAGGGACCTTAAAGACCACCCAGTTCCAACCCCCTGGCATGGGCAGGGACACCTCCCAGCAGACCAGGTTGGTCAAAGACCCATCCAGCCTGGCCTCAAATACCTCCAGGGATGGGGCACCCACAGCTTTTCTGGGGAACCTGTTCCAGGGCCTCACCGCCCTCATAGGAAAAAATTTCCTCGTAACATCTAATCTAAATCTACCCTAGTACAGATTTTCTACCTTGTCCTATCACTGTCTGCTTATATAAAAAGTCACTTTCCATCCTCAATAAGCCCCTGTCATGGTTCCGCTCAAGTGGGCAGCCAAGCTCCACCACAGCCGCTCTCTCACTCCCCCTCCTCAAAGGGGAATGGGGAGAAAATATGTGAAAAGGGCTCAAAGGTTGAGATAAGGACAAGAAGATCACACAGTAATTATTGTAACGGGCAAAACAGACTCGGCATAGGGAGATAGTAAGATTTATTGCTCATTACTAACCAGCTAGAGAAGTGAGAAACAAAGGAAAGAAACCAAAAGCACGTTCCCCCCCATCCACCCTCTTCCACCTCCTCTCCCCGAGCAGCGCAGGGGAACGGGGGAATGGGGGTTATGGTCAGTCTACAGCACTTCTTCTCCGCCGCTCCTTCTCGGTCACTCTCGTCCCCTGTGCTGTGGGGTCCCACCCACGGGATGCAGTCCTTGATGAACTGATCCAGCATGGGCTTCCCACAGGCAGCAGCTCTTCCAGAACTGCTCCAGATATGGGTCCGTACCACGGGGTCCATCCCTCAGGAGAAAACTGCTCCAACCTGGCTCCCCTATGGGCAGCAGCTCCTGCCAGGTCACCTGCTCCTGCGTGGGCTCCTCTCCACGGGCTACAGGTCTGGCCCGGAATCTGCTCCGGCAGGGGTCTTCCACAGGCGGCAGCCTCCGTCGGTGCAGGGCCACCTGCTCGATCGTGGTCTCCTCCACGGGCTGCAGCATGGAACCCTGCTCCACTGTGGTACTCCATGGGCTGCAGGGGGACATCCTGCTTCACCATGGTCCTCACCACAGGCCGCAGGGGACTTCTGCTCCGGTGCCTGGAGCACCTCTCCCCCTCCTTCTGCACTGGCCTTGGTGCCTGCAAGGCTGTTCCTCACTCCTCTCACTCTCCCAGCTGCTGTGTGGCGCAGCGTTTTTTTCTCTGTCTTAAATATGCTGTCACAGAGGCGCAAAACAACATCGCTTATTGGCTCAGCTCTGGAAAACAGTGGGGCCTTTACCAAACATGGGGCAGCTTCTAGATCCTTCTCACAGAAACCACCCCTATGGCCCCCTGCTACCAAAACCTTGCCACGTAAACCCACTATGCCCTGTTTAACTACCAAAAGGCCACAATGAGGTTTCCCCAGGGCCTTCTCTTCTCCTGACTGAACAACCCCAGCTCTCTCAGCCTTTCTTCACAGGCGAGGTGCTCCAGCCCTCTGATCATCTTTGTGCCCCTCCTCTGTACCTGCCCTAACAGGTCCATGTCCTTCTTGTGCTGGGGGCCCAGACCTGGATGCAGTACTCCAAATGGGGCCTCATGAGTAAACTAAATTAAAGCCAGCCTGATGTAACCCCATTTACAAGAATCCTCTGGGCCAGAGCCATCAGCCAGTTGTTTACCCATCTTATTATGCTTTTATCTAACTGCATTTTGGTCATTTTGTCCAGAAGGATGCTGTAAGAGACAGTATTGAAAGCTTTACTGAAATCCAGAAAATTACATCAGCTGGCTTCCTTCGGTCAACTAGCTGGGTGATCTTGTTGTAGAAGGAAACTAAGTTTGCTAGACATGACCTTCTCTAGTGAACCCATGCTGACTCTGACCAATGACTGTTGTCCTTTAGGTGTTTTTCAGTAAGTCCCAGGATAATCTTTTCCATAATTTTACCAGACTGAAATGAGACTGACAGGCCTGTAATTGCCAGGATCTTTCTTGCCCTTCTTGAAAACTGGGACCACATTTGCCAACTTCCAGTCAACTGGGACCCCTCCAGATTCCCAAGACCACTGAAAAACAATTGAGAGAGGTCCCGCGGTGACATCAGCCAGCTGTCTGAGTACTCTGGGATGCATCCCATCAGGCCCCTTATCAGGCCCCTTATGGGGCCTGAAGATTAATATTAATCTGTTCTTTTAAATTTGTGCCTTACGCAATGATCTTTACTCACATAAGCCTATGTATTTTTTTCTCTGAAGTCAATGTTTTTTCCTGTGTGTGAAGTATGTTTACATTATTTTAAACAACTGTGTATAGCACAGAGTTCCTGAGTCACAGATGTGAAAAGCGCATGAAAATAATTCAGCTTAAGCATAGCATAAAATATTGGCATATATAGGTCAGCTAAATTTGCTTCAAAGCTGCTTCCTTTGCATAAGAAGGCTGCTGCTAGGTAGAAGGGGAAATGTTCAGTGCATGGGGTTTGCTTAAATTATTAAAATATACATCTTGAAGAATAATTCATTAGAAGAATGAGCTACTTGGTCAATAAAGGTTCATGGCCAGTATGATCGTTTAAAAAAAGCACAGTGTGCGCTGTTAATAGGGTCTGCAGATAATGATTTTTCTTTTTTTATTTTTTTCATTTCTAGTTTGGATTATTAGGATCGAAGGAGAGTTCAGGCTGCATGGCATCACAGGATGTCACAGAATGAGAGAACAGTTAATGTTGGAAGGGACGTTTGGAGATCATCTAGTCCAAGTTCCCTGCTCACGTCAGGGTCAGCTAGAGCAGGATTTCAGGGCTGTCTCCAGCTGGGTTTTGAGTATTTCCAAAGATGAAGGGTCCCAGTATTTGACCACCTTCATGTTTATTATGTTTAAATGGAATTTCATGTGTGCTTCCATTTGTGTGCTTTTCTTCTTTTCCTGTCACTGGGCAACACGGAAAGCTCCATCCTCTTTGCACCCTCTCAGGTATTTATGCACACACATAAGATCCCCCTGACCTTCCCTGCTCTAGGATGAACAGGTCCAGCTGCCTCAGCCTTCCCTGATACGTGACGTGCTCCAGTTCACTGGTCACCATTGTGCCCTGTTGCTGTCTTCTCTCCAGCGTGTCCCTGTCTCTTGTGCTGAGGAGCCCAGAACTGGGGCCGGCACTCAGGTGTGTCTGAGCAGCACTGAGGAGAGGGCAGGGATCACATCTCCATCAGCCTGCTAGCTACACTCCTCGTAGCACAGCTCAGGATGCTGTTGGCTTTCTTTGTTGCAAGGGCACATTGCTGGTTCAGGTTGAGTTAGGCCAGCCTCCTGCTCAAGGGTGGGAAGATTCAAAGGTCTTTGAGAGCACCTGTAGATAGAGGTGCCATTAAACATGGTCGTCACTGGAAGGCTCTTGAAGATGTGTACATAGCTGTACGCTAATGGTAAGGATGGAGAGTTTTTGTTTGCTGAGAGAAAAACACATCATTGAAATGACATCCTGCCACCCAAAAATAAATACATGTTGGTCTAGTAACCATCCATGGCTGTATTATTTTTGTCTACATATGTATGATCACTGACTCTTGGGTCACGTGTGCTGCCTGTGATGTACAAAATGCTGCCCGTGAGACAAAACTCAGCTGCATTGATGATATAAAGATGCTTGTGTATTTGCTTAGCTTCTATTGCACAGGTACCCTTGTGCTAATGTAACTGGGCACTGGACAGGTATAACTGATTAAATTAAGGAATACACTTTTTTAGGAAATACATGAAAACTGTGTGTTTGAACCTGGCCTTGAAGTGTTTGTGCCTCAATTTTCTTGTTTGAAAATGAGGTTAATGCTAAGTACGGTACCTCACAGCAGGTAGTAAGAGGTTATAGTCCTAAAATGTACTGAAATGCTCTGAAGATCGACTATTAAATGTGTGCTAATACAGTATTTGACAGTATTTTTCTATTACTTTAAGATACTACTTCTGAATTTATAGGCAAATTTATGTAGGTGAATATATATAAATAAAGTATGAACGAGATGCTAACTGTGTGTTACTATTCAGGAACTGATGTTAAGACTGAGGGCAGGGATTCTTTCACCTTTTCAGCTGTATGATGGCTAGGCTTTGGAGCAGTACAAAATCCATTTTTAATTCTCATGGTTTAGCACAGATCTGATTTGTGGGCATTCAGCCCTATTTATATGATGTGTTATCCTCTTTAGGGCCAGCCTACTCAATTAGAATAAAATTACTTAAGCTTATGATCCAAATCTCTGATCAACTGGAAGTTGGTTATAGAACCAACATTTGTGACCTTTCATGAATTACTGAGGTAAGTAAGAGCCACAGTGTTATTCTAGGAGTGGAATATGTATTATAGTGACTTTCTGGATAGCAGTTCTTGAGATATTTGAGAAAAGCAGTTTTGGTTTAAATAAAAGTGTTTCCTAAAAGTCACCCCAGAATTAACATTCCTATCTACTGAGGAACTGTCTGTTACTAGATGTTGCTTGAAATCTAACATAATATACATAACCTCCCCAGCATAATATGTAAAAAGGAATGTACTGGCAAAAGGGTATAGAGATTTTCATTAAACTGCTACTCTTTTTTAAAAAAAATCTCCTCTACTTTCTGTATTTCTTCTAAATTAAGGAGGAAATGACTGTATGATTCCAGAAACAGTGAGACTGATTCTGAATATGAAATGATATTTCATAGTTGGAGGATGGATGGCTGCTGAAGAGACATATCCATTTCTTGAATAAGAACTCTATTATTATGCATAGTTTCTCACTCTGCTAGTAATCATTTATTCTCTTTGCAAATACTAAGTAGAGTTTAAGAAAATGATGATCGGCATTAGAAGACAGCCAGCTTTACTGGGTTGCAGTTCCAAAAACATGTTTTTTTAAACTTATCAAAACTATAGATCTTGAGAACGGTGAAGCTATTAGGTTAAAGGTAAATATTTTTGCCAGCTTCCTTTAAAGAAAAGCAAATTGGTTGCTAAGCTGACAGCACCTCTGTATCGTGTGAAACAATGTGCAAATACAAACCCCATTGTGTGCTTTTCTCCACAGAACAACGAATACAAACTAGCAGTATTTGACGGTCAGCTTCCCAAAATCCAAATTCCACAATGGAGAGGAAAAAATATTTTTACAGTTACGGACCTTACTGTTTTTGTCATAATTTGTTCTGGTTATATTTTCAAAAGAACGTAGTAAGCTGTACGAGGGCTATTTTTGTGTGTGTTTATATGCACAGACTTAAAAGTTATGTGACCAGATAACTACTTTACAAACACACATATAATCAATAATTTTGAATGCTTCGTGGTACAGATCAAATGGTCCTTTTGAAAACTTCTTTCTCTGTGTCTTTTACCCCTGTTGCATGACAGCAATATAAATGCCATGTAAGAAAAGCGATACTTGGTGCAGGATTTTGTAAGTTCCTGTAAGGGAAAAAAACACACTGAGTATCTTGTTCCTTTGCCATCTGCAAAACTCTGCTTACTTGGTATTTCCTTCTAGGTCACTCAACAGTTTTATACACTTGGCTGTTTTAATTTTTCTTTGGCCTGAAAGTTGCCATACAGTGCTGGATCTCAGACATGGAGCAAACATGGTGATTTTAAGTTATGTGAACATAAACCTGTGTAAATTTATTCCATAGCACGGGCTTTCGTTCTGATCAGCTGATGTCCTAGTTTTTAAAGCTTGCACAAAAACTATAGTATAGGGTTATTAAGAAAACAGGATATTGGGGGCGGAGGCAGATACTTTGCTGTGGGGGGAAGTCAAGATGGCTTTGCTTAGTGAAGCCAGCAGTGTTACACATCTTGTCAATGTACTGCTTTTCCTGATGGTTGTCCAGGCCCAGAGAAAGAAGCTGTATCTGCAGCACCGCAGTTTTGCTAATAAGCTGTGTGATGGGGACTTTCTGCCCGCACAGCTATGGCAGTTATAAATCACACTTCCTCACATCTCCAACCAGCACAGCTCTATTAGGATGTGTGTAGAGGCAGAGAGCAGAAACAATCCTGGCGCTGAAGTTCATGACTGCCCACTGAGTGTCAGCCATGGTATCCTACTTGCCACTGCTCACAGGTGTATATTACAACTGATAAAAAGAGTACAGCTTACAGAAAAAAAAAAAAAAAAAAAAAAAAAAAAAAAAAAAAATAGACTGAAGTATACAAGACTCTAAAAGCTTCTCATGCATGAATGTGATCCTTCCAATGATCCTCATCTCTTTGGATGGTTGGTTCCATGAACAGGACTGAAAGATAACAGCATCCCTTTAATTTAGAAGGAAAAGATTATTTTTTTCTTGCAGTGGCCTACTTCAAATCTTGTCCATAGTTGTATTAAAATGCTAGGTCTATGTTGACATTTATTTGAAGTTGTCAGTCTACTTACACAGAGTGACTGAAAAAGGGGGATTGTTTCAGACCTTGTTTTCAAAAGATTTTTTTGAAGTTCCTCTTTTCCATTGCTCGTGTTCTGTTTTCTGTCTGTATCGTATTTCTCTTTTTGTCAATGTTCAGCATTCAGAAAGACTTAAACAGTGAGTGCCAAGTATTGCTCATCAAAAGATCGTTTCCAAGTAGTATTAATCTTTTCCAACATATTTTCCTTCTTGAAAAAGAAAAAAAAATCTGCCAACAACATTCTTTGGCACGTAATAAAATAATTTTGGGTAGCGACATTTACTCTGAATTCTTGGCAAAAGGTGAGCAGGTCAGATATCCAAGAAAAAAGGGTGTAACGTTTAATATTAGTGAATAATCGCTTCTACAAACCTTAGGGTAACCAGGCACATTATAATGTTGGCGAATGACATAAGCTACAGCTAGGGATCCTTTCTTTGTATTTCCCAGGGGCTGGGAAAGAGCTTGTAATACAGGACACATTTCCCAGGGTTCTGGAAATAATTTTAATCATTCAGCAATCCTAATCTTAAAACAAATGTACAGGCCCTATTGTTCAGCTGATTTTTCTAAAAATATATTTCAACTGCAGTTCTTATTTTAAATTGCTAATGTGTGTCCTTGTTAAGACCTTTATGTAATTGCGAAGGTAAGTCTTCAAAACGAAGCAGACGCTGCCAAAGAGAGAGGCACTCTAGGATGTATTACTGAGAAAGAAAAAGCTCAGCTAGGAGAAGAATCTCAGTCTGCTGTGAATAATAAACAAGATGTGGCATAGGATTTTTGCCCACCCATTTTTTAACTGTTTGTAGAGTGTTACCAATGGCTGTATACACCAAACTGTTACTAGCTGCAGCTGAAGGTATTTCAGAGAAACCAGTGTCCTTTCTGTGAAAGCTCTGCGTACGTACACTGGGATTCTGTGGAGATATTTTTATGTCTGTGGTGGTTTCACCCTGCTGGGCAGCTGAGCTCAACCACAACCACTCTATCACTCCCCCACCTCTAACGCACAGGGGGAGGAAATATGATGAAAAAGGTCTCAGGGGTTGAGATAAGGACAGGGAGATCACTCACCAATTACCATCATGGGCAAAACAGACTCAGCATGGGGAGATTAATATAATTTATTGCCTATCACTAGCATACTGGAGCAGCGAGAAACTAAACGCAAACCCAAAACACCTTCCCCCCATCTGCCCTCTTCTACGTCCTCCCCCCAAGCTATTCAGGGGAACAGGGAATGGGGTCTATGGTCAGTCTCTAAATCTTTGTCTCCGCTGCTCCCTCACGGTCACTCCCAGCCCCTGCTCCACGTGGATGCCGTCCTTCCCCATCTGAGCCTGCGGGGGCTGCCCACAGGCAGCAGCTCTTCAAACACTGCTCCCACATGGCTTTGTACCATAGGGTCGATCCCCCAGGAGCAAACTGCTCTAAAATGGTACGCCACAAGCAGCAGCTCCGGCCTGGGGCCTGCTCCTGCGGGGGCTCTCCATGGGCCGCAGCCTCCTCCAGGCCACATCCACCTGCTCCACCGGGGGCTCCTCCACCCATGGGGGGGCTGCAACATGGAGATCTGCTCCATGTGGGACCCGTGGGCTGCAGGGGGACAGCCTGCTCCACCAGGGGTCTCTCCACAGGCTGCAGGGGAACTGCTGCTGCCTGCCTGGAGCACCTCCTGCCCTCCTGTTGCACTGACCTTGGGGGCTGCAAGTCTGCTTCACCCTCCTCACTCTCCCAGCTGCTGTCACGCAGCAGGTTTTTCTTCCTCTTCTTAAAATCTACTCTACCAGAGATTCAACCAGTGCCACTCCCTAGCTTGGCTCTGGTCAGCGGCAGGTCCCTTTTGGAGCCAACTGGAGCTGGCTCTGGTCTGACATGGGGCAGCTGCTGGGCTTTGCTGACAGAGGCCACTCCTGCAGACCCACCTGGTACCAAAACATTGCCACATAAACCCAAAACAAAATCTACATAGTTACATTGAGACAGAAATGTAAGGAGTAGCAAGGATAGGGATCTGTGCTACGTCTGTAAATTGCACTCAGTGCATCCCATGGAAGGGGAAATCCTGGACTGCAAAATGGCAGGTGCAGTCAAGTACTGTGAAGAACATCATTGGGTTCTTTCTCTGGGGCAATGGGCAAGAAATAATGTAAGTTACTTCAAGATGTAGACTAGCATGTGTTACGCCATGGATCAAGAAAATATGAATGTTTTATGTTAAATTGTTTACTTCTGGTTTTGAAGCCAGAAATTGCATTCTTACGTGAACCATCAGATAAGAGCATAGTGATACATGCTCTTTGCTTCTCTACACTAGCAAAACTAGATTTTCAGAAGTCTTAATTTAGCATTAATTATGTCATTTGTGCATAATTAGTATTTAGAGGAAATATTTTTCTTATTAGTCCTATTTCACTGTTCTTCAGTAGAATTTCTTTAAACTGCAGTAGTGGTGCTGTAATTTATTGCAGGTCACCATGTTGCACCATTCTTCCCTTCTTGCCTTGTTTCTTAGATAACATTCCCGAGACCCAGATGTCAAACTTCGGAAGATCTTTTTCCACTGGTTTCATCTGGTTTCTTTGGCAAGCTTTGGAGTTACTTGGGTTTGGTGTCATGGTACAGCCGTCCCCATGCAATCCCATCTTTTCCTCCTGTGTGCAATATACTTTTGACTCACTGTGCTGTGGAATGTTTCTGCTTGAAGTGTCTAAATCTCCCACAAGTTTTGCATTTACACCAATTTATGGTGATAAAGATGGCTTTCTTTCACCTCCTCATAGCCATCTTTCTTTTCCTGCAGCCTGTATAGCTGTAGTCATCTCTTAGATGCATTCTGTTCCTGTATGTATTTTACGTGAGTAGACATCTCAGCAATAGTGCCAGATGCAAGAGTACGTTAGGAAAACAGTCATTCATACAGTCAAAAGACTTGAGATTGCCAGTGGATCACGTTGTAGCAGTTACACATTGGTTCCACCAAGCTAGAAGTTTTAATCATGTGCACAGCTTTGCCTACTTTCATATCCTGTACCTGCCAAATACTTTATAAGAGAACAGTAAGAGAACATCTTCAGAGATGAGAATTGGAAGAGTTAGTATTGGGAATTTCCATAAAGAAAGATAGCACAGTATTAGAGAAATCAGCAAAATAGGAAATGTTGATTATTTAACAGTGCACCTGGAGATAGTTAAATTGATATAGAAAATGGTGACAGATAGTTTATGTCTTTTTTTTTTTTCCTATCTATCTCTTAAGGTAATAACATCAGTAATTTAGTGATCTCAGGAAACTGAACCTAAGATTCTTGCATTTGAAAATGTCAGTCTGGTCTGCTTGAGTGAAAGAAATCAGAAAATTTATTAAAGGAAATGGCACAGACCTCCATATGAAATCTCACTGGTTTTCTGGACAGAAGGCCACACCGGTCATGAGTTGTACAAAGATTTGTAAGAACAGGTTATTACTTGTACTCAGTGTTTGGATAGAGGCTATTCCTCATACAGATGTCTGAGATGTGTGTCAAAGACAATTTGACATTCATAATTCTTTATTCTCTGTTTCATTCTACAGTAACAAATGTTTCAGTGAAGAATCACATAGTATGAATAATTAATCTGAGTAATTTGGAAATACCTTTGAGAGAAAATATTTTTTAAAATAAAAAAATGAACAGTATATTAAGTGAATTTTACAAGGAAAAAAAAAAACCGGTTAGTTCACAAACAGAAGAATTGCACAGTATTCAGTAGACAGCTTAACTATTGCCAATTATGGCCTCTCAAGTAACCAGCTAAGACTGAAATACTTGGGAAAGTGTTGCTTCTGCAGACCCTTTTTTGCCACTCTGCTTGCCTGCACAGATGCAGCAGTAAGTGCTGTAGCTATTGCACTTTAAGGTCGCAGTTTAAACAAGGCTGCTTTTTACGATGCTAAAGGAATCCAAAAATGAAGGGAGCACTTAGGGAATGTCAGTCAGTTTAATCTATCATAGCCAGATCAAGTAGCATGGGGAATACTCAGCAGCACCCCATTTGTGTGCTTAAAAGGAGGAATCCTTAACCCTCAGACCAGGTGAGGCACATCTCTGGAGAAGGCAAGACTTTCTCTGGGCTGCATGGTAACCCAGCTCTCTCTCCTGTGCCTGCATTTGGTAGGCATCGCTGCTGTGAGCCAGGCATATTGTAAATGATCAAAATTATGTAGCCTGTAGATCAAATCAGCACACAAAGAGCAGTGTTACGTTCGTTAAACAAAAACTCATCCTTCTATGATCAGTGGCAAATGCTGTGTTAAGAGGAGGCCATTTTTAACTGAAAAAGGAGCAGCCAAGGGGAAGAAAAAAAAAACAAAAAACAAAAAACAAAAAACACACAACAGCTCTATCATCTCTATTTTCGCAGTTACAGCAAAATCTATCAGTGAAATTTTGTAAAACAGCCCTACATATGCATTTTTTGGCACTGCCTGGGGCAAGAATTCCCAAATGACTGTGTATGTACCACTGATAGTATATACAGACACCTCGATGTGGGAAGAGATACAGCGCAGAACCAGGATCTGTTATCACTGTCTGTACAGAAGTGCAGGAATCTCTAAATGAGGAGTTTCAAGTCAAAAACATTTGCATAACATTTTTTTATTTAGTGGGGTTCATTAAAGTTATTTTTTTTCTGCATTCATTATGTCCTCTGTGCTTTTATGCTCTGTAAAATCTTTCAAGACCAACTGTCCAGCAGCTGATACATCACCTTCCTTTAAGGTGATCATACGAAGTTCTGCAGGTAACCCACTGTTCATCTGGATGTTTGTTCATGTATGATAATATTTTAAACATTGTATTTTGGACAGTTTGTGTTTTCCCATCTTTTCTCTAGATTGAGGCAGGAAAGACCGTGAAGCCATCCTCTCAAGTCTGCTGAATGATGACATTTAGGGTAGCAGTCCCGTCACTTCAGAAGTGACTCACTGGTCTCACTGGTGCAAAAGCAGTTCAGGATGTGGCCGTGGTCTCTCCCCTTCAGCTCTTTGTGTTCACATCTTCAATCTTAAAAACTCAGAGTCTCATAGCATATGTCCTCAAAGGATTTACAACATTAAGACTTCAGTTATTGGTGCTATTTGGGTATAAATCAATGTTTTATAGAGTGATTGTTATAATCACTGGACTGAGAGAATTTATGAGAAGTGATGCATATGGTGGACACAGATCTGCAACTTCCTTCTTTCATTCATTTCCCTGCGACTGCAGCATCTCGAGTTTTGGTCTGCTGGAGTTGCATATCGTCCCTGTCACATCTGTCCCTAAGATTCCCGTTTGCTGAGCACGTTCTCCTGCTGTTCTCGCTCCCTGACTGCCTTGACAGCCTGCACAGTCACCAAGGGGGTGGTGTGCTGGTTTCTTGGCTTTGTGCTTCCTAATGTGGTTTCATGAACTTCAGAAGGAGGGCCAAGTTAACATTTGTAACACAAGCATTTAAATAGCTAGCATTTAAAAGAAACTTGCCTTCGTTTAATAGAAATCACCTTTTTATATGACTGAACTATAAAGAGCTGCAACATCACTATATAATTCAGTGCACTCGCACACAGAGCCCCGAAGAGAACTGATGACATCTGGTAACTATAAAAGTGAAGCTCAAGTGATTCTTCAGTGTTATCAGGAACCTGACGTGGGTACAGCTTCATTCAGGATTTTCTTAACTGTGTGTGACTTTTAAAATCCATGTACTTTCATGTTGCATTATATAAATTCTATGTTTTATCAGGATACAAGAAATTGGGAGATAATTAGCTATCAGTTGTTTGTTTGAGTTATTTCTTGGTGTTTGCTTTTCTTTTAAATACCATGTTAGGACCATGCTATGTCAGGATTTTTCCAAGAGGAGTGAGGAACACAGTGTCCAGCGGCACCCACTTAAGCAGTTCCACTCTGTTGATTTTCAGTACTTTGATCTTACCAGATAAGATTTTGGGAAAATTTGTCACAACTGCTGGAGATGTGAGTGAGATTGCTATTCCGTGAGAACACAGCCAAGAGTTTTGTGTTTTGTCATCTCTTGAATGCTTTGGTAACGGTTTCTTATCATGGAGAAAAACAGTCAAATGAAAGGATTCATTTCAATAACACCTCTAGGTTTTGTGCTGAGAAGTCCCTTTTCCCACACGCAGTCAGGTGAGAGGTGTTGCTCTTCAGGGATGTGGCAACTGGCCGAAGAGGTTAGCTGTATGCAACATTAACCCGTCTGCTGGCAAAGATGTGACTTGAAATGAGATGTGACAGGAGCCAGCTAAAAGTCTGCAAGATACCAAATGTACTAATGACAGGTATAAAGTCATAGCTAAAATTAAGGCTGCTGTAGATCCACAGTGATGGCTATCCACTTTTTTACCATATGTATGTTGTTGGCCATTTTTATGCTACCTGCCTGTTGATCAAATCAGAGACCATTCTACAAAATTCTGAGCTACCAGCTCACAGATAAGCTACTGTCTCTCTAAGCAGTGAAATTCAGTGCTTCTGGACAACAGCTTAATTATCTGAGTCTTCTGCATTTTTAAGTAGATTGGCTGATTAATCCGTCATGCCTTTTAAAGTCCACTGCTTTTCAAGAAGGTGTTATTACTGTTGTTGTTTAATTTAAATACACATAAATATACATTAAGCAGGATCTGTTTCCCTAATTCTGATTAGTTGCATGCCGTATATGTATACATACATAGAGATCTCAGTGTTCAGCCATCAAACCCTAGGTCTCCCTGACTCAGGCTGTGTATGCTCAATGCTCGATTTCTTTCTTGTTGTGGTACCCAGAAATGTGCTTAGATGTTCTGCAGAACAAATAACAAGGCAAAAGCACTGCCCTGCAGATCTTACAGTCTATTTTGGATGCAGCAGGAGGTCTAGCAGCTCATAAACTAGACCACAAGACATTAAGAGCAAGACAGAGTAAGAGGGGTCCAGGGATTAGATGAATGATGCTGCAATTTTTCAGGTTTTTTTTCTTTTTTTTTTTTTTTCCCTATGCTTTGTTTTCGTTCTTTGTAATCATTTGTAAGTTTGCTGACACTTTCTAAAAGGTGTCCCCAAACATCCCAAAAATCTGGGGAAGTACTAGGAAGGGGAGGCATGGTAGGGAAAGGAGAGGACAGAGGCTGTTACATGGAAGAGAAGAAAAACAGCGTCGAAATAAAATGTGTAGGGGAAGAGAATCGCGGAGAAATACGTACCTCAGTTTTCACACGTGGGAGGCATTCTTTTTCTTTGTTTTTGCTGCCTGCGAGCGTAATTGAGCTGGTTGCAAAAAGAGCCTTGAAAACAGTTTGAGAGAGGGAGAGAAAGCAGTGCTGTGGAGCAAGCCCCAAATCCCGTCCGCCAGCCCACACACAATCGGACACTGCAGTGATACGGGGGAAATCCCTTAACGGACAAAACTATAAATGAAACCACTGTTGACAAGGGGAAGCGGCATAGCTATATTTAACGGAAGTATTTTCATTTGTGAGCTGCCTTCTTTTTCTTCTTTTTTTTTTTTTTTTTTTTTCCTCTTGTCTGGTCGGTGGAGACTGCTAGGGCTCTTCCTGTTCGAGACAGCGCATGGGTGGTTTCCCCAAGGCTTTTAATGTTAGATTAATGCTCTGGAGACAGCGTGGTGATAAATGGGTTCCTACGGTTATATCTACATCCTGTGCTCCCTTCCCCCCGCATCGCCTGCGCGCGGTCCGCCTGCGGCGCCTGCCTTCGGACGCTCGAGCCGGTCCTCGTGGCAATGACAGCACAGCTCCCAAAAATTGATCCACTTCGAGACCAGTTACGTCTAGGCCAACAACAAAAATGAAATGTCAAAAAGAAAGAATTATGGTTGAAGGGAGGGCCGCCAAATTGGGCCATCATCTGCTCTTTTGATCATTGCTGATCCCGATTAATTACTCTTGCTGTTACTGTTCACTTTCAGAAAACGGGTTTGCGGGAGAGGCCTTTCTGTTGTTGCGTGTTTTAATGGCAGCGCTCTGCATGTCGTGTTAGCGATAAATGTGGTGACCAGAGGATTTGAAACCTCTTCCCTTGCACAAGAGAGCGGCTTCCCTGCATGAGCTGCGTCGGGGCCCTGATTTTGTACAGCCTGCGCGCTGACAGGGGTTTGAGTCTATAGCCTCAGGAAGCACCGATACGAAAGCGTAGAAAGGAAGATGAAGATCCGAGTCATTTTTATTATTAGCTGGCCTTGCCCTTGCGGTGACTCATATTTTTTCATGTTTGTGTTTTGGTTTTCAGTCAGCCGGCTCTCCTCTCCTCCGTGTGCATTGCCATTTCCATGTGACGCCGCCTGCCCACGAGACGAGGCATGTGGGGAGGGGGACAGGACAGGACAGGACAGGCGGCAGCAGGGGCACCAGGATGGCTCTCGTTAACCTCCAGGTCGCCTGCAGCCCGCCCGCCTTCCCCCATTTATGCTGCAGCGTCTTTCTGATCTTGAGGCAGGATTATTTTTAGATCGTGAAGGTGTATCTGGCTGGTGCGTTCAGATTTCATGTCATGGCTTCCTTTTCCTGCTCTCAGGTTTCTCCCACTCGGCCTTCACGTTCGGTATCGAGAGCCACATCAGTCAGTCCAACATCAACGGAACACTAGTGCCACCTGCTGCACTCATCTCCATCCTCCAGAAAGGGCTCCAGTATGTGGAGGCTGAGATCAGCATCAACGAAGTAAGTATAAGTACCCCCATCGCCACCACAGCCCCTCACATCCATGCCTGGGGACTACTGAGATGGCCGACCAGCATGCTGGAGGTCGCCCAGCGATGCCCCTCGACAGCCAGATGCACCAGCCACCCATCCTCAGTTTCTGTCCATTTGGTGCCCTTTTATACCTCAACCCTGTTCTGCCCTACCACGTGCAAACTCTGGGACACGTTGCACAGTTTTCTGCTGTGGCACTGAGGCCCCCGTTGCGTTGCTTAAATGGGTTTTGTGGTGTTTCAACTACCTCAGTCAGCAAGCCAGGGGTGCGCAGATTCCTGCAACAAACAGGAAAATGTGTCTGCATTTACAGCCTTGTGTTTTCAAGGTGACAGCAGAATTTGACAGGAAAAACGTGCAATACCGCTTAAAACTTCAGTCCCTGACAGCTATTAGAAGACAGTGCTGCTTGCATGCCGTGAGGAGCCTGACTAAAAATCCACTGAAGTCACTGGACCTTTCTGATATCAGTTACTTTGGCTCAGATCGTACGAAGACCAGGCAGCATCCCTCAACGGACATGCCAAAACAATTGTGTGCAAATTCTAACCCTGCCTGGGTCATTGGTTGTGTGCATTGTGTGAGCAGCCACAAAGTGTCCCTGTTCACACTGAACTGCAAGGGGAAGCAAAAGGGGCATGTAGCAGAAGCCAGGATTTTTGCCCTGACAACCTTAAAGGCACAATACTTCAAGAGGGAGGGGAGCATGACAGATAAGCAAGTGCTGCCTTAGGAAATATTTACCACAGGTATTTGTATTTGTCAGATATCTGTAATAAATATTAATACATAAAAATACATGGAAAGCTATTGTCTTTTCCTCTATAGCTGAATGTAGAATGAACGACATGGGTGAGAACAAAGGAATATAAAGTAGATAAAAGGCTGTGTTTATAATGTGTGGTTTGGAAACTCGTTTGTTTTTATCACTAACATTCTATATTGTTTTCTCTTTATGACTCGATACCATGTTTAAGAGTTGTGTATGTATTGTTTTTAATTGGGGCAATGACACTTGACATTCGTGCCAAGCTGCACTTTGATGCAGTTGTAATAACAAAGCAGTGTGAGGAATCTGTCTCAATTTGCTACTACTTAACATTTTGCCCTGTGCCTGATATTAGAGCTACACAGTTAGAGACTCACCAGGAAAAGCACCTATTGGTTCAGGTTGTACAAAAGGTATAAGGCCCTACTCCTGTGAATTCAGCTTCAGAACTGGCCTCAATTGAGAGAATAATCTAAAAATGCATGTGTTGTCACACTTGTATTTATTTTGCTTTCGTAGGGGTTTGATTCTGTTCAAATTCATGGTTGTAAGTACCGTACAGCAAAACAAAAGCCGTTCTTTCTACAGTCTGCATGCCAATTAAGGCTACAAATCTACTTCTATGTGTATATTCCTTAAGAGTGGCAAGTAATCAGTGAGTTTATAAATTATGTGTACGAAATTAAAGTATTGTTTGTGATTTGTGAAAGGACAGTTATGGAAATACTCCAGTGAGCAATTTTACAGTTAAAAATGTAAGATGCCAAAATTCATTGGCAAACATTTTTTTCCTCATAGTGTAGCAAGGACTTGAGCCAGGATTCAAATAAATGGCTATAGAGACATTTGCATAAAAAATGTTGAGGAGAAAGAGAACTTACATTTGTCTTCTCTAATGACTCTTTCCTCTTTTTTCCTCCCCATAAGGAAACAAATATGTGTTATTTTAACAATGTAATTGTAAGGGATAATTCAATGAGTAGTCCAACAGAAGCAGACTACTAAGCCAAACTGTTATTTTTCCTTATTAGTTATTGGTATCTCTTGAAAATGATTTTGTTTCCCAGCTGCCTCATCTGTCCATATCCAAACCTTATGTGCTGTTCCTAAAACCCAAATCTTTCACTGCTGAGTCTTGTTTATTTCAATTAGATGGAGTTTGCAGAAGGTCAGTAAAATGCCGCAGTATAGAGCCTTCTAAAACATTTTTCCCATAATTATGGTGACAGGAAAGTGAAAGCGAAGGAAATCTAAGTAGATACAGTAGTTGTTAACCCAAGCCTGCATTACGTCTTTAACCCTTAAAGGTTAACTCAATTGGTTGTTAAACCTGAAGCCTAATTTACAGAAATTAAAATGAGAGTTGTAACTACTGTTAATGGAACTGGGGAAAACCAGGAAAAATGATGGTAAATAAGTCCTGTACAGTCAGCTACAACTGGTGGTACTGGGCTGGTGAATGTGATATAAGAAACCAGTGAATTTGCACATACACTTGTTTTGCCTGAGACTCGTTATTCGTCTACTGCTTCCAGTCATATGTCCCTGCTAGTGCAGGAAGACAAACCATGAACCAAGGTCTGTCTCTGTATGGCTTTGTAATGGCTTTAGCTATCGCTGGTTTTGTCAAAATACTAAAGAAAGAGACACTTTCTGTCACTGAGACAATTTATTTTCATAGCATAATATTTTTGCTTCTGTAAAGAGTTCAGATGCCTGACTCTTTCTGTAAAGTTCCAATAACTTACCCCTTCACAGAGCAGATCTCTGAGTACCACCATGGTGCATCTGAGAGAGGGCTGCTCTGTAGAGTTGTGGCGCAGTTGGTTAGGTCGAACCGCAGTGTCTTCTCCCAGCCTAGTTTTGCTCCTTTATAGCATTGCCTCTTTGCCAACCTCAGTGGTGGGGATCCTAAACCTGCAATTTGACTTCGGCTCGTTTTCCCCGCAGGATGGTACAGTATTTGACGGCAGGCCAATAGAATCACTGTCTCTGATAGACGCGGTGATGCCTGATGTTGTACAGACCCGGCAGCAAGCATTCAGAGAGAAACTAGCTCAGCAACAAGCCAGTGCAGCGGCAGCAGCGGCAGCAACGGCAGCAACAGCGGGAGCAACGACGACTGCTGTTTCCCAGCAGAACACACCAAAGAACGGAGAAGCCACTGTGAATGGAGAGGAGAATGGGGCACATGCAATAAGTAAGCCAACCCCTGCAGCTGCTTTCCTCTGCTGGGGTAGATTTGATTTTGAATAACCGTCTTGTACTCAGTTGGGGTCTGTAAGGTGCTGGAACTCGGGGGAATTACTTCAGGAGGATGGGGTATTTCTGGAAAAGCTTCTGCGTAAACCTCACATTTCCTGTCACAATGCTGTGTTTTGCTGGTGTGCTCTCAGAATCCAAAATCCTCAGATACCTTCAGAAGTGCAAGTTGAATCCAGTGTCATCAAATGGAGTAGAGCTAGAGAGAGGTGGCTTGAGAGGCTGGGACCTACAAGCCATATTTGTGTAAATAAAGCAAGGCCAAAGCATAGCCTTGAGCACTAACTACCCTGTGATGATCCATAGCCTTACTGTCATGGTCTTTGGCACAGATTGGCCTATCCTTTCTTATACAGCATGGCCAAAAACAGGGTAGAGGCTTGTATGAGCCAAGGACCACTCCCAGCAGACAGTTTGGAAGCAGTCAACTTGCTTTTAAGGCACAGAGGATAGATTTCATTGCCTTTTTATTTCACAGCACATGCTTAGTCATCCAGTCTACTGCAGGAATCTAAGTGAAGGTCCTACCTTCCCTGGGCTTCCTTAGTCTATGGGAACAGTCAGTCCTCATGAGCTCTGAATTCACCTTTGTTTTACTGGTGACAGACTGAGCTCATGTCCTAGACATCTAACGTTAGGCATATAAAACAAGGAGTGCACGTAGCTGTGGGTGTAGCTAAATCTCGATGGCTGTGCTAACATTGCGGAGCAGATGTGATTCATGGTTCTGGTTTCTGTGTGCAAGCCATATTAGGGCACTGGGTAACATCTGAAATGAAACCTCCATGCATGATTTCCTTCAGAAAAAATGCTAGAAGAACGTGCCTGGCAGGTTTTGTAGGAAACCCCAAGAGCTCTTTGGCTTAGACAAATAACAGGTCAAGACTGCTGTCACGTAACAGATTTTCTTTGTTCTGCAGTGTAGATGCCTTTATCAGTCTCTGTCTTCTCTTCGACCTGAATAGGTTCCTCTACGGGTCAGTGAGAAAAATGCTTTCAAACCAGGTTTTTCTTCAGAGAATTCCAGTTAGACAGGATGGTTTTCCTCAATAACACTGAAAGGATTTAAATTACATTTGCTTTTGAGAAAGCATTTTTTTAAGTTCTGAAAAATTCCAAAATGCTACCTGTTTTTAGACCGTGAAACGTTAACGTTTTACTTGAAGCTGATCCTTTGTCTTGAAATTGAACCTACTTCATATACAAAGGGGTACAAACAGAAATGAAAGTACTTTTAAATGTATCAAGTGCTGAAATTTGTTTTTGTTGACCCTTTCCTTCAGCCCACTGGTAAAAAATTTCGGGGAACATTTTCCTGTCTCAGGACAGAAAACAAATTCTGAAGGCAGAAAACCAATTACCAGATCATCACAAATGCAGAACCTCTCAGACTTACTTCCTCTGATCTGAAGAAGCACACATGGTATTGTGTTAAAAAAAGGAGAGCCTTGCAGATCAGTTCAGATGTGTGACCGCGCTGTAAACCTCAGTCTCTCAGATCTGCCATGTTATTATTAGAAATAATTATTCTCGCAGTGGTTTTTAATGGGAGTTTCACACACATTTGCAGACCTTTCTTGGAGTACCGAGGAGGAAAAGTCCCATATGACTTTGTATCATCTAAGAGCTCTGTCTGGAGCAGGATGCAAGAGCAGGACATGGGTGTTGTCCAGCAGTTTCACAGAGGCAGGATCCATGTCAACCAATGAGACAGGCTACCCGACTGCAAATTTCAAAGCACTGATGTGGCTATGGAGCCTGCCGGGCAGACAAGTTAACAGAGCAGTGGCAGTGGGAAGACAAAAGGCTCTTCAGGAGTAGCTGGCCAGGTGGCACGTCTTGTTGGCAGCTGCTGTTGTGCCACCTGGTCATCGTGGACAAAGAGGTGAGGTCTGCAGTTTATGGAGAAGGAGGCTTCAGAGAGAAACTGCTGAGAAATCCAGGGACAGCTGACTCTCTGATCTGTGTCTCCTTTGCCTTGGGAGGACCATAACCTTTCTGTCTGAGTCACTCAGAGGATGTCGGCAAGGTCGTGTAGCACAGCTGCAGGCTGAGGATTATGCATGGGAGATACGTACAGAGCTGCACAACTAACATTCTCACCTTTGAGCGGACCTGTGCAAACTGCAAGAGATCTTCCTCAGTAATGATCAGAAACCACTAGAAATAAGGACTAGCAGATCTAGCTGGCATAGATCTGTTTATTGCATAGGTCTGGTTAGTGATCTTATGCTTACATTTCCTTCTTTTATGGTAAAATTAAAAAAAAATATGATTTAACAAAAAGGCAATGCCCGTCCATTTTATTGCTTACACATGGCAAACTGTATATCCAGCCTTACCGTCTCCCTTATCACTGTGTCTAGAAAGTCTGCTCAGTTTGGGATGTACTAAGAAGAACGATCTGGCAAGAGCTTAGGAGAAAAGGTTTAGGATAGGTTCAGAAGAAGGTTAAGATGGGAGATAAGATGGGTAAGATGGAAGCTGGGAAACCTACTGGGTAAGAAAGACTGCTGATATGAAAGAGGTGAGAGTCTTCCCAAACCTTAATTTCCACTGTTGCTGGATTCCACAGGACTGGTATATACTGGGATGGCCTTGGGGAGTGTGCTGGTCCTCAGGCATAGTCTGGAAGTCACCCATGTCAACCTGTCGTAAAAAGGTGGGGTGGGGAGCAGGTGGAGGAGCTGTCTGGAAGTTACCTTTTTTGCATTTTTTCTGACACGGAGTTCTCCTTAACGCTACAAGTTTCCCAAAAAAGCATTAATATATTTAATATAGTATAATATATTTTTATGTAGTATAAGTAATATGATAGGTTCATTTGATTTAAGAAAAGGAGAGACAGGAAAAATCTTATACTAACAAAGCTTTTGTTATGAGATGTAAAGATGCAGATTTAAAAAAAAAAAAAAAAAAAAAAAAACAGGTAAAATTGCTACCCTCTTATGCAGCTTCCTGAATAATGTTTTCAGTTTTGAGTCACTTTAAAAATTAGTTTAAAAAAAAAAAAAAGAGGCATTTAGAAATGGAGCCAAACTTTGGGTTGTTTTCCAACTCAAATATTTTTTACTGTCATTTGTTTCATTATATTTGCAAGGATTGGCTTGGGTTTAAGAAAAATAAAGCTCTGGAAAAAAGACTGAACCCAGTTCCTTTATTGTAACTACAGCCATAAAGAACAACTTCAATGAATGGCCTGTCAAAGATTTAAGTCAAAAAACATTTCCTGAGAAAAATCAGGGTTAGCACTGGTAAGATCTTAAAAATACATATTATTTTTTTCATTTGCTGGAAAAAAAAAAAAAAAGAGAGAGTTGGAATTACTCATTAGTGTGTTAAAATTATATTTAAAAAAGAAAAAGATCATAACTTTGGGGGAGGGGGAATATAACTTTTAATTTCCAGTGGTTTTATATTTTTAATATGTTTGAGGAAAAGCATAAGAATATAATGAAGTCTTAACCAAAGATCCCCTGGCCTTTAGAAAATAGTTTGTATTAACATTTAAGCACCATTCTCCAATATGTGACCCACAGGCTATGCTTTTCGCCTGTGAAGATCCATTCCACTTGGTACAACTTCATCATACCAGTTTTGTATTGCCAGTGTCTTACAAATCTGAAAAGAGTTGAAAGCAGTATCCCAGAAATAAGAAGCATCCTGTTTATTCAATGGGGTATTTTAAATTTTGTGCTTAAGACTAGCCCTTTAAGTATAAATGTTCCTTAACATCAGTATTTAAATACCAATGGAAACAGGAAGTAATTGCAAACAATTACTGAAAGACTAATCATCTTTCCTTCATTCTCCTGAACCATTAAAGCTATGGTGTCAAAATCAGTAGTGGAAAATAATATGAAGTAATTTTGCAGGTATTTCATTGCTCCCTAGGGCCAGTCAGTCTTGTGTGTACTAATGCAGGTAGCAGTTGATCAAGGATCAAGGTTTCTTTTCCATAGCACTTTGTTTTTTTCGTGTGGTTTTTTTTTTGTTTTCACAGTAATTAGTAACATTCAAAGTGTCTGTGTAGGTTCCTCCATCTGGCCATGTACAAACAGAAAATGCTTCTAAGTATCAGGCGGCCTTGCTCTGATAGCACCTCATAACTCTAGGACCTTGGAGTAACACTGCTTCCAAGCCATCATTTCGTTTTGTTCAAGAGTGAAAACCAGATCTGCCTTTAGAGACAGGCAGGTAACAGGAGGATCGTATGTGGTAAGAGTAGCATCTCATTTAAATTTTTCAAATTAAAACACTTGGAAGATCTTACTTCCTGATTTAGCCTCAGCTTCCAACTCACACTGTGAGCAAGACACGCATGAATACATAATAGTTACCATGCTGCTGTTTTTCTCATCAAAGTGTGCTTTAAACCTGGTGATTTTTCATTGCGGTGAGACACAGAGGAGGAGTTCTAGGCTCATATCTTCTGGTTGGCTTTAAGAGTGCTTTGCTCTTTAGTGCCCTGATTACTCAGAACATCATATCAGAGTTCCAGCTGCAAAAGTCAGGCTATATCTCGAGTACTAGTATAACCTGACAGTATTAATTTTAATACAGAGAGTTATCAAGGACCAATGCTTAATGCAGGGACTCAGCGCAGGTGTAGGTTTTGTGAATAGACATTTGTAATATGTTTAGTTTTATGCAACAAGTCCATCAGTAATAAATATCGTTACAAGTACAGGTATGTTGAATTCAGAATGTGATCTGTGAAACTAGTTAGTTGTTTTCAAATGTTAACATTCAGTGCTATGAAACTCATTGAGTTAGTTGTGAATCTGTGGCATAGCTATGGCACAGACACAGTTAATAGGGTACCTACCCAAATACGCAGTGGTACATATACAAGTCAGCATAAATTAGAGCAAACCAGGGTATTCGAAAGCATGGGTAAGGGTAGCAATCTGGAGATCTTCCTTCCGATGGCAGTTGTGTAACATCACAGTCTGTTTTGCCAGTCAGTGGGCAATAGCTCAACAGAGCATGAGTATCAGGACAGATGGCTGATTCTAAATGCCATAAACATGTGGCAATAAAGGAGCATAATTATTCTACTTGTGAACCTATGGATCTCCATATGTGATTAAAGAATGACTAACTAAAAGACTTAACCCAGAATGAGAACTTGGATTTTGATCAATCAGAGCAGATCAGCTGGCCGAGGCATCGATGAGATAACACGAGGCTGCCTCCCTGACAGCCTGCCAGCTGCCTGCTCTTGGATGTGCTTTCTGTGAAATGGGCTGCACTGCTCTACGTAACATCTGGCCGTTGTTCCGCTGCCTTATCTGCCCTTGACTGGTGTCTCGTTCACGAGGACAGTAATCTTGTGTTGCTGCCAGGAGGCGTCGTTTGAGCTGAATGATGAACATCTATACTGAAGCAATGAAAATCTGGAGTGAAAACATTGTTTACGGTGCAAATTGGAATGAAATGTTGACGCTAAGAGAAATTCATCATTTAAAATTCACTTCTTTTTTTCCTTAAGGAAATAAAAGAGCTTTATAGAAACAAAGTTGCTTATACTGTAGTCTAAACAACTCCAGAATTACAGCATGCAGGTTACATATATCTATACATCAGCTGGTCCCCTAAATTTGGTCCCCTTCTTAAGGAGATTACTCACTATTTCCCTGCTGTGCTCAGGGCATATGACACTCACTTGATAAATCCTTCATCTGTGAGTAGCCCCACATACTCTAACTGGATACTGTCTAAAAAAAAGAATGTGTTGTATGCTGCTTTTTTAGAAGAACAGCGTAAAGCTTTTCTCAAATGTAGCAATGTCATACTTTAATAAATCTGTCAGCTGATTTTAATGAAGCCAGCTTCAAGAAAAACTATACGGAAATAAATGCTACCTATTTAAATATAAAACTACATACATTTATACAGAATATTTTCAAAATCTCTAAATTTTGAGGAAATACCATAACTTTGAATCACCTTAGGGAAGAAAATAGAATAATAGGGTCAGTGACACAACACAGAACAGTATTTGTAGTATATGTGTTGCTTGAAGTTCTAGGCCACAGGTAGCCAGCTGTTTTTAATGCAGACCTTTGTAAATTACTTATTCTGATATATCTCCTTACAGATAATCATTCAAAGCCAATGGAAATTGACGGGGATGTTGAAATTCCTCCTAACAAAGCAACAGTCCTTCGGGGCCATGAATCAGAGGTGTTCATCTGTGCCTGGAACCCTGTCAGTGACCTGCTAGCATCTGGGTAAGACCATGACCGAAACCAGCTGCTGCAATTACCGTCTATTTAGAGATGCAAGAACTTGAGAGCACGTAGTAGAGGTTAAACAGTAATTTCTCAGCTTTTTTTTCAGCCTGCAACTGTTTTTTTCAGCAGAACTGTACCTATGTAGGAGTTAAGTAATTATAAGGTGACGCAGAATATGAAGCATTTGCACATTTAAAATGTGCGCTCTGTGGCCCTGAATACACATTAACAAATTCTAAAGTTTTTTAAAACAACTGGATAATTCTCAGAGTATTAGAAGTTCATGCAATCTGCTCCCGCTCTTCTTAGTTAATGGTGCACATTGGGGTCTCAGAAGGCCTTTGCCATCCAAATTCTCTTTTAGAAAGTATGGAGACTAAAGCAGAGTTCTCCTTTTCTGTGTCTGCATTTGCATGGTACAACACAAATTAGAGGTCTGGAAAGCAGGGCTATTGCGTGAGGGCCTTATGTCACCACTGTTTGTATTGGAGAGGGGTGCTTCAGATTGGACCTGGTTATGTCTGATAAGCTAATCGTTAAGAAATGGTTTGAGGGCATATTTTGGCTCAATTTCATTGAAAAATAGTCTTATTTGTGTTCTCTGGTGCTGCTCAGCCATGACAACCAAAGTATGCAAAGTAGGACAATCAGCAGATTGACTTAGAAAAAACACTTTTGATCCAAACTTAAATGCTAATGTAAACATACTCTGAGAGCTGTGCTCAGTGTTGGAACCTGTATTTGTCCATACTTAAAACCTTAAAATGAAGGCAAAATTTAAATAGTCTTACTGGGAACATGTAGGAAAGCTGATACAAGTTAGAGGAAAGGAATGAGTCTTCATCATTCAAATTACCTAACAGAATCACAACACATTTCTCACAAGGAAAAAAAAGAGTCATTTTTTTCCCCTTTTTGCAAGATTGTCAGAATAGTCTTCTTATGAGATCTTCGTCAACTTAATGCATGAAAGTAAATCAGTGTTCCAGCCTTGAAATAATTAGGAGAAAAAGCGTAATGAATTAGCAGAAATAAATATATTGGAGAAGTAGCACAAGGTCTCTAACAGAGTTTCTGAAGAATGATTTCAGATGACAGGATTTTTCGAAAACAGAATCTTTCTGAATATAATTTATTTCTGGAATGTCCAGGCCTAATACAACTTTTAACATTTATAATACTAGCTATCTTCATGTATTTATTTTAAGTGGACACAGAAGCAGAATTTGCAAAAAGTGTATGTAGGGGTTTTGGGTGAACTGCTTGTTTTTTTGGCTTTTTTTGTCTCAGTGAGTCTTCTGATCTGTGATAGTCTTTGGGTGATTCCATGATACAGACAAGAGCAGCGATAGCAGCCCTGCTCCTGTGCCATGCACTTGTATTTTTTGCTAATCTTATTCTTCTACCCACTCAATCTTCTAGTATCTCAAGCAATATTACTAGGCAGTATTACTTATTCCTAGCAAAGATCCAAGCCAAAGTATTATTATTGTTAACAAGGGAACTTCTGATCATTAAGATCACTCTCCTATTAAAACAGGTCAGCATAAAGTAGTTACTTCTTCATACAGACTGTCCTCTTTCCAGCATATAGTTGAATGAGCCATAAAATGAGATTTATGTCATAAATAAATAAAAATTAGGATTGATGGATGTGGAAGAACTGCAGCATATTCCATAATTGTCCTGACCCAAATCTGAGAGGTTGTTTTCAAGGGAAGAAAATGAATTAGGGGAAGGCAAAGTATATGCGGTCATGAAATGTTACGTCCTATGTAATGACTTGTAAATAATAAGTGATGCTGAATGAATATGCTTCTTTAATCGTCTAACGTTATTTTCAATACATGTATGCCTAAATGCTTTAATTACCCATAGATAATGCTAAATCTTGACCTAATAGTGAAGGAAACCTTAAAAATTAAGATGCAGTTATTTACATAAACTCATTAAATTGTTTTCATGGTTCATTCTTATTAAACATGAAAATCTAGGGAAGGTTTCATAGAATCTGGGAGAGTTTTTCAGTAGCGGGGGCAAACTTAGAAGTTTCCTGGGCCATCTTGAGGGCTGTTATCCTTAGTACTTTATTTAGGATCATTCAAATGAAGGCACTGTATTTGTTGATACAATAGATCTCCTTTAGCCAAGTCATCCTAAACAACACGCCTTATAAATGTATCTATACGTAAACGTATCTATTGTGGTATTTATTTGAATTTTATGGAAAACAGCCTTCAGGTGATCCATTAGCACAAACACATTATCTAAGGAAAAATCCATGGGGAGAAAGAATACCATACAGAATTATTCTTTAGGGACACCTGGTGGCGCCTGAGATGAAGTGAAGAATGCTGCTTTATTCTGGAGAATACCTGCACAGCTGAAGTTAGGCATCTACTCAAGTGCTCTGTCCCTCTGCAGGTACCTACATCTCTCAACTCATTATGTAGGGAGTTAAGACTCCTCAGTATAGGTGCTCAGACCTCATCTGTTGGCTTTGGCATTGGTAACTACTTCCTGGTATCCAGCTCACTGTCTTTACCAGTGCTTGCCATGCTACGTTGATAGGGTCTGTAGTTCATCGTCCTTGTGTGCAAAGTTTAAACTGGGACTGAGGAACCAGTGGGTGATGAATTCTGCTGCAGAGAGTTAAGCATTAGTAGATGGATAAAGAGACAAGCACAGTGCAGTGATGTCTTGCACAGCTTGCCGTAAAGCTGGAGGACAATAATCAGAACCATTAGTTATATTTCTAAGGTAGAGGAATGCCCTCTCGCTATTCCTTCAGTTAGGCTTTGCCCTTCAGAGTAGTAGGTCTTTATTAATAAGCTTTGCTGTTGATACTGGAAGCATATAAGTGCATGCATGGGTAGAAAGCACAGCCAGGTACTGTATCTCAAGCAGACTAATGTCAGTGCAATGAAAATGCAAATGATTTAGATTCCTGTGCATCTTGATCAGATTTTAGCCTGCTCGTAAGAAACAAAGTGAATTCAGTTAGCCTTCAAATAATGCAGCAATGAGTGAGTGCCTTATGAAGCTTACACGACTGAAATAGCATAGATTGCACAGCAAAAAATGAACCAGAAGGAAGGGACTGGATTGATGATGCCATTGCACAAAGAAGTATTTGAGATGTCTGGCATAATAATAGTGCAGGTTATCATCTACAGGTAAACTATGTATTGTGGCATTGGTTAAACAAGGGAGAGAAATTCCCTAAGGTATACAGTATGCTGCAGTTCTGTTTGTCCTTTATGAAGTAATGCTTCAAAAAATAAAACTGCAGTTAGTCTGATGTGCAAAAAATGAATTGTTAGATTCTATAGCATCCATATTGTGCTGCCCAGTCCTTAGTTTTCTTATGTTTCCCCATCTGCCTGATTGTACCCATCTGTTGTCTCCTTAAAAAAGTACATACAAAGCCCTAACTATTAAATAAGTGAAATAACGCATTTGTTCTGTTTATATAGTGCCAAGCACAATTGAATCTCAATTTGTAGCAAAGTATTTTCTTCAAGCCCTGTTATTCAAGTAATAAATCCAACAATTCGTGCCAGTTTAGAAAGCAACCTGATGCAATCTTCAAAGCACTAAAAGAATAATGCAGGTTCACGACCTAATCTGAAGCAAGCTGTGTAAGGGAATTTGTTGGCATAACAAATTATCCAAAATTAGAGCATTGGTTTCCAGAGTTAGTGAGTACCCCACTGACAGAAAGGGAGTTGTATATTTGATGTTCCATCTACTCAGTCTACGCAATGACTTTTAAGGGTGTGAAGGGTAGCACAGGAATGTATACTCTCTGGAGTTTGCAAAAGGCTATTTAAAACATAAATGTGGAGACTGGAATTTCTCTAATCAAACAGTCAGAAAAACATATTCTGCAACTGCTCTTCGTCTTCCACCACACCCATAACCCTTGAAGTGGAAGATGGAGGATACCAGAGATACTAGTGAAGGCTATCAAAGGCATGGCTGTCACCAGGTGCTTATGAGAAGAGTGCTTGGATGTTACAAAGGGAAGCATTATGATAGCTCAGTAAAGTACATACATGCCGTTTTTTTAAGAAGATTCATTACACCTTATGAAGGTAATCAACATTCTGAAATGAATAATTGCATATAGTGTTTTTGAGTAGTTAATTATATATAAATAATCTTGAGATTTGGCCAGTCCCATCCATAATTCCAATTTTGCTCATACAATCCAGGTGTCCTCCTCTTCGAAGACTGATTTCTTCCACAAAATATCTTTTAATTTCTATTTTGTAATTGGACGACACACACAAATTGTTACAGATGGCCATGTTCGATGGGTGGTGCAGAAAACTCCTTACGGCTACGTCCACATTAGCAAACTAAACATGCCTGGGAATATTCCGAGGCAGGGAGGCCAGCTGGCACGCAGCGGCCAGCGTCTGTGCTAGCAAGCCGTCCTGGCTGCCAAACGGGGTGGCTGCCCACGGGCCGCACGCTGGGGCTGTCTCTGGTCTGCTCCCTACGGCCAGGAGTTACTCGGGGATGGGCCGGGCCCTGAGCGCAGCGATGCGCCCTAATGGCCCCGGCGCAGAGAGCCAACTCAAACAGGCCACGCGCTGGCCAGGGAGCGATCTGCCAGCTTGCTCGCATAGGTGATCATGGTCCAGTGACCCAGAATGTTCCTGAACATGTTTGAATTTCCCAGTATTGAAGCAGACTGTGAATGTCAAGGTTGCTGGAGCCTTGAATTTCAAAAGCTTTTCTGGTTGAATTTAAGATACTTCTGTCTGGACATCGAGGCGGTTTCCAAGATCACGCTCTGTTCTCTTACATCCAGCCATGCCCTTGCAGTAATTCTCGTGGCTGTGAAGCAGAAGAACCTGGCCTCATTCCCAAAACCCAGCAGTAGGTTTCTTGGCTTATCTTTGCTGACCTACACTGGCCTCTTTCACACAGGGGAACTTTGTATCTTGCAGAGCTCTGCATGCTTCTTTGCTCTCCTTAGTCAGCATAAGAATTAGCCATAAAAGCTGTTGTCCATAAGATCTTTTGAGTAAGGCTGTATATGGCAGAGGCAGGAAAAGATGTTGCTGGGATGTTTTCTGCCTTCATCTCAGGGGTTTTGCATAATGCTTTGAGTTACTATATTCCTCACTTCAGCTGTATAGGACCTGTTGTGAACTACCTCCTGAATAATCCTTTTGCATTACAATTTGAAGGAGTTGATTTCAACCCCCCCTAGACAGTGCCAGGTGTTAATTCTACTAACCGTAAGTGCTTCTTCATTAGCAGGTGACTTTACTGGGGCCAATTTCTTTGTTGTACCAAATCTCTTAATGCAGTTGGGTCAGCCATGAGGTGAGCTCTGTTTGAACAACCTGTTGCAGGGAGCAATACCGTAGAATCAGCAGGACAGGCAGTACGTCTTCCGATAAAGCTTAGGCACCTAACTTCTCCCTCTGGGTACCTCTGAGGCACTTCCCTCTACAGAGTCTTTAGGAGACGTAAACACTTACTTTACGAGACCTGTTTTATTAAGGAAAAGTTAGGTGTGTGAATGAGAGGAGCTTCTTTCCTTTATGCTTTTAATAATCTCTTTTAAAACAAAATAAAAAATCCAACCTGTCTAAGCTGGAAGTGTTAAATACATGTTAGCAATACTGGCTATCAAAAAAATCATAATTATAAGACTGCACCTGAAGATTTGAAATACCAAGCTTCAACAATCATCTTGAAAATTTCTTTATACACTGCAGTTGTTTTAACCTCACTGCTGGCTATTATGGAATAGGGATTTATATGCCACAAATAAAATTCTGCAAGCGTTCTTCCACCTTGATTCATGATTATACAAGGGCTGAAGGGCATGAAATAAAATTCCTTCAGAAGTAAGCCTTCCTAAAATTTGGCAGTACTCTTCCGTAGTGCAGAACAGTATACCTATTACTCAAGTGTTCATGACTCGCATGTTGGAATGAGCTGCTTTATCATGCAGATAGAAATGCTTCTGCGAGCTAAGGAGATTAAATATCTTTCTGAATTGTGCTTGAACTATGGTTCTCTAATAAGGCAGGGTTCACTGAATCATTCAACAGAAATCAGAATACTTTCCAGAATAGAGAATACTCTTTTTTTCTTTTTTTTTTTTTTTTCCCCAGCAACAAAGGGGAAGACACACAAATACCCCTGCCACACACTGGTAGGCTTATAAAGCCTCTCTGCAGGGACACATAATAGCTTATGTAGCCTTAGGAAGAAGAAAATGGAAAAACAAAATTAAAATACTGGAAAATAAGATTGCCCAAGCATAGCCAGAAAACTGACTAAATAAAACTGTTGAAAAACAAAGCATAACCCTTTTAGAACTAGCAATAGGATATTGTGTTTGATAGCCAAGTGGCTGAGTGTTTTATTCAGAGGGTCCAATAACAAACTGGATTATTACAGTAAGGGCAGAACTGGCCCGGAGTCTTAGTAGTGGAGAAGCCAGCACTGAAGCAATTTCCTACTTAGCATGTTAACCAGTAACCCCAGCCTATGAAAGACTTATGTTCCCACTATTGTGAATTACCACAACTAAAAGTGTTCCTCATCTTCTGAGCCTTATGATTAACTTAATTGATTTTTTTAGCCAATAATTGCAAAATTGGTGTTCAGTTTTCTAAACCTTTGAAGAAGTTGTGTTACAACCCTAGCTCTGTATGATGACAAAAATTACCCTGATTCAAATTGTTTCTTAATCACTAATGTGAAAGATGTGTGCCAACAATTAAAGAATGGCTGGATAGCAGTAGCTCCTGGGTAGCTTGCCAAAGCCCTGGCCAGCCATCACATCTCAGCCTGACACAGAGGGTTCAGAGGAGAGGGGGGCACATTCCCCAGGTGTGCCGTGACCCAACAGACCTCAGAGCCACCGATACAGGCAGAGAAGTTTTTTCTTTTATGGTTGAACTACTGATCATGTAAAATCTGGCTAAATTATTGATACAATAATACACAAAGATCAGTCCAGTTGGATGCTCTGTTGGTCAATATTTGCACTTGAAAAGTATGAAGTGTTTAAAATTTGCTTGGTACTTTTAGTATAAATAATTAAAATGTTTTATTAGTGGACCAGAAGAAAATTTAAAATTCTCTTGCAATGGATTTCTTTTTCAGTAAAACACGAGTTATCAAAGCAAAAGTGGATCTCATGTTTTTAGTTTTCAAGGAAATACTTTTTATCTTTGCTCCTCTATGGGAAAGGAAGTGTTAGTCATTACTTGAAAAAAAGGAAAAGCTAACACATCAGATGTATCAACAATAAAACGTAATGTTGACTGTATGAATTGTAGGAAATAGAAGAGAGATCCCAATGCTGCTCCAAGCTTCTGCTTACTGAATGTAAATGAAAATTACATTCTGGACAAAACAAGCAATCTATCTTACTTGATTGTTTTGGTTGTTGTTGTTGTTGTTATCGATTGTTTAAAAAGAGAGGAACAGGGAGAAGCAAGAGACAAATCCCAGTAAACTAGAAAACATAGTATCTTCCACCTTGCTGTAAATTGATTTCTGACCTCAGAGACATTTTTCATTGGAAGGAAGATTTATGCAAAGTGAAAACAAATATATAATTCATAAGGAGATAATAAGAAGTTTCTCACTTCCTCTTCACATTTTCTAGACAAAATCAAGGTTTCAGTCTTCCTAGAAAATAGTCTGACTATAAAGGAGGTTAAAATCCTCTGTCAGGACCAGGGAGCAGGCACTGCAGCACCTCTGTCACACTGCTAGTGGTCCCTTTCCCCACGGCAGCTGCCAGGTGACACTGCTCCTCTGTGGATGATAATGCTGCAGGTCCTGTCCTCCTCTCCTCTGAGTTTTCTGCTACCCTGGGGAACACCAGAGACTCTGCGAGCCATTAGGAGTTAATGTGTCTGTGCACCCCTTTCGTGGGAGGCATGTGGACGCAGCCTGTGTGTTTCTGTCTCAATGTTCGTTAAGTTCCCCAAGACCATCTCAGTCATGGCAATGTGTCTGAAGTGCAAAATGTAGGGAGCAGGCAAACGTACAACTTTTTTGAATAAAGCAAATTATGTTATGTTGTGGGTTCGGATGATAGGTGTAACTTAATCATGTTTTAGCCTTTAAAATTTCTTCTTGCAGGTATGGGGAGTGCAGGAAGGTCAGAAATGGAGAGGAAAGTTGCATTTGAAATTCTGTGACATTATCTCAAATAAAAGCAGAAACAGAGGTTTTTATTTTGTTTGCTGGGTCACCACCAAGAGAAGTTTTCATCTCTGCATGATTGCTTTTATAGATCTGGAGACTCAACGGCCAGAATATGGAATCTCAATGAGAACAGCAACAGTGGTTCCACTCAACTAGTTTTGAGGCACTGCATAAGAGAAGGAGGACATGATGTCCCCAGCAATAAGGACGTGACTTCATTGGACTGGAATGTAAGCTAGCTTCTAAGACTGTGCATGTTTTTTAACTGTCTAAATTTAATTCAGAGGCAATTACAGCTGCTGCTCTGTATCTTTTATATCTGAGGTGACCGGAACCTCTGTTCTAACCTACTGACCTCTTGTTTCAGATACCCATAATAGACTGAACTTTCCCCTACATGCTGTCATTTTCCAGTACTGCTGGCATCTTCAAGCCTAACGATGATGTATTTATATATCTATTTTTAGGAGCATGGGTAAAAATAAACTCAGCTGACTTTAAGAATGAAGATTAAATAAGCAATCTATGTAGTAATGAAAGCTGATTAATAACGTATTTGCATCTCATAACTACTTTATTTTGGCATGCAAGGACATATAAGCACCAGTGAAGCTTTTTCTGAGATTGGACTGTCAAGATCCTCACCTATTTGAATTAATGTTGTGCATAACAAAATGTGCTCACATTATAGTCTGTCTTGAATGGAGCATATGTAGTCATCCTCTTTTACCTGTCCGCTTTCCAGGTGGAACTCTCTTGCCTGATCCTTTGCTAACTTTCATCCTGCAAAATCTTTCATCTATCTTAGATAATACAGTCTTGCACAGGGATGACTGAAGTGAGCAGAGGAGACGAATACTGTTAATCCCCAATGTCTGGGCAGTGTCTTTGGGCAGCGTTAAAACTGCTTAATGTCTCCATTCTGTCACTGAACAGCGTAAAAGGAACTTAAAGAAATCTTGCAGTAACCTTAATTAATTTTGAGATCACTTTCATTCTGTCCCTTTTGTTGATATCAGCACAGACAAGAGTGATCACATTATTGTGGTTTCTTAGGAAAGCAGATTAAAAATTAAGTACCAGAAAGGATTCTCATCAGTTTCAGTTGCTGGACAGAGACCAAGATTTGATTAATCTTTACTGCAATATCATTGGCCTTCAGGTGAGCTAGGTGCTTCACAAAAGTTAAAGATAAGGCCACTGCACAAATCAGCTTCCCATATGTATTGTTTATGTGACATGATGAAACAAGTTGATGAATAGTACAGAAAACATGGGTAAGTTAACAAAGCAAATAAAAATAAGGCCCAAGAATGTTTATTACTTGTTTCCTGTGTACATCATGGTGAAGAAAAATTGTCAGGAAAAAATGAATTGACTAGGTAGAGGGAAGATGAAAGACAAAGACAAGCAAAGGTGCAGAACAGTTACGAGAAAAGTCAAAAAGGCATACTTTCTCTAGTAGTTCTATGCCTTATCAATCTTCAGTGATCACTGATACAGTACTGCTATTGTGCTAGTACTTAATGTAGGGAAATGTTCCTAATTTAAACCATTAAACTGCTTCCAACTTGCTTTGCGTTTTCAAAAATAAAAAAAGTGAATTACCACCAAGGACTTTGGATAAACCATATGACTCTTCGCTGAACTTTCCTGCCCTTTTCCCTTTTGCTGTCACCTTTGTCCTTATCAGTGGTCCACCTAAGTGTATAGCACAGTGAAGTTGGCTTGGGTTTTGATGTTCTTCCCCCTACATCATTATACCTTTGACTTAAATCTACAGTTGTGCTGACTCACTGTCTATGGAGGGTTGAAGTGCACATAACGTTTTAAAGGATTATTGTATGCTTTTTCCTAATGTTCTACTCATGATGCTAGAAATGCCATCTGCATTTATTGTTTATTTAGAACCACAATACTAATCATAGTCCACTGTGAAATTAACATACTGCTTAATATATTACATCAGTTCTTCTCTGTTTTATGTGATTTACGTTATAACAGGAAAGGTTATTTCTAGAGTTCATATTCAGATGATGTGCTTTGGTACCAAGGATAGGATTCATCTTTCTTAGATTTAGCCATCTAAACTAGTCATCTCGGTTCCTTCTAAGGGACACGTGCCTTCACAGTGGTCTGGGCCGAGTCTAAAGCAAATGGCATCACAAGTTATGCTCCAGAGGTGGTGCTATTATTTGTGGAGGGAGACTAGGCTACTCCCTTAGACTAACTCCTGACTTGTGAAATTGTGGAGGTAAAGGGGGTGAATCTCACTCCTAATCCAGATGCTAAAATGCTTGAAGACTAAATGCTCAGTGCCAACAGTACCCATCTCACCAGGTTACAGAGCCAAGTTCCTTTTTGATTACTCTCATTCTGGCCCAGTAAATCTTCCACTGTTTGCCACGCAGGAGTTATCCTTCAATGAAGGCCTCTCTCCAGCAGAATACATATAATTTGCCGATTATGATTACTGGGCTTCTTTCCTCATAATTAGGACCAATGAGTTCAACTTTTCTGAGGCTGCCCACGATGGTACTGTGCCTCTGGGCATGTGTGGGAGTCTTTGTTTAGACAACCTGGAAGCAGTTTCTTTGTGTTAGGTAGCATTCAAGGTGTTAATGGTGAGTGTAGGTGGCTTAGGTTTTTAGGTCCTACTTTCAAGTATAGATGCCTGAAATTCACTTAACTGGGATTTAGTAAGGATTTACATGATTTGTTGATGATTTATAGGCTCTATATGTCTAAGATGTAGTAGTATCTGTTTGTTACCTGGAACAATCCCAAAGAATTTGTTATATCTTGTTTTCCTTGTCTAATCCTTTTGAATATTATCTGATGGTGTAGCCCAGTTTTTCAGAGGATGTTCGAGGGTTTTATTTCCTCTTTGTATTTGCAGTACTAACCTTTACTTTAGGTGATATAATAATGATACTATCTATTCTCAGTATGTGGCCTCAGATTTCCCATAAATCGTAACGCACAAACCTTAAAGTTTAGCTGAAACAGATTTCATCTGGTATTGACCTTTGACACTGATGTATATCCCAACAGAGTGATGGAACACTATTGGCTACAGGCTCATACGATGGTTTTGCAAGAATATGGACAGAAGACGGTAAGTCAAACAACAGTTATCGTTCTTAAGCAATTAACAGCAGTCAACTATAAGTTGGGCAATGTGTAAACAAATTGTAATATTAACCTTTTCTTTATTCCAGGTAACCTTGCAAGCACCTTAGGTCAACATAAAGGTCCGATATTTGCCCTGAAGTGGAACAAAAAGGGGAATTATATTTTAAGTGCTGGTGTTGATAAAGTGAGTTTTAAAAATACATAATTCTAACATTTAAATGCGCTGACTCAGAGAGTGCTGTTGAATTCCATAAGGTTATTTTCTTCTGCTCCAGGAGTCCTGGGGAGTGTACCTTTCTTTAATTTGTTCTAGTGAGTGTTGGATTAATCACTTAATCCTTGGATCAAGTGATTGATTACATTTTTGAGGCTATGTGTACATTTTAAGTGTAAAAGTTTTTTAAAAAACGAACTCCATTTGTCCCCTGTGTAAAATTGCATCTTAAATGTTTCTGTTAAAGAAATAACTGCTTCCACTGCTTATGTTTATAGTTTTATCAACTGTAACTATTTCAAGGATGGAAGTTATCTTACAGGTACTGCAGTTTTTAGCTCATCTAATTATTGAAACTTGTATTTGAATAAAATATATATGGTTTCCTATGCAAACATGCAAAATATGGTGGTTCTGAACTCAAAATCAAGCCAAACGTGGTAGTTTCAGCTGAGTGAATATTAGAGATTGAAATGGCAGATGATTGCTAATGATGAGCAGAAATCCGTTAAAAATGAAACTGAAAAATAAACACAGCTTTCATCTTACCTAACTTTTGATGTCTGAAAAATTAGATGGATCCTTGGCTTCCTTTTAAAATATGGAGAGAAAAATGGCACTTCCAAGTGATGAGTTGCATGGCCTGTGTTACAGTTAGATGCACAGACAGCGCTCCTCTCCTGCATTTGACAGAGGCAGTCTAGGGAAATTCGCTCACACCTGTACATTTGATTTGTAGGATAGATGAATCCCTATATTTTCACATACTTGTGAAAATGGAGTTTTATTCCTTTTAATACTAGCTCATATCCAGCTACGTTTATCTCCCAGTAGTAGTTCCCCATAACAGCAGTGATTCTTAAGATGATCATCAGCACTAAGGGGAGGACCCCTGAATTTGTTTTCTGAAAGTATGTACTCCCAGTAAATTGATGGTTCACCCAGAAGGTAGTACTGAGTTGGGGAATTGCTTATGTGTGCTGCAGGTATGGTTTAAACCTGTAGTAGGCAAATTACACTTCTGTCTGTCCCACCCTACCACAGTGGCAATAAGTGATTTGTACTCTGCTGTTAAACATTTTGCTTGGTGATTTAATTATTAGAAATGTAGTATCGCTTCGGTTTGCAATAGAATTCAACTTGGATCTTACTAAAAAGGAAAAGTCTGCAAGTAACAGAAGATAATTGAGCCAGCTGTAACGAAATGCTTATTAAAATGTTGTGGTACTGTTCTCTAGCATTATTCAAGAAGAAAGTGTCCATTCTTAGCCATTACATTACTTCCTCTGTAGGGGTGATACTTCTATATCTACACTTATATAATTATTCTGTAATATTTGGAAGTTATTTCTGTTCATTCAGCTGTGCAGCACACAAGGCTCTCTGTAGTCAATAATTTTATCAGTCCATCTTCTACAATTGCTCCTTAGTGAGTGCTCTCTCTCTTTGTTTTCTCTGAGCTGAACAGTCACTAACCCTTTTTTTCCCTTCTTCCCAATGCAGACAACAATAATTTGGGATGCTCACACAGGAGAAGCTAAACAACAGTTTCCTTTCCATTCAGGTAATTCCTGTGGAATTCAAATTAGTAAAATTAAATACACATTTTAATTTTGCCAGTCTAACTCATCCTTTTGTAAGAACCTGTCTGCCAGAGGAAAGCAAATTTTGAACCAGGATTTTTGTGCCTTACCTATCCTGAGTTTTGTGGGTTTGTCCCTTTTTCAGAAAGATGGGTTTCTGTGAGAATCAGTTTTGAAAGTCAGAGTGAACTCTACAAGAGGATTTATATATCAGCTGTGCCTGCTCAGCTGAACGTTTGTACCATTGTCTATGTGCTTAAATAGTATCAAGGTTAATATGGAGACTTCATAAAGAAGCAAATGTGGATCTCTCAGCAACTTGCATTCACCACTGCAAGCATGAACGTCCTCAGGAATTTCTCAGCTTTTAATTTTGACTTGAAGTTCTTCTGTATTGCTTTGTCTAATTATCAGAAGTCAACTGCCAACACTGAGTTCCTAAACCTTACTTGGACAGTCATTTGTGCATCTTGTGCATCTTCTTTTCAAGAAGACAGGAGTTGTCACAGATACTGAGTAATTTGGAGTAACAGGCAGTCATTGATGTAATCTTAAATTCACCTGAGACCAGACTTTTAAGAGGATGACTGAATTCATGATCCAAACCTGATAAGTTGTCGCAATTAAATATTTTTGATGGGCATAGTCAAACTGAGCTTAAAGCCATCAAAAACATTCCAGATTCTGATGCTAGAAATGTTCAACACCCTGTGTGTTCGCTGTAACAAATCCATTTTTCATACAGCAGACTTACAAGGTGCTTACTGGTGTTTAAAAATATATTTATCTTGTGATTTTAAGAAGCTAATTGGCACATTTTTCAACTCAGTTTCTAGATGGTCTCATTCTCAAATTTTCACAGATGTTATTAATATGCAGTAGCAATAGAAACGGTTATTCGACAGAAAACAAAACATATGTCTGTGCACACAGCATATCCATACTGGGCATTTTTGTCACTCATCTTCTCGTTGATGTATCTATCAAAACTGTTCCACTACAGCAAATTTTGCACTGTGTAGTGACGTAGGTAATGAAATTCCTAGGCCTACTGCTTCCTAACTGTTGATGTAAGTGGTTGTGGACTTAGAGCTGGGTTTCCCCTTCAGAATCATGTTCATTGAAGTGTGGCTGTCTTAGCAATGATGTGCATCAGGGACACATTGCTCCAGTCTCCTCTTAGCAAGTTGAAAACGTGCCTCCATCTCCCAGTGCAATCTGTTGACATACACCTACATTAACAGACTTCAAGAAAAATTGTTACTAAGTGTGTTGTTTGTCTTTGGACCATGAGACACAACTGAAGTGGGGATGTGGAGAGGCTATTGTTTTTTCTCTTATTTCAAATATGTTTTCATAGGGAAGTAAAGCAGTTAGTTATCAAGACAATTGTTGATAGGCAAAAAGCATATGACCAAAAATAAACCCTGTAAAATCAGCAGGAGTCTTCATTCCTACATGATTTTAAAGACACAAAGACTTCATCTTGATCTCTTGTATCACCTGTTCACCAGAACAAACTTAACAGCAAATTACTCACTGTATTTGGCATCTGAAAACCTTGTTTATAACCTCAAAGTTTCTTAATGGCCTCTTGCCCTTACTTTTACTGGATGACATTCTAGATGTTTTTAAGCAATTGGCCAGTATCCTGTGTTTTTGGAGACACTTTGACAATTAAATTACTTGCGTAAGAAACTACATTTGGTGTTTTTTTCCACACCATTTTATGTAGTTATTTATCCAGTAAACATATGATTAAATACGCCAATAAATGAATCAGTATTAATTACCAACACTATATGATTCAAATTATTCTGTAATGAAAATCCATTCCTTTAGTTGCCAGTGGCTCTCAGAAAATTACTTTTCAACTCATATGTATCATACTAGATATTAGCCCTGAAGGCATACAGCTATCAATGAAGACAGACTTTTTGTTTGCTCTGAAACAGTAATACAAAGCTTGCAGCAGGAGAAACAAAATCCTTTGCTGTTCCTGATGCTCATTCATGTTCATAGGAAATCTCAGAAGTAATCTGCCTTCCTCACACAAATTTCCTTTATAGTTCTGCAATACAGAAATTCCTTAACTGTCATGGAGATGTATTGGGCTTTTTCATTAGTATTCTAGAAAATATTAGTATATGATACAGTTTCAGCCCTCAGTTCTCACTTAAAGAGCTATCTGATGATTCAGAAGGTGATGTGGTTCTATCTCACTCTGCAGTTCATGAAAATCAGAACAGAAAAAAGCATTTAAATATAATAGGCTTGGCAGAACAGGTATCTTTTTACTTCTGTATTATAAAAGTGTTTCTCTAAATGTCTTTGAGTAAGGCATTTCTTGATTTTATTTTAATGATAAACTTCCATTATGCTGTTGCCAGGAAGAGATTCAACTTTGCTATCTAAATGGTGGTCTCGTTCTGACGCATCTGCTTTTCACCAGAGTGTGCAGAAAATGGCGATTTCTGTATTTCAGCATGTCTTATGTTATCCTCTGGAGGGCAGCTAAACTCTTTCTTGGGGGGTAGGGGGGAAAAAGCACAAGCAAACTGTGTGTGAGGAGTCCTCACCTGCTCTTGTGCATGCTTTCAGTCTGCAGTGAAGTGCTGTAAAAGTTTGTGTTTTTTTTACATTTTTGAAAAGTGTGTGTGTTGCACGCAGGTGCTGGTTACATGTTTAGGTGCTACCTGTGTACAAAGTTTCATTAGTTCAATCTTCATTAATGCCAAACCCACTATGGAAACAACCTCTGATTTCAGATGGTCTTGACCAATGTACCTATTTTAAATCAATTCCCAGACAAATTAAACTGAACATAGATGTTACTGATCCATACATGTGTCTTCACAGAACAACAGGTTTGCACTTGCTGGTGCATAAATACAGTATAAAGGAAGATGGCCACATGCTGCTTCTCCCTCCTGTATGCTGTGTCTGGAATTCGTAGGACCACTTTATGTGCTGATTCAACCCAGCCCCAGCTGAAATCATCCCCTTTTTTCAGAATTAGTTTTCTTCCAGCTGCTTTGTAGAACTGGCTTACAGAGGAATGCAAGGAGGGTGGAAGGGTGTTGCCCACTCTTACCCAAAAGATTCACGAATAGATGTACAAATCAACCAGTTTATCCAACTGCAAGAGAAAACATGGTGCCTTTCAGGCACTCCCTGTCATCCCTGTAACTAGTTGCAGGTAACAGGCCAAGGGACTAGTTTTTAGTCCCTGTGATCCAGATGGGTGACAGAAGGAAAATGATTTGGGCTGACTGTTTCTTTGCTGTGTTCCCTAATGTTCCTTCTGTTGTTTGTACTTCACAGCTCCTGCTCTGGATGTAGACTGGCAGAACAACACTACTTTTGCCTCCTGCAGCACTGACATGTGCATTCACGTATGCAGACTTAGCTGTGATCGCCCTGTTAAAACCTTTCAAGGACACACAGTAAGTTTAAGAAGTCCAAACTGTTGGTGGTTAAGTCATAGCTGCATGTAACAATGATGGCAGCTGATGTGTTTGCAGGGTGCATTCTAGCACTGGAGGTGTTATATCCCATTGCTTTCCTAAAAGCGTATTCTTCAGGAGTGAGTCACTGCCTGTGAGAAGGGATAAACTGTTCTAAATCATCGTAGGAGGCAAAACCTGCAGCTTAAACAATGAGACTATTTATATGTAGCACGAGCTGCAGACTGAAGGCACATAAATAAATAAGGTTTTGTTTTCCACTGGTGTATTTTCCTTAGTAAATGAGAGCTATGAATAATGAGAGAGCAGTTTACCTCCAGTCGTTGTTCAGTTTTAGAATCTATTACATCTAATATCTGTTTAAGCTGTATTTTGTGCCTCTTTTCTTTAGTATTTAATGGCTGTCAAAGGCTATTTTTTCCTTCTTTCATTCATGCAAAAACTGCTATCAGATACTGACCTGCAATCTAAATACTAATGTCCAGACCTTGCTGTCTCCCCACAGAGGAAAAATTGTGCATCCTGAGACCTTTAGCTTGTCTGTGGTTAAAATAATAATGCACTGATATTTTGTGACAGGTTGTATGTTCCTACCAACAGAATGATGGTTTTTATGATTATATGAAACGCAGCATTTTGCACATGGACCAAAATTTGACTTCAAATATCTGTACAGTTCCTTTTAATGATAATTGAAACAAGTAAAGTGGATCAAATAAAATTAACATATCTTCCAGGATTGTTTTCAGTGGGCCAATTTATGCTTTTTAAAAAACAGTATTTTCCCTCTTTGTGGAATGTTTCTTTCCCAGTGTTACTACATATACGTGACCCTGAAAAAAAAGCAAAGAAAACTTCCTGATTACCAAGGGGACACATTAGGCTTACTTAATTACGAAGTGCTAGAAAAATTGATCTGGAAAGAGTCATAAAATATTCAGTATTCCCTGCTGGATTTCATTTACACATACAGCTCTTTTTATAGAGACCTGTATTGTTGTATTGCTGCAATACTAAGAATAATCAACTCAGTAAAACTTTATGCCCCCCCCCCCCCCAATTTTTTTATTATAGATTTGTATCTCTGAGATCTACAGAATATTAACCTAAGACATACCTCAGTTTAAAAATAGGTTAATACTGTCATCAATCTCTCTGGTTTGAGGGTTTATTTAAATCATAGCATTTGAGAAGCATGAAAGACTTTGTACTAGAACACATATGAGAAGACTGTTTGTATGTATTGTCCACAAACACAAAGCGGTTACAATTCCTAGATGATGTTTAAATAGCATGTTATGGAAGCAGCACTTCTTTGTTCACTCCCAGAGCGATGGGGGCTGTAGTTTGCAGTTTAACTTGCTGTAGACATAAACCACGAGTGCCCTCTGCTGGGTGCCCAGTACCATGCAGGTAACCTGAATATTCACTTAATAAAATCGCTCTTTATTTCAGAACGAGGTTAATGCTATCAAGTGGGACCCATCTGGCATGCTACTAGCATCTTGCTCCGATGATATGACATTAAAGGTAATATAATTTCCATTCCTGATGTTGAAAAAGTAAAGAAAAAGGTTATTTCTATTTTTTACCTTTTCTGGAATGATATACTGTATGATTTAAAACTCTTTGTGAACAATAATTTTACTTTATCCTGTATTTCTTAAAGCCAATGTAAAAGATTAAACATAGAGAAGCAGTCACTGGGAAAACTGAAATATCCTATCCAGATAAGTGTCAAGTGACTGATATGTCACTGTCACAGAATATTCACAGCTTAAATATACACATAGATATAGATATATACATACATATCTATGCATATATATAGATATATACAGCTACTTGCCTGGCAGCAGAAGCTCACTCCCTATACCAAAAAGCAGTCTGTTGGTTAATCTTTGAGAAGAATATAAAAATAAAAATAAACACTTTTCCCTTTAGAGTCTTTTTGTCTGAAAGTAATTTCTTTGGAGCCATCTGATTATTATTATTATTTTTTTTTTTTTTTGTAAAGCCTTGGACTAATCAGTGGGGCATACATATTCAGAGCCCAGCAAAAAATCTGAAGTGCTCTCTGAAGACGCCTATCCTTATCCATTACCTGTACAGGAAGCCTAAGGCAGCTACACTGCTGATTTACATGCCTCTGTTAGGTGCCTGAAGGTAGAGGGATCCATCTGGCTGGGAGATAGCACAGGCTGCTCTACCAGCACAACTGGGCCATTGCACTGTGCCAGCAAAGTATTGCTAATGCGGGGAGAGTCTGGGCTTGCCAAAATGCTTTTCACTCTAGAGCTCTAAAGCCCAAACTCCTCTTGGTCTCGTTCCCTCCCCAGCTGCATTAGATGAAGTCTGTGTATAGGAATAGCTGTATATCGTAGCAGCAAAGCCCTTCGGCTGGACTTCAGAGCTAGGCCACCACTGCTGTTGATGTATGCTGTTCCCTCTGAGCAAAGCAAACATCCCAGGCAAGATACAGTTCTGCAAATAGAGTTCTGTAATACAGATTTCTCATAGCATGGTTGTGTTAATTAAGGCTCATATCTCTTTCCACTGCTGATTGGAACAGGTAAAGCAAGAGGCATTTCTAGTACACACACAGCTTGTGTGTAAGAGTGGAAACAGAACAGCAAAACTTGCAAATGTAGATAAGAGCTAGGTCAACACTGCAGTTAGGAATGTTTTCTCTTAATATGTAGCCACGTGGTACGTTCTGCTCCATTCTCTGCCTTTGCCACATACTCTCTGGGATCTTAATCCCTCCAGTTTCTAGATACGTTATTCCAGACTATTCAGAGAACTGGAAATTTACAGACAGTAGGACTAGGGATACACAAGGAGAGCACCTCGTTTGTTATTCTACCACAATTCAGTCTTGTAGTGACCGATAATATCCTGCTAAAACATTCTGACCCAGGGGTAGCACATATTTTGGTGCCCATTTCCACACAGGATGTGTTTCAAAAAACACTGTGACTTGGTACCAGTTCAAATTTCTGGCCACTGAATTTGGCACCAGAGTTAATGGTTTGCTGTCACTGGCCTAGCTGAAGGCCTCTGTCACCTTGCAGTAATGGACACTGCAAGGCAATTCAGGCAATTCTTCTTCCGTTTCCTCTGTAAATTAGTCTTCTCTGGCTTCTTTATTTTCTCTTTTTTGGAGTATTTGATACTTTTCTACAACTTCTTGGAACATACTGCCTGTTAGCCATAGAATATGCTTAAGCTTCCTGTAACATTTCCAAAAGCAGACGGGTATGCTGCCGAAAATTCAGCATTAGAGCATATCATTTCCCTCATAGTACAGATTTATAACAAGTGAGTTAAATTTTTCCTACATTCTCGGTATCTTTGTGAAACTGCCTGACCAATTTTGAGTTATTTGGCCTGCTGTGAATTCACTTATTCTTGTTTCCTCAGTTTTCTAAGATTTACTAAATTACCTGTCTTCTCTATTGGGCATATTCTTTGTCTCATACCATTTTCCAAAGTATTTGGCCATGTAATACTGCATACGTAGCTGATCTTGTTCCATCATCCAAGCTGTTAAAAACACCAGGAAAACAAACAGAGTTCGGGAGGAATAGGAAAATCTGCCCTGGCTGCTGACTGACATAAGAGAAAATTGTTAGGTTCTAAGCAGTTACAAACCGCTTTATTCTCATTCTTTAAGGTGAATGCTATTGTAATCGGTGACTTAAATTGCAAGTTAAGCCTCTCTAAATAGAAAACCTTCAGCTTCTGTATGAAAATACCAGTATAGGCTATGGACAGTACAGTGGCTATTCAGTTCTGATCTATTGAATAAGTACTATTCCATGCGTAGCACTTGCCCCAAATGGGGTTATTCTAATATGTGCATTGTAGGTGCCAAGCTGCTGTATTAATAAATTCAGATTAGGTTATGTTTATGTGTATACGTGTGTTTCAAGATATTACATTTAAAAATGGCAAGAAAAACATGGAGTGAACTGAAATAGTTCAGCTGAGATTAACACTGCCATTTTTCCCCCTTCATAATTACCCTGACTTAGATTTGGAGTATGAAGCAAGATACCTGTGTACATGACCTTCAGGCTCACAGCAAAGAGATTTATACTATCAAATGGAGTCCTACAGGACCAGGCACCAGCAACCCAAACTCCAACATCATGTTAGCAAGGTAAAAATAAATCTTACCCTGTTTCTTACCTAAAAGAATTGTCTTTTTGATGTGTAACTCCACCATTGCCTTGCTGTCAGTCTTCCTGTCTACAATTCTAGTAAGCCATCTGCTGATAACATTAAAAATATTTGTAAATCAGGGAGGTTACAAAGGGAGAAAAATCATATTTGAAAAAGATGAAAAAGGGGAGAATTGAGTCATATGATACTTAATTTTTTAGCTGTCTTAATAAAAAAGATTGTAAATGTAGCATCATACCTTCACATCCAGCATCCAGTTGTTATGAATGACTGTGTTTAGTGAGACAGATGGCAGCCCACTAAGCCAGTTGGAATGTGTTCCAACAAGGGTCATGCAAATCACCTGAGCAGATACTGACAATTTTTACAGTCTTGTTAACTAATCAAGAAATGCGTGGATAATCTTTAAAATTCCCCTTTAAAATCTGTTCATAACTCTTTGAGTTTAGGAAATATGTTTACTCATAGAATGCCAATTGATGGTAGTACCATGGGTTTATGAATTAAGAATTGTGTTGATTTTTATGTATTTTACTCCTCAGTCTGAGAGTAGACAGGGAAGAACTTGGATTTCTTGGAGTTGTTCTTCTAATATCATTTTTAATACCAATTATTTCCCTAGCTTTTCTCTAAACCCACAGTTGGGGATTTAAATAGATTGTTGGGGAAAAAAAATGCACTGAAACAAAATGAAAAGAACCACAGTTCTAGAAAATTGTGGAATGATAATTTATTAAATAGTAAAGTCATTAAGGACTGAAATTTCTGTAGAACAGTTTATCCTATTAATGACAATATGTCTTTTACCCTCCTGAATAATAGCAGACAGAATCTCAGAAAGAGGAGTGTGACCCTCTTTGGGCTTGTGATCTGATCCCCTGTACAATAAATACCCTCTTTACATGTTAACCCTAGTTAAAGGGTTCACATGTAAGAATTCGGTTCTGTAGATAACAGTTCTTATCGTTCAGAACAGAAAGTCTACAGTGTTCTGCTTTTCTGCTTAAAACATTTTCTGCTTAGCCAAAAAAATCTTGTGGTATTCTCTTCAAATGTTTACAGCATCAAACTGCAAATGGATTAACACACAAATTAAAACATGTCTTGTGTTCAATGCATCTTGCAGTGCTTCATTTGATTCCACTGTTCGGCTGTGGGACGTTGACCGAGGAGTCTGCATCCATACGCTAACAAAACATCAAGAGCCTGTCTACAGTGTAGCTTTTAGTCCCGATGGAAAATATCTAGCCAGTGGGTCCTTTGACAAATGTGTCCATATATGGAATACTCAGGTACTGTTTTGAGTCACACGAAGCACATCTGTTTTAGCTGACACATTAATAGCAAAATCCCAAATGGAAAATACATGCACCTCGGCAGTGCGTGACCTGCTAGCCTGGGTGAACCTGATTGTACTGACCGATAACAATTGCAGCACAGCTGAGTCACTCAGGTGGAGTGAGGTGACTGCGCAGAACATTCTGCTAAAGCTTCTTTGTATGCCAAAGCAATAGCATACATGAAAATAACCACATCACGCCGTGCTGCCAGTTTTGTGGAGCAAAGATCAGGGTTGGTTTGTACGAATATGTGATTCTTACATTTAGTAACAAGCTGAGTTCAGATGCCAGTCTGATGCACCTGGCTTATTCCTTATGGCAGTGAGGTAAAGGATATACAGCCCGGGCACTGGGGATACTCTGGAGGAGAGTGGGGCAGTTGGTGTTTTTTCTTCCTAGTCCCAGGAAGTTCTTACGTAGTAGGTGGTAAGCACTGGGAGCAAGCTAAAAGAACTGAGCTCTGCTTTCCTGCACACAGTTGTTTTCTCCTGAAAGTGCTCTGTACGTGATCTGCATGTACTTAGAAACTGGAAGCTCTCCTGTTAGGTTGATCTTATGCATGGAGATGGAGATGGAGATGGAGATTGCATGAAGAACTTAGGGAAGCCTCAGTCTCTCTCACAGTGTTGCCAGAACTGCCTTATGCTTTCACAGACTTAATTTAGGATATCAATGCCTAACAGCTGGATTAAGCAATAAACTTTAGAGAACACCTCAGCTTAACTCCCACAGCTAACACTCTCAGCTTTACTGCTACAGAGTTGACAAAAATATGTGTTTTTGAGAGCCATATTGTAAATTGCTTTCTGGAGAAGCTTGTCTCTCTCCAGTATCAAAGACCAGTTTCCTAACTTGAGCATCTTACCAAGGTGACTGTAGTTAGGTAGTTAGGTGATATGAGTAGCTCGCACGTGCCACCACTGTCATTTCTTTGATATAGTGCCACACTACAGAGAAAAAGGGGAACTTCCATGCTGAATGTTTGCACGCTGTTTTGCTTTGTAGAGTGGAACTCTAGTACATAGCTACCGAGGCACCGGAGGCATCTTTGAAGTCTGCTGGAATGCTAGAGGAGACAAAGTGGGAGCAAGCGCATCAGATGGATCGGTAAGAAGCTTTACACGCTGTAAATGCTGGGTGAAGGTTGCTCTTTTGGAGAGTGTCCAAAAAAAAGCAGATACCACATTGCCTTCTCTGGATAGTGCTCAAGGTGTAGACAGCTCAATAAAGAAATGAGTAGTTCGTAGGAGCATATTAAAAATGCTCCTGCTTTGAAAGGCTTTGAATACTGGGAGGTGGTACTTTTATTGGAAATGAAGAGTGCCTCTGGAATTGGTGAATATTGCTGAAGATGGGAATAAATTTAAATGCATACTTGATAAGAACAACAATAGTGTTGTTTCTATCATTACTCTTCTCATCTGTCTGTTCGTACTGAAGATCACAGCAGGCAACTTTCAAATAAAAGTTGTCTTGGGGCTTTCTAGTCCTACCCCACAGAAGAAATACAGCCTTGAATAGTAGCTGAAGGAGGAAGTTTGCAGCATGATGTCCAAAGATTTCATCTTGTGGTAAAGAAGTATTGCTGTAAAGACACTGATTATTACATACTATTTTTTTCTGTTAGTTACTTGATAAAAATTTCAGTTATAGCATGATCAGCTTGTAAAGGACACACATGTTATAACACACTATACAGCTTTCAAAATAACTCTGCAATGTGTCTGGCTGGCATAACTCTAGAGCAATATTTTTCAGCTGTTTTTAATGAAGGGTACGGTACACCTACAACATCATCCAGTTGCTTGAGTTGTGCCATCTGAAATGGTGCCATGCCTGGCTCCCAACAGCTGCTCCAAATGGGCATGTGCCTGCCGTAGGTCCTGGATCACACCTGCCAGGCCTGGGCATGTATTTTGGAAATACTTCAAAAACTGAAGTGTTTAGGCAACTAAATAATGCCCATGGTCCTGTCGGGGATGCGCCACCAGAGTGCTTGTTTGTAATCTAAGGAAAGCCCAGCTAGGTGCTTAATGTACGTTTTTCATCTCTGATTTCTCCCATGTTGGCTTGTTCTCTTGCTTGTGTGCATGGAAACAGGCACTGAGACAGGCTGATGTGGAGCTTGGGATAGCTTAGCGTACAGCTGACTGTATCAGCTGGTGGACTGGGCTGTACATAAATAGGAATTCCAACTAACCTGCTGAAATGGTTCTTAATCCCGAGTCTTTTCTCTCTAGGTTTGTGTTCTAGATCTGCGGAAGTAAAAGTGAAATGTTTTAGAAGAAATTTCAAATGGACCAGCAGTGAATGTGTGGGGAGAAGCACTCTTCAAAACTATTCTTAACAGCTCCAGAACTGTACGAACTTGAACAAAGTTAGAGTGTACTGTGAAACCAACTCTCCCTGGCCACAGGTGTCTAGTATTTTGTCCGTAACCTTCATCAAGGAGTAAAAACACAGTCACTTCAGAGGGGGAGGGAATGGTTTCCACCTGGAACATTCAGCCTTGGAAGCATGAAGCCACCAGCTAGGCATTGCACTGTTTGGTTTGCGTCTGAGAACTTGCTCTGATGGCTGGGAAAAAAAAGCTGTGCCAAAAAAAAAATTAATAAAAAAAAGAAAAATGCTGTGATAAACCAAAAGGGAAAAAAATCCTCCTCCATGCGGTGTCGTATTTTTTCCTTCCAATTTGGACACTACAGTTGCTCTCCCAAAGGACGTTCAAAGACCAGTTTGTACTGATGAAATGCTCAACTTTGTAATCACAACACTTTCTATTTTCTAGACTACTTTTTTTGTTCAGTGTTTTTTCTATCAGCTGGAATATTACAGCCTGGAGGATCCCAGGCTTAGGATGAAACTTTTGTTTTCCTTTTATTTCTCCCTTCCACTCCCGACTTCTCCTTCCTTTTTTTCTCCTCTTTCTTCTTGCCCTTTTTTTTTCTTTTTTTCCCTGTATGCCCATAGTAGATGCAGCCAGGTGGACATGACAATGAAAATTTTTGACAGACTGCTTCTCCTCTCCTCTCTTTCTTTTCCTTTCTTTCTCTCCGTTTAAAAGAAAAAAAAATCCTCCATGCTTCAGATCTTAGCGTCTCAAGGGCACTTTCAGCAAATTGTGTAATAAGTGCTTTATATAAGAATGCAGTGCTGGGGAAGATTTTTACAGGAGAAAGATGACTTTTAACAGAAAGAACCCAGTGTATTTTTGGAAAAAAAATATTTTTTATGTTAAACACAGTTTTAAAAGCCGAAAATGGCCACCAAATGTAGACCAGTTGTGTAATTCAAGCAGAAAGAATGACACAGAGTCCAAGGAGCATGAAAGATGCAGTATCCTTTTCCTCTTCTCTCTCAGAAAGTGCTGTAGGACAAAACGCTATTTGATACAATAAATGCCCGTCATTTACTGAGACCTCTTCCAGCAGCCAGACGTTTGTATGGTCTCATTCCATTTCTGTGGCTGTTTGATGCTGTACACTTACTAAAAGGAATCCGTAAGTTTGAGACCATAAATATAGCATTCATTTTCTCGAGTGCATATTTGTGTTTATCCTTGGTGACCAGGGGAACACAATCGTGCATCTTCTTCCCTCCAGAGACGGTTCAGGTTTCACGCAGAAGATGCGTTTGGCGGGCAGTGCTGTCCTCCTCTACTCACCCACGCAGCTGTCTCTGTTCCAGTAAGCCTGTGGGGTTTCACCAGTGACTTGATGGGACCAGTCGGACCAAACGTGCTGGCTGTGCCTGTCGCTGTTACGCGTGGACTCGTGCCAAGCTCCCAGCCAGCTCTGGTCAGCGCACACCTACAGCTGGGCTCTGCCATCGCGGCTGGCGGTACGTCGTGCTGCTGTCAGCCTCAGCCCTGCCTGCTCCCCGCCTGGCGGGGAAAGCTCTGGGCCTGCCTCTGGAGGTAGGCTTGGCTTCAAGCATGTCCTCAGTGGGGTGCTCAGAAGACATCGCAGAGCTCTCCACTAGGCGAGGACGTGATTTATAACCTATTTCTCAACACATAAACCACTGTGAACTTACAGTGGGTGAAACGATCGGAATGACAACAAAGACTTCCAAAGCACCACCTGTCGGCTGGGACGCGATTTCCTTGCTGCGAGCTCGACATCCGCAGTGATGCCTGCCGAAGATTTCTGTACTGCAAGAGCAAACGATGGATCCAGAGAAGCCACAGGAAAGCCAAAGGCAGAGTTAACTGAAGTTGGTGGAAACTCCAAGGCAGCCTCGGGGTGGTGGTGGCCATTATTTAGACAAATCCTCAGACTGGTGTCTCCTCTAGCCTGCAGGCTAGGATTTGTAGGATGGAGAAAAGGAAGCAAGAGAGCCCCCTTGGAATCACAGCACATTCCCACCCAGTCACCACTTCTCTCACAGAATCTTCCCTTTGATCTGACCACAGCTGCCGAAGTGGTGATTTGATCTGAGCAAGAGCAAAACCAGAGCCCCAGTGCAGAACTGGTGGTGCGAGACCCGCCAAGCATCACGGCATCAGGGAAGTTGTATGTCCATTTTTTCTCCTGTGTTTTCCTCTCTTTACACTTCATATCTTTACAGCTTCTTAGTCCTTTCAGTGGAACTTGCCACTGCCAGCTTCAGCTGCTTTTCCTAGAGACACACATTGGGGAAGGAGAAAATAATGAAAATAAGTAACAGCTAACAGGGTTACCTGGTCCTGAGGGGAAAACGGTCACACAGGATTCTGGTTCTTAGTTACAGTTAGGCTTGTTTGTAATTTATATCAAAGAATTGGACGCTGGAAGGTACCAGGGATTATTTTTGGTGTTAAATGTGTCTATGTGTTGTTTTCAGCCTTCTGCTCCAAGAGCGTGGCTGTAGGTGACCACGGCACAGTTTTGCACTGGTTTGTAACAACGAGCACACCTGCTAATTTAAAGTCACTACTTATAAAAAGAGTACTCACTAGGAGAGAGGCTTGAATCTGAATACAGAGGCTTAACATGGCTTTCTGAAGCGCAGCTGGGTTGACGATTTGAGTAGAGTCATTGCACATCCGTGGCTGGCCCCCTAAGCTGCCTCTGAGTGGCGTTCCTGAGAGCAACTCGCAGAAGCTCCCGGCCCGCAGGCAGTGGGGGTGGCATGGACGGGGCCCGGGGCTGGGCTCTGCCTTGTGCTGCACCTGAAGAGGCCAGGCCTCGGGGATCAAGGAGATCCGAGCCCAGCCCCAGCTCGGCTCTGCCCCACGGCCGCCTCCATGCACAGCCCCCACTGTGTCTCGTGCCACGAGCAGCTGCTGCAGGTAACGCAAGGGGGTTCAGCACGCGTGCTTCTTCTTTCTTTGTCCTTCTCCCACGCTGTCGGTGAGAGCATCGTCTTTCCCCTGCCAGTCCGCGTGGAGGTAAGAAGCCAAGAGCAGCCAGGTTTCAAGATCAGTCGATTTGCAAAACCTGGGCGTGAGGGAGGCTGCCCTCCTGGGAGGTCTCTGGGCGGACCGTCAGATAGGAAAGCAGCATACGGGAGAAACTAACAAAATTCTCCTCTCATCCCGTCCACAAGACCCTAAAGATCAGGAAAACCATCAAAGATGTAGTAGTAGACAGTCTTCAGGCGCAACGAGGGCAGCTATTGAGATTAAGGAAGCCTGAAGACGTGAAGTCTAATCCTAGCCTAGTGGGCTGCTTTCTTTGGGACGTGGGCAGTGGGGAGAGCAAAGCTTCGCCAGGCTTCAGGTGGAGCTCGAAACCTGGAGCTGCCCTCGGGGAGCTCTCGCTTTCCTCCTTGCTGCAGCAGCACCTCCAGGCCAACACCGCCCCTGGACAGAGCGGCGAGAGGCAGCAGGCGGGTGGGCTTCAGCAGGGCTTCACCCAGCGCTTTTTGATCATTTTGTTCATGGCTCTTTATAATGGAAGAGAAACTGAAAAACAAAACAATGAAGTGACCGAACAGGATTGTGAAACATCAAGAGGCTTACTGGATTTTTGTCGTTGCTGGCTGCCTGGAACTGGCCTTGAAGTGAAAAAAAAAAAAAAGTTTCTGAAAAACCACTCAACTCTGTGGGCTAGAAGGATACTGGATCTTTTATGTAGCAAACACTGGGTCCCTTATGGGGCACTAACGGGCCTGACTTACAGGGTTATACACACATTAACCCCATGCTACATCTTAGAAATTTCCTTTTAATTTGTTAAAAAAAGAGAAAAATAGCTAATTTTAGAGCCAAGTGAAGTGCACTTTGTCAAATGTAAGGGTCTGCTTTGTTTTTGGGTTTCTTTTTTCTTTTTCCCTTTTTAATTTTTCCTCCTTTTTTCCTCCCTTTGCCTTTTTAAAAGATGTGGTTCTTTGTCAATTGCAGAAATGTTCTTTCAGCCACTCACTGAAATTCTGAATTCTGGCTTCTGCAGTTTTTATTGTCTGTGTCAGACTTGCAGCCAGACTTGGTTCTCATTTCAGCATTTCCCAGGTTCTGTTGAAACAACATCAACCCTTATTTTGTTTCTCCCCCACCCACACTTTCTTCAAATTCACCTTGTGTATTGTAGCTCATTTGTTTTAAGGAGAGAATCAACAGATCATATTCAGTGTCTTGAATAAATTGCTATATTTTGATATTAGAGAATTCTGTGCGTGTTGTTCCTTATTCTTTCTGCTGGTTTGCATCCTGTGTTTAAGAGCTGGGGTCGGGTGAGTAAATGATAACATGGTCATTGTTCCAATTTCATTTTACCCCAATTACGCATTTTTGGACGTCCTTTCTTCTAAAAGGAGCAAGTAAAAAGTGCAGTACGAGGCATTGAGCAGCTTAAATGGTAAGGAACTGATCTAAGTAAGACTGAATTATGGTACTTGGAAGAAAAGTTTCCTCACAAGGAAATTTCTCCAGATAAAATAAATGGGACTCATGGTGGAGCTAAACGAATTGTTAATCTTTTCTTCGCTCTGTCAAGGCTTTAAATTCAACCTTGCTTGGGCAGCTGGAGGTTCTTGAAGGACTCCGGCATACTCCAGCTCATGCAGTGGGGCTTTGGTCCCTCTGCTCAGCCATAATCAGAGGAGTCTCGAAGAGGGTCCCCTTGTCCTCCGACAGGCACCAGCCCCAGGACTGCGGGATTCCTGCAGCCTGTCCCTCCGACAGCGCTGTCTGCCCGGGGCTCACAGCGCCAATGGCTCACGGATATGGTGGGGTTTCTTAGCTTCAACAGGACGAGTGTTGCGTGACTTTTATTCCACAGAAATGGGACCCACAGTACATGTGGATTTTTTGCTTTGTGACCGTGTACCATGCTGACCATTTGCCTAAGCTAAGGCTTAAAGATTGTCAAGAGTCAGCATGCTCTAATGCTCAGATCAAACAGTCTTATGTGTCACATCATCTAATATTTGGGTATTTAAGGACCTAAAGTCTTAAGTTAGAATTGATATGCAGTATTTGTGAAGAGTCAAGTGTTAGGAAAAACAGTATGCTGCTGATTCTAAGAGAATGGTTTTGGTTGGAAGGGACCTTAAAGACCTCCCAGTTCCAACCCTGTGCCATGGCAGGGACACCTCCCACCAGACCAGGTTGCCCAAAGCCTTATCCAGCCTGGCCTCGAACACCTCCAGGGATGGGGCATCCACAGCTTCTCTGGGCAGCCTGTGCCAGGGCCTCACTGCCCTCTGAGTGAAGAATTTCCTCCTTGTATCTAATATAAGTCTAACCTGTTATAGTTTAAAGCCATTACCCTTTGTCCTATCCCCATACCCCCTGACACGGAGTCCCTTTCCAGCTTTCCTGCAGGCCCCCCTTAGGTTCAGGAAGGCTGCTAAAAGGTCTCCCCGGAGCCGTCTCTTCTCTAGGCATGATCATCATGTTACCACATTACCAAATATTCAAAAAAGAGAAAATAATGCTGTTTTTGTCTCAGTTCATGCCCTGAGATTTGTACAGCATTAATATACAATTAATTCCCTGTAACTGTCTGAGTTGAATGCAATAGGGCAAATAAGTTCAGCTCTCATGCAACCACAAACCACCTGCACTCTTCATAAGTTTCTCAAAGAGCAAGAGAGCTACGGAGAAGAGTGAGCCACTGCGGGTCTAGAGCTTTAACACACAGTGCTGCATAAAAGCTGTCACTTCACCTGCTTCTTAATAAATGCTATGTTATAGTCCTACTTTTAGTCACATCATTTCCAGGCGTGTTTCAAGAAAATGCACTGCTGTCAAAACTAAAACTAAAGCTGTTTTTCCTTTCTTTATCCTACAAATATTTACTTAGCCTGTAAACTGTTTGGCAAGTAACACTGGAAGCATTGAGCAGTCCTAAGCACCTGCTTCTCGCTCTTGTCAGGGAGCAACACAATAAAAAGGTATTTGTTAAGCCTGTTCAGGGAAGGTGTAATACCACAGCACGGCACTCGAAACCACTTATTTCCCTGCCATCTTTCTGTATCATTTCCCATAAAGGGAAAGATCAATGTCATCCATTAAAAGCCCACACAAATTCATATCTAAGCTCCATGCCCTGGAAAGCAATTTTTAAAGCACTGAAGTCTCTCCAGTGAAGAAATGACTCACGTGGCAAGAAATGTATCATCCTTGCTGACTCTTTCCAACAGGAAGGAAGATCTTTGCTTCCTTAGAGATAGTTTTTTTCTACTTCCTTTTGAATGTATCCACAAAACTGAAAGAATACAGAACCTAATAACTGCAGGAAAACAGCTACAGCCTCTTTTCCTGCTGCAACGTCCAACTTCTACCTTCAAAGAAGCAGCCCTGACTTCACTGTGTGAATCACTGGTATCTATTGCAATACAATAGGTCAAGGAAAGATTCTGCTCATCTCTTTCCAAATCCTTTCCATTACAAACCAAGACAAAATTGGCATCCCAGTCCTTCATGGGAGTGATTCATCACAGTAAGAAATGTGCAACAAGAAAGGCTTCAAGCTGAGCACTGATGTCCTGCACTTCAAAAACTCATGCTTACTTTTCCAGGCCTCTAAAAGTCAGTGGAGTCAGGAGAGAACTGCACCCCTACACACCGTTGCAGTTGCTGAAAATCTCTCAGCAGTTTCTCAGCAGAGGTAAAGGCAGAAAGGTCGAACCCTTAGAAGGGTTTCTGAGACTTCCTGCAATCCCTGCAGCTGCGGTGTCCTGCCGGAGGGACTGACAGAGGTGTCAAGTGCAGAGAACACCTCCAGTTACTTACGACCCTTACAGTGGTGGGATCTCAGGCTCCTGAGAATAAGAGCAATCTGATGGAAAAAGTCTGTAGAGTGCTGCCACTACCACTCTTTTAAGTCCTGGACAACGGCTGCTTGTCAGCTTCTTTCCCAGAGGCTGGTCAGGGGAGAAGCTTGAGCAGTTGCAGTCCAGTAACACGGCCATGTCTGATCGTCCGCCCACTCACCCTCCTCCACGGAGGAGGACACGAGCAGACAGCCCGAGGCTCGGTCAGCCCACACCCACACAGACACCCACTGTGTTTTATAGCCACATTAAAGGTCTGAGCCTCATGACTTGGTCAGGGAATACAGATCAAAGCAATTAATAATCAAACCTTCCTAATCCACCAGCTTTTCAAATGGCAATCCTACTTGGGCCTGTTTCAGCACAGAGACATTTCCAGGTTAGGGTAAGATCTATGGAAATCTTCTCACAGACAGGAAAGATCAGCCTGTGACACAGAAAATCCAAGATCTCATAAAGAAAAATTTTTAAATTGTCCTGGTACAAATAAACAGACTCTGTGCTTGCAAAATTTCTACAGATTCAGTTGTATTTTTCCAAGAAAATGGAAGTGTTTGTATGGGAATAGCCACCATTTCTCATCTCTGCAGAAGGTCCAAGAGCCCTCCTGAGGCTAGTGAAGATTAATAACATACATCACTGAAGACCCCTTACCAATAAAAGCTGTACTTATCAAAACAAAACAGCAACTTGCTGCCTGCTTTTTCTTTCCATAGCACTAATGAAATGAGCAGAAATGATCACAGCTCAGGTGGGGAGAGAGGAGCCAGCTTATGTGCAGTCTCGAGTAGTGGAGAGCTTGTCCCACAGCTTTCCCAGGAGACAACATGTATTTACATAACATTTACTTTAAAGAACAAAAAAAAAAAAAAAAAAAAAAAAAAAAAAAAAAAAAAAAAAAACACAGAACTGTTTCTAGAGCCAAATCCATTCCAGTAGGAACAGAATTCACAGCAGCATCTCCAGCAGAACAGAAAAAAAAAAAAATCATCTCATTGTCTCATTACACACCACCACTGCACTACTCCTTTCCACTCTCTGAACCACAAAAGGCTTGAGGCTCATTGCTCCTGAGCGTGGCCTTCAGTGGAAAGATGAGCTGACCAGTTCCCAAACTAAAATTAAATTTAAAATTAAATTTAAAATTAAATTTAAAATTAAAACATTTTAACATTTTAAAATAATTTGACTGTATTTGTTAACACTGTCGTTCTCCTTGCTATGCCCTTTTATGCCTTGGGCTTGGGAAGATATTATTGTACAGAAAGAACAGTTTGCCTGGATTCTTTTCTAAGATGGACTTCTCCTTTGGACTTGCTTCGCCTGACCAAATTTCCTACAGTAGCCTTTTGAAGGTCCAACTAAGAATTACTGCCTGGGCTGGCTGAAACCACCAGAGACACAAAAATGAACAACAACAACAAAAACAAAACAAAACACCACAGTTGTCATTGGATAACGGCCCTGAAAAAATGCAGAGGAGACAAAGCAATGTCAATTTAATGAGAAAACGTTGCTGGATTTTTTATGGAGTTTTTGAAGGGTATTTGGGGGAGTGTTAGAAAAATGTATTTTAATGAAAATTTAAGTTATGGTAAACAGAAACTTTGCTTATCATTTCACTAGTGCCTTCTGCTTGTTCTTTTTTTTTCAGTAAAAGTTGTTAATATTTGGGCAAGAACCTCAAAAAAGTTCTACCAACAAATGTAACTTGTAGTTCAGCCAACATCAGACATTACGATGTTATAGTGCTAAAAATCAAGGAGTATTTAGGCATGTGTGTATGTGTGTGTGAGAGAGTGTTGCAGAAATATGTGTTGTTTGTGTAGTGCGCCTGAATATTTCTCATTTTCTTTCGCAAGTCTCTACAGGACCGGGACAACGGGCAATCCCACAATTTTAGAGGTATGACTGGCATCTCACCTGGAATAAAATGAATGCAGTAAATGTGTATCTATTTTGTGATATCCTAGTAAAATAAGCTAAAGCAATGTATAGCATTTTTGTCACCCAGTATTGCAACAAGATGCACAAAATCAAAAATAGCTCCTTTTCTTTTGCTAAAATACCAGAACAACAGTAAATTAGGGAGCATACTGAAACCTAACTCTGATGACACTACTACACTGAAGCAGCACTTTGAATGAAACCCTTTTGCTCCACCATGAATAAATATTCTTTCACCTGTGCCTTGTTGCATTTAGGTAGTGTTATATGGCTGTGAAATATCCTTCTGGTTAGGCTGGATCAAGGTCACAGGTGAACAGGAGTGCAGGGGCCACAAGCCTATGCGTATATACTGTACTTTTTCAGACAGTCAGGGTCACGCCTAGATCATCCTGGGTTACTTACAGCTCAGGTATTTCTGGTCTCCTTGCAATATAAGGGTTGTCTATTTGCTTACATCATGAAGACTGAAGTCTATATTTAGTATAGTTGATTCTGGAAGAAGAAGCTACACAACAGCTTCACATAGCAAGGAGGTCAGACAGGCTGTGTGTGGGAGAAAATGAAATATTTTGCAATTTCAAATTTTTTTCCCCATTCTGTACGAATAAAACTAATACTTCTCATGGGCGTCATAATAAATAAATAAATAAATAAATAAATAAATCAGGTTTTACAGCCACACAGCCAACAGCCTTACTTTCAGGCAGCACTCGGGATGTCTCCTGCAGCCCAGGCAGGAGCCCTAAGCATAGGGCCCCCTCTGTGCCGGGTGGCCAAGCACTCCCCAGGCTTCCTCCATAAAAAACAACGGTGCCCAACTGGAGTAAAGGGTCTACTACCAACAGCCTGTAAGGTCAGCATTGCTTTTTCCTCCCTCCTTTTGGCCCAGTGACGATTTAATTCTGAGTGCAACAGAGGCACACCAAGAGGGAGAGGAACTGGCTTGGTGGCAAGAACAGCAGTTCTGTTCGTGCATCCTGGCCCTGCTGGAAGATAAGTGCCTCTAGAACAGGGAAGCAATTCTCACATCCTTGTGGCTGTCTTTGTCTTCACCCACTCATGCCTTTCACAGTTTTCCAGTTACTCAACATCAGCCTCTTACCATTTAAGTGATATAGCTCACTTGAGAGGTGGACCTCAACTGTGCTAGCATCAGAACCTATCAAACAAAAGAGAAAGGGCTCTATTACATTTAAAGGTACTTATTACAGTCTCTTGTCTCTATCAAAAGGTACTTTGCCAACATAGGCATAATTTCTTTTAAAATTAAAGCATTATATGAAAGAATCTGGTGATACTAGCTCTTAGACTATAAAATCCCTGTAGAAGGCCTCCTCACTCAGCCTCTGTCCTGCTGCTCTCGGTGTGACTGCGTTCACAGGGGCACCGACAGCCTTGCACACCCAGTGAGCAGCATGGGGCTGTTGATGGGGTCGTGCAGCAGGGCTGTGGGAATGTCCCCGCTCACTGGCACGCTGTGTCTGGTGCCTCGAGCAAGCGGCTTTGAGGAGGAGGCCGCGCTGGCCGTCACATGGAGGCGCATGACTGGGGCAGGCTAGGAGAGAGCTCTTTCATTGCCTCATTGCCCCATAAAATGCGGTATATCCTCAAGTGCTTTAGCCTAAGGAGAGAGATGTGGGATTGTGTTTCTTTTCCTTTTTCTCTTTTTTTTTTTTTTTCCTCAAGGAAATTCACTTGGGACCTTCTGTTGCGGCAAAACCCAAGCAGATCCTCTGAGGTGACAGGACACTGCAAGGACAGCCCAACCAACACAGCTGGTTCCTCGTGTTGCACAAAAACACACACTTCACTGTTATAAATCCATGTGTCTAAAAACTAGCTTTCTTAGTAAGCACTTAAGAAAAGACCTCGTTTGGTCTTACCCATTGCTAAGGTTTTTGAGGAGGGTCTCAGCTGCATGACTGGGCGTGCACCTCTCAGGAGCAGCAGGAGCTGCGCCACATAAAAGTGCTCAGTGGTTCACGGCAGGCAGAGGAAAGCTGGTAAAAAGCCAGATTAGGGCAAGGCTTGGCCAGCCAAGGTTGTCTGTATTTACAGACACACCGCAATCCTGCTCTCCTGACAGAAGGAACCCATTTCAAGCTACCACGACTCTTTCCCTGCCCTTAGGCTCCGGTGTCCTCACCACAGAAGCAATGGCAGATGGCAGCGGCAGCCTGAACCTCATCCCAACAGGGTGGCAGAGCACAAGGGTGACTGCTGCTCAGTGTGGGTCACCACAGCAGGCAGAGCCACAGGCTGTGTGAGCCACTGCCATGCCAGCCTCCCCAGGCCACGGCCCTGATCTTGAAAAGATACAGATTTCCCCTGTGGAGAAGCCTGAAAGTTTAAAAGGCTTCCTGGCACCCCAAAACATGGCCAGCCCCAGCATCCAAGAGATGAAGGAGCAGCAGAAACCCTTCATATCACTGGATGGTTTCCACCATGTGCTTGTGCTCTCTCCCCTGCCACCAGGGCTGGGAATGCAGCACTGAGGCTGGTGAACCCTGGCAAAGTAACAAGGCCTGATGAGAAGCGTGTGGTAGGACCCCCACTTCTGCTGCTACAGGGAGAAGCAGTGTCCTGAAAGCTCTCTCAGGTTTATCTTAGCTGCAGATCTTCTCATTCATTAACGGATGATAAAGAGTCCTTTCATACAGCGTGCCTCTTTTCCAGGGAACATGTAGGTAGATTTCACTGATGTCTTTCTACTGTATTCAGGCAACACAGCTTACTTGGTAGACTTTTTTGGCTTATTGACATTTTCAACTGACTGGTTATCATTTCACAAATTGACAGTTATGTTTATATAAATATTATTTTTACCTTAAAGGAAGAAAAGAAAATCAATTTTTTTCTATTCAGGCTTCAAAGGGCAAATTTTCCTGTTGTCAGTTTTCATTCAGGTTAAGATCATACCATACTTATATTCATAAATATAAATAACAGGATGTTTTTCATTCAGAGGCCTTACAGAGAGACACATGCTAACACGCACACTTGTTACAAATAATAGTTTCTAACCAGAGCAGACCCACATTTCCAGCAGGGATTCCCTTCCTTTCCTGAGATGACAGCCATCACGTGAGGCACAAAACAATCTGCTCTCCTATTTTCCTAAGCGAATTCAGAGACCTAACGGGGTGAGAGCCCATATCACAGGTGGCTTTGAATCACAAGACTGGATGAGGTTGGAGGGGACTTCTGGAGATCATCTGGTGAGCCCCTGCTCCAGGCCAGGACAGTGGTGTGTGATCTGGAGATCCACTTCTTGCCTCTGAGGAAAGGACCAGGAAAGGTGGCCCCAGGGCAGCTCCCACCTGTGCTCTGGGAGCTGGGTGAAGACTGCAGGCTGTCTGCCAGGAAGCCAAAGCAGTGTTACCTGATGACAAGGGCTTTCAGACCCCCACTAAAGTAACACTAGATTCATGCCAGAATGACAAGGACTGAATCTCTTCCTAACCCACAACTGACTTTTAAAACATTGGAGCATTTCCCTGGCCTAGTCACCAGAATTTTAACCTGTTAAACAAAATGGAAATGTGAATTCAAAACAGCTCTGTACAGTTCCCTATGTAAAAGCTGCATTCTTTCCTCAGAAGGTTTTCCATAAGTAAGTATAAGGAGAAACTCACAGTTGCGTAGAGAGCTACTAGTACCTGCTGGGAGAGAAAAGCTATCACTTAGACTATTACTCAATGTCTGCTGAGTAGCTGCAAAAAATACTATCAGCCAAGGTCTTTAGCAGCAGTAGATCACATCATGCTTGACAGCAACTGAAATAACTTTTAGTGAACATTCCGACTAAGGAACCCTCACAGCGTTTTGTGGCTGAGACTTTCTGTCTGCAAAACGCTAATCTTGTCTGGATGTTACCCAGAACACATCACTTATTCAACATCATAGGGTATTTTCATTTCAGTGGGACTGCTCATTTCACCTTAATCAGATGCTAACTCACTCTGGAGGGAGGAAAGGGAAAGTTAGGACACTTTCACTCTGAAGTGCTTGTTTCCTCACGATGCACAGGTAACTCCCTGCCTAGGAATTCTCCCTCATTATCATCAGTCCATATTTACTTCAAAAAACATGCTCTGTGTAAACACCCACACAAACCGGCGTTCCTATTTGCTCCACATTTATGATACTCTCAGTGCATCATTCAGTACAGTTCCTGGCTTTCACCAAGCCAAACTCCAGCTACAACACCATGGACTGGTTTTATGTTTCTCCAATTTTCCAGACACATGCTAGCTTTTTCTACAGCTAAGGTTGTGATAGTCATTTGGGCATAAATGGCCCCTACTGTAATATTGTTAACTAACAAATACCTTTTTCTAGGATATCTTTAACATAATTTTGCATTTTTACCTCTCATTCTGCTTGTAAAAGGTACTTGGTAGAAAAAATGAGATAAATGTAGGGTCAGCCATGCAGTCATGGAGAAGCAAATATAGCTAACAACATATTAGGGTCACCAAGTGATCACATTAATTAATGCCCCAATAAATATGATTGGCCTGAACATGCCTTATCCCATAATAACTTGTGAAAACACACATGATATATAAGGTATTGAAAGAGCCCATCAGATCTGTTTAGTTTTGTCATCAACTAACCACAAAAAAAAAACACTCTTGCAAAATATGGAGAAGCCTGAACTAATTCCCAGGGCTCTAAACACTCCCTAATTCTGGAGACATTCAAATTGAGAATTATAGCTGTTCTTGCTACCTCCAAGACATAAATCTTTCTATGTCAATTAGAAACACGTGCTTTTCTATGTGTGGCTGCTGCCTTCGGGTCTCATGGACATTTCAGTTGTTTTGTGCTTGACCGAATTGAGATGGTCCCATGGGCTGGGGTGAACTCCAGTGAGGTCGCCCATCCCTTCTGCCTTTCAACCCTCTCCCCAGAAATGCCATCAACTGCAAAACATCTTCTTAGGGCTTACAATTACATAGCACACAGGAAAACATCCTAGCGCCTGCTGGTCCTTTCTGTAATTAAGTGTATGAGACTGGCAGGTCACATACAGGCCCATGCGTCCCCTTCCACCAACAGAGGAAATCTAGGAGTGTTTAAGAGAGTATTGCAGGATACGAGAGGACACTTCTCCTGGAAGCTTGCATCTTACCTTTGAGGGCTTAAAAGTAACTTTTGGTCAATACAGAGAATGGTTGGATTTGATGAGATAGTTGGAAGGTGAGGAGAGTGTTAAATAGAGGGAATTCAGCTGTACTGACTGCCCCGTAGGCACAGATATCTTCTTTATGAGATTCCAGTACATCAATTTTATTTCAGTTCACAGATTCAACTTTTTTTATTATTATTATTTTATTTTTTCTCCCTTCAATAAATTCAGGAGGGTTTTGTTGTGCTCAAATGTGTCCAAAATATAATAAAGCTAAAACTGACCGTTGCTGTACTCCCAAAACATAGTACTTCAGCTACACACATTTTATTAGATGGTATCTTATCTCATTCCCCATTTACTTCTCCTCTGAGTCACCCTTTGCTGCTCCAGAGAGACTTTTCAATATTCCTGCTCACGAAGTGATGTCCTGTGCTAAGGGAACTACTCCCACAGTCAGTATCCAATGAAGACCATAGACTCTGTCTGCATCTATTGACTTCTGTCTTGACATTCCCCCTTAATCCGAGTCACGTTTGAATCGTACCTTAGAAGGCAAATATTCGTGTCAGAGACAAGCACTTCCCACAGGCACTAGAAGCAGCCTGCCTGTATGCTCATAAAATAAGCATCTTTGAAACAGCCCTTTGTACCATAATAGGCTTGAAGTTCAGATGCAGAGTTAACACAATATGATGACTATGCAGATACAGATCATCTAAAGGAGAACCAGGATATTTTTCTGCTTAAATTGTACCATTTCTACTCTGATATGGAGTTAAAGCCAGAGGCAGACATCATCATCATTTTTTCTTAATTTTCAACCCATTTAGGGAACTTTCTTAATTTTCAACCCATTTGGGGAACTTTATGTGCATAGGTACTTAGCACGCTGCACCAAATCAGATGTGGTTAACCACAAGGCTCCTGTCAGCAGAGGTTACATTTCAGAAGGTAGTGTTTGGGGTGCTGTTCCAGCTACCCTGTACAGGACACGGTGTCTATAGTGTGCCCTCGCTGACCCTTGGCGCAGGCACTTTGTTTCACCCAAAAGCAAACCTGGGAGGCTGGTCCATGATATGCATGAAGGAAGCACTGCCGGGGGTTTACCTTGAAAGCAGACTCCAGACAGAAAGAGCCAGGCACACCTGTAAGGCTTGGAGAAGGCAATGCTTTTCTTGAGTTGTTATATGGTAAGGCAACAATAAGATCTGTGCAGGCTGAAATCACATGTGGTCATGGTGGTAAACGAGCAGAAGTGTTTATCACCCTGTGTTAAGCTGTGGAGGAATGCACACCTCATGTACATCCACCAGAGGCTGGGAGCAGCAGGTAGGAAAACTCAACACCCACTTCTTTTGTGAGTTAAAAAACGCCATGGGTTTGCTCTGCTGTGCTCCATATCAAGATCTCAGTGCACCAGACTTAGCTTACTTGTCTGCCTTCAGTGCTGGAATGAGCCCTAATCTTTCACAATGACACCCTACTGGATTGCTGATACATAAAAATACTGCACACATCTCAAGGACAGCCTTGAAAGGCTGAGAAACGGCAGGGAGCAAAGCGCTGCCTGGGGTCTGCCACATGGGTGGGTGCCTGTCTCTCTGTGTCCCACATACACCCTGCTGCAGCAAAAGGAGGGAGATGAATGAGCAAGCTTAGTTGTCCAGTCCTCTGGCAGAGCCTCTTGCTACAGCCCATCACCTCCCAAGTGCTTCTGTGCCACAGGATTATTCCCATGAAGCCAGAGGCCGTTTGTTTGGTTTTAGGGTTTGGTAGCTTGGCCCACACCCTTGCATCTGAAAAGGCTTACCAACAATTCCACCTCCGCCTTTTTCCTGCTCTTTTGAACCATTCTGCGATGAGTAGTGCACAGAAAACGTGTCTCTATTTCTTAAGGTTCAACATGATCTGTTCCCCAAGTCCCCGTGCTTTCTCTTCATATTTAGCCAGAAAATAAATCATTGTAAAGGCAGAGGACCAGAATTTCTAGGGAAAATACTGACTCTTAAAAATAAAGCTTTGGTTATCTGCCAGTCTTTCCAACAACCAGAATAGGAATGTAAAGCTATAAAACCACAAAGGTTTCCACAGGGCACAATTTAAAAGATTTGCTAAAGACCAACACAGCTCTGTAATGACCTGCCTAAATAATTGCCAGTTCGTTGTTTAACACCTTCCCATCATATGATTAATTCAATAAGACATTTCTTTAAAATAGCAAATCAATATTTTACTGTATAGTTTCTGCCGAGCCAACTTGCCTAACCATCCTGGGACTCTCCTAAGTAACACAGCAGCTTGAACTTCACGCTATGCTTGCACTAACCTTTCAGCTGTCTTTAATAATGTATATGCTTTTTACAATAGCTGGGGCTGAACTGGGCTTGAAAAGAAGGTGTGAACAGCCAGGAAAGTTCAGCCAAAGTGGATATGAACGGGCTTGAAAAAGGAGAGTTTGTTTTCCGACCATACCTGGCCACGTACTGAAGGAAGGGAGAGAGGTTAGCTGAGGACGAGGAGCTTTCACCAAACTGTCTGTCAAATTGTATTGTAAACAGCTTCCAGTGCAACCAGGCTTAAATTGTACCATTTCTACTTTGATATGGAGTTAAAAGCCAGAGGTAGACATCATCATCATTTTTTCTTAATTTTCAACCCATTTGGGGAACTTTATGTGTATAGGTACTTAGCGCACTGCACCAAAATAGATTTGTATCTGAGAAGATACGGAGAACAGATTTAATCTCTCTCCATTCAGCAGCTGAAGACATTAAATAGAGGACACATCAGAGAAAGAACTGTTGATTCTATTTATTCTATTTTGACGACTGCTCAGATCACCTCAATGTTTTTTGCAAATATTATCTCTTAATGCAACTATCAGTCATAATCCTATTAGACAAGTACACATAGGAGGATCAAACTGAATTCAAATTAAAAAAAAAAAAAATAGTTTGAAGGGTAGTTTTTGCTTGGAGCAGTAGAGAACTGGAGCCATTATTCTGAAGTGTTTATGGAGCCTAGGCTGTGTCTGAATTTGTTTTATAAGACTTTCAACTCCCTAGATAAAAGCAAACTGAAAATTAATATGAACAAACAAAAAGAAGACTGACAGTGAGATTCTACACAAGCAGGGAAAATCCGTACTTATGTCAAAGTTTTCTGTCACTCATGTTTTGCTAGAGTGTCAAGGCTGGAAATCGCATCTCAGAACTCTTAGAACTGTAATCTGGGTGAGGAATTTTATGTTAAACAAGGCAACCAAGGGAACACATTTAAAAATCCAACATATTAATAGTCTGTTTATTAAAGAAAAGACTCTTCTACCGTATGCAGGTTACAAGAAAGATTAAAAGAAAACAGATGAAACATAAGTAACATAGATCCTTGCAGAGATATACTCCTGCTGAAATCTTATCAGGCCTTTATACCTTTCTACACATCTCCTATAAGGCAAATGAAGACATTAACCATAATTTCTCTGCGTCTCACACACTCTCTCCCAGACACACAAAAGTTAAAGGAAATGACATGGAGCCATTAGGCACAAACCAAATTCCGGAGTCAGCAATGGTCCACACAGTGATGTGGTTTTACGAGTCTTGACAATGGGAGAAGTGAGATTCAGCTCTGCACCTATGAACTACCAGCCCTGGTAGATGGGAGAGCTCCTGGTTATCCTGTCATCACCACTGGTGTTACCTTCAGACAACATGCTTATAGCCTCGTCAGTCTGCTGGCTGTCAGTTGTTGATAACTTCTTTGGATCGTGGAGGTTGGTTTGGTAGTTCACAGGTGAGGGATAGGCATTTTCACCCACGGTTGACGAGGACATGGATTCCCAGGGTATTTCTCTCTTCCGCCATTTCAGGTCCACTCTGCATCCCGTCCAGCCATAGAAAGCCAATGTGAAGAGGAAGCCTTGCATGGGATTAAGAATCCCCTAGAAGAGAGCCGTGCAACAGGAGGTACATCAGCAAGGCTTTATTTTGAACTCCAGCAAAACATTAGGCACACGTTAACAACTTCCCTTACTCTGAACAACTGCTGTCTTTAAAAGATGCTATTTGCATGCAAATAAGTGCACGGTTGTTCCCACTACAGACACAAAGCAGGGTGAGATACCACAACCTGTTGTTTCAGTATGCTGAGGCCATCCCAGTGAACAGTAGGCGCCAAGTGGGTTTCTAGCATGAATTTTAGCTGGTCAGTCCCCCAGTGTGTTTTTAACATTCCTCACAAGCTCTACACTTTTTAATTCACAAAAGCAAATATTGCATTTTTTGCTAGAAGCCAAGTCAAATATATGAGTAGACATTAGCACATACAGGCAAGATTTTTAAAATAGCAGCAGTTGATCTGTCTGGAATGGCTGCAGATTTCTGAGCCAGTGAAAATGTCCATCAAAGTGGAATGGAAAAACAGGGAGAGACACTGAAAAAGAAAATCCCCAGTGATTTCCAAAAACTCGTCTGTTCCCATTGCCTTGGGATGGTTGACAAATAAATGGTTTTAGCGGTTTCCATTCTTCTCACGGGAAAATTGCAAACTTAGTTTACGGACAGTTTAAATACAGCTCTGTTGCTAGACCTGACCTTGTGCCCTCCAGGTGAGCAAGAGAAAGGTCCTTGTCATACAAAAGTTTCCATCCTTGTCAGAGGAGGAGGTTGCATCAAATCAGTTGCATTGCTTAGCTCTTCAACACCAAGCAGCTCAAGGGCTTAACTGCACAAAGCATGCTTACGACTCACAGGTGTTTAACAGCTTCAGAATAAACTTTCTTGAAAAAGGAACCATCAGTAACACCTCTGTAAAATCCCCTGTCAAATATTCCAGTAGAAGGATAAAAAAGAGTGGGGTACCATAAGAGCCTAGTATCTTATAGCTATCTTCTTGTGCTTTGTTTTTAAGAACTATCATGTATTTTTCCTCTTATAGCTATCCCAATGTTATGATATAAGATGTAATTATTCTTTATAAGCCACTAATAAAGAAAGCTCTAGTTACAAACACACAATTAGAAGAAAATGTCTGTTTTAGAGGGTAACCTTCAGGAAGCATGAGCTAAAACTTTGCGGCTTGCTCTGGATCAAAACTTTGCAGTCTGCTCTGGATCTTAAAAATGAGTAGGAATCACTCACAAAGAGACTGCATACGCTAGTAAATGGGAGAAAATGTTGGTCTTTAGTACCGTTTTGGTAAAGTTTACATGTGAGGAGCACTCCCAGGGGCTGCTCTTACATTTGGCTTTTCTTCCTTGATTTCTGGAGTGCTTACATTCCCCTTAGTCATAACCCACCCATCACACTGTTGCTGCTCCACCAGTCTTACACAAGCAATTTCTAACTCTAAGAAATGCCATGACCTACCATTATAATCCATGTGATCAGTGCGGCGCTTCTGATGTTTTTCAGAGGCATTTCATTGATATCTGGCTGCATCTCAAGATAGAACAAAAGGCTCTCATTGACGATATTAGATGACCAGCTATTGCGGAAATAAAGAAGAGGAAGAGAACAAGACAGATATATATGTATATGTATGCATATATAAAATATGATCTATTTCAAATTATAGGGATTAGGAACACCAATAAGGAGAGTGAGATTTTTAAAATGTCTCCATATGAAGGGACCCATAGCTTTCTGAGCACATAATCAAAAAACAGACATCTACAGACATCTAGCCCAGGCCTAGACAAAGAAATCAATATACCCAGACAAAATTAAACCTGAAGATTTGAGCTTGCTGCAGGATAAAACTGAGATTATAAACAACTGTGAACCATAATGGGAACATCACAGATGGCACCTTCTTTTGCTTGCATCTTAAAAGCATAATACTCACAGATAAGGAACCCAAATATATTCATATATGCTGTAAAAGGCTGCAGAAAATCCAGCCTCCCTAAATTTTCATGGTTAGATTTGAGCAGATTTTCAAAATGTTTGTAAAAAATCTACAAATCAAAACTAAGCTTGACTTTAAAATCCTTGAAAATGCCATCACATTTTTGGAATAAAGGCAATTTCTGTTTGTAAAGAAGGATGAGCATAACTAAGCCACATCCTGTGAAAGAAACTGAGAACGTTATACACTAAATAAAGGTTATAGTAAATAGTTGCAACTTTGTATGACTTCAGAACAGTCTTTCTTTGTATTTCTGCTGCAGTTTCAGAAAGGAAACCACCAATGTCCACGTCATAATTTCTATAGAGGTTTATAAGCATCCTTCTTGCAACTGTATTTTTTCTCAGTGTAGAACCTTCTGCTCATGCCTTCCAAATCTGCAGGCAACTCTTCTACCCCATGCTGCTACAATTTGTTTTCCTTGACAGACTCATCTCCTTTTTGACCTCTGGGATAGAACAGCATCTCCCCTAAGCTTCTGAGATGGCACTGAAAGAGTTTTTACACTCTAAAGCTTATGTTTTATCAGAAGAACAAAATCCAAAATGAGAACCATTTTTTTTTTTTAAATAGGAAAACTCATAATGAGACAAAGACAAATAAACAGATGTCCCCACTGTGTTCTTGTGGATTTGCTCCCTTCTTTCATGCTTGCTCCCATACCATCAAGCTGGCCACAATCCCTTAGGTTGTAATAAACTTCTCTGGTGCCTCCAGGCTCCAGAATAAGGCTCTTTCTTTCCATAACCCTAGAAGCCTGGCTAAATCCTTGGTATTTCCAGCAATTTCCAAGAAGCCATGCTGCAATCTGCTTTTCAGCTGCCTTTCTCTCCCTCTCCTGCTGCCTAAACCACCCTTTGCACTAGAAACCTCTCTACTGAGCCAAGCAGGCTCTGCTATTCCCAAAGAAAAGACAATAGTTTCCCTCCAGAGCACTCCAGTATCTGTATACTGTATACAGCAGCTAGGACAAGATAAAAAGGCAGCCTTCCTCCCTGCTCAGACTTTTAAGGCAATATAATATGAATTAATTACCGGTGTTTTTTTGTTTTGTTTTGTTTTTTGTCTTTGTTTTTTTTTTTTTTTTTTTTTTTTTTTTCTAATATATATATATAAAAGTATTTGTACAGACCATTAACTTTGACCAAGTCTCTTCACTACTCCTGGACTACTTCCTCCCTCTTGTGTTGTTACCCACACAGGTGGTGAACGCTCACCAGTAGTAACCCTGTCTTGCTAGGTCACTGCACAGACCTCTGTATGGATCACCCCCTCTTCTGGTGCCTTTAGTGGTGTGTGACAATTGTGAGACTGCAGTAAAAACTGTCTCCTCCTAAAGCAGTCCTTCTTTCATCCTAGATTTGTTGTGTGCATCCAACACCTTCAGTCCCAGTCACCACTCAGCATCTTTCACACTGGATGGCACTGCTGGAGCAGAGGTGCAGGAGATTTGGGGATGAGGTGTGTACCCTCCCTCCTTCCCCTCCTGCCCTGCCCCCTCCCTGTCCTACCCCAAACTTCTATTTGCAGAGAGGAAGATGGAATATTAGAAACAAGATTAGATAATCAGAAGATTTCTATTTTGGGCATGTAACTCTGTATTTCTAGCTAACACACAATACCTGTTTCACACATTTGAGATATCCAGACCGTAGAGATGATGCGTTATATCATCCTAACAAGGGCATGAAGCCAGTGGTAGAAGCATATTTATTGTAGGCTTTCAATGGCATTTTTGATGACAAGAGAGAAGACTGGGCTCTGAGGAATATTTCTGTTGTTTCATACAGCTTTAGGTTGTGCCCAGCCACTTTTTTTTTTTTTCTTTTGGTGTTGTTGCTATTGTTTCTTAGTGTCATTGTTTTCCTTTAGATTAAACATTTTTATCATTTCCTTGCAGCCTTGTGACGCTGTGTTAGTGATTCAGCTTGTCTGTGAACTAGTTTAGAACTACGTCTTCCTTAGAAACCTTCCCTTCCAACCATAAAGGCAAACAAATGAGGCAAAACATCAGTCTCTATTCCTGTCCCCATCACTCTCCAGCTAGGAAAAAAAAAAACAGTTTAAAACAAAATAATGCACCTCTTACCAAACAATGAATACCAGCATAATTTTGAAAAAGCGCATCTGGATCTCTGTCCCCAGACGTCTCTCATTCTCCGTGTAAATCCCTTGTCTGCCTTTCAGTAAAGAGGCAACTGGAAAGTATAAAATTGTGTTCATTAAAATATGTGCATCTCATTATTTGAACACAAAGATCCAGAAGACAGATGTCTGTAAAGAGGGAACAAAGGGAACTGATGGATTTGTCTCCAGCAGCAGTTTGGATGCTAGAAAGACCACCATCAGGTGATCTCACACACAGCCTAATACTAAAGGAAAAGAAGCACATGCATTAAGGATTCCTAAAATAGGTGGCATTCCACTAGCTGTTCTTTCTTCTCTCAATACCATTGAAGAAAATAGCATGGTCAGCATACTCTTCTTTTATAATAAAACGATAGTATTTACAACTTCTATATGATGTGTGTGATCTAATGTATTTATTACATGATGTTTGGACCAAAACAGAATACATTCTACCCTATTATACACTTTATATTTAACTGTGCAATTAATACAGCATTGGCTACTACACCTTTAACACTTGAAGCTGTAATGCAACAAAAATAGTTACGCAACATACTGTTCAGATATCACAAGGAATATACATATGCATAAAGATACTCATTGTATATTTTCCCATAAAAAGAATAGGCTTTGAGAGATTATCCAACTCATTCCCTGCCCCTGAGCAGTTACATCTAGGTGTGGCTGTTTGCTGACTCTGCAAGCTTGATGAAAAATCAGGAACACTCAAAGACCACTTCAGCCAAGTTATTCCAGTGCTTCATTTGTCTTTACCATAATAATTTATTGCCTGACTTCCTACTTACACGACCTTTTCTTTAAGATCAAGCTCAATGCTCTTTTACTATCCTCTACAGTCAAGGAGAAATTCTGTTTTTAGGAACAATTAAATTCTCACTTGATTACAGTCTACAGATCTCATTATGCAGACTTTCATGTGTTTGTTTTTTTCCTTGTTATCTTTCTGTATTACTTCTGTTAGACAACAGAGAAACTACAGGTTGTTAGTATAAATTTTTGTTCACTTCAGAGCAAGAAAACACAAGGCATCATCTTTAGCAACAGATATTTCTGAAGGTAAGAAGCAAAAGTTGAGCCTTAGTGCCTACAGAACTCTAAGTACAGGTAGAAGAGGTAATATAGGCACAGATATTAAAGTATCTGTACAACTAGATACTTTAGCCATAGAATTTGTCACAGGTGTATGAGCACACACACATACATACTTACATAGAGCACACATGGATGCACAGACACAGATGCATATCACATACAAGCATAACGATTCATTATTGTGTTCTCATCAAAGACCTTTGCTGCCGACTGTAGAAAATGTATTCCCCTGTCTTCCATAGGACATGCTATGGAAGGGAAGTTTATCATTTACCAAACAGATGATTTCAATACAATCAAAAAAAGCCAGTGCCTTCAAAACACACAAATATAACAGTTAATGCAGAACGTAGGTGTCAATTTACTGAGTGCTATCTCAGAAATGCAATTCTTGGTACAGGTCACAAGAATGAGATAATACAATGATGCATATATGGACTGTCTTTGGTACCAAATGTACAGCACTGTGGGTCTTTCAGATAAGTGAAATACAGGAGGCTCCTTGATACAGGTAATTAGATGTATTTCTGTTGTGCAACTGATACAGCATTGTCTACACCTACAAAAATTGAAAGTGTTATGTCAGCAAAAAGAGACAGATGCACTATATGTGTAATATTTAAATAAAGTGTTCCACAGTTTCTGTCAACTTTTCCTTTGATAATAAGCATTACAGGGGAATACAGGGTAGACGGGATGAAGACTTAACTCAGAATAGTAAGTCTCTGTTGCTGTTTTTATATATTGAATGCATAGATGATGAATTCAGGTACTGAAAACATCTAGTGTGGATCACATTACATGAAATAAAGTCACTGAATCTGAACATTACCTTTAAAAAAGAATAAACTGTATTCCAAAATCTACATTGGTAAATACTACAGTAGCATTAAACATCCACAATACATTACCAGAATACTTTAAATAAAGAGTATTGCAGTAACATAGCAGTGTCTTTGCCAATCTGCAATAGCAGAGGTAACTAACAGCATAGCTTCAGTATGTGATCAGAGTGTGTCTCTAGAGCAAATTTCCCACTGAGATGGTATCTTCATTTTAGTAGGCAATTCCTTCCCACCCTTGGCCCTACTTTTTGTGATTTAATGAGGAGCTATCCCACATCACTGTAAAAAGGAGCTATCCCACATCATATGCAAGAAGTCATAAGGCATGACTTTTTACATTATTACTATTTGGCTAAATAACACACTGATTCACACTGGCCGTTAGAAACATACCTGCAGATACTGTCCTTCTAAACAGGATCGGGTTGACCACCAGCACCAGCAGCAGTGGGGCGTAGGTTGTGATGTAATGGGGAATTGCATGCTCCAGGCCTTTTTCACAACTGAGAAGAAATCGTTAACAGGTTATTCATTATTTTCTTTCCACATCTGACAGTTTAGGCTATTTCATCTATGTCACCTTTAGCTTAAAAAAAGATAAAAGGAATGAAGTAAACAAATGCTAAAATTTTTTAGGATTGCACCGACTCAGCAGGAGACAGTTCTTCAAGATCAAAAAAAAAGCCCTGTGGTTGGAAGTCTGTCTCCAGTGCTGACCAAAAGACACCCAAGTGCCCACAGGTCACTATGGCTTTGGAGCCTGCCCCTGGGGGCCCGCTCACCTCGACAGGGACGGGTAGTAAAGCAGCGCCACTCCCTCCACGCAGAGCAGGATCGCCAGGCCCCAGGCCATCATGTGGTACAGCACGATCGTACTGGAGGATCAAGCAGGACATTCGTCATCTTTAAAGACACCAAACCTCACTCTTCCCACATGGCAACGTGGAGATGGGACTCTTACAGGCATGAGATGAACAGCACTGTCAGTACCTCACACCTAAAAGAGCAGGAGGGGAAAGGGGGCCCTCCTGACAGGAGGAAAGTCACCGCAGTATCGCATCCTCCAGCCTGTGGGGTGGGAAGCCTCTCCCCCATCCCCACACCTTCAGAAGGATCCCCTGCACCCTTCGTTGCTCATGAGGAAAGCACTTGAGGGGATAAAAAATTGATGAAGGGAGCCAAAGAGCCAACTAAGCCACTCTTCTGAAGGTTGCAGAGCATTATGTATAACTCTGATGAGAGTCCGACATTGCTCCCATCCTACAGAAGTGCAGATTTCTGTGCATAAGCGTCTTTCATCTTTTACTCTGATCTTAGCATCAGGCCCAAATACACATTTTATTTCATTTCTTTGGTTAATGGGCATGGGGGAAGGAGATAGGTCCCAGCTGTTTCAAACTACAAGTATGGGACTTTACAAAACCAGGTTTGTCCTCTGCAGGCCTAAGTTAACCCAAAAACCTCCATTTTGATAACATGCACCAGATGAACCATGCCTCCAGTACCTTCTTACTCAGTATCATCTGGATATAATGTCACAGAATTCCCCAGTTAGCAGTGGCAACTGAAGGTCATTTTGCCCTTCTCATTACCAAATTAGAAACACCTTGTATTTTCTGTCTGGCATTACAGTATGGAAATTTCTAAAGTGTATAGGTTCTTCTAATAAAGGCATTGCAGAAAAATGTGTGTAGTAAGCACATATTTTTCTTCCTTAAAACTTTACAAATGTGATCAGAAGTGTAATAATGACAATAGAGGAAAAAAAAAAAAAAAAGAGAGAGAGAGAGAGAAAATCTGAGAAAAGATAAACAAACTGGAAAATGAACTGTATGAACTTCAGCATGTCCCCTCTCCCACTATTTTTATTCAAGTTAAAACTTTTCCCACAAGGATCAATTTCAGGTATAGAGAAGGGACAAAAATAGCATCTTGCTGCAATACATACATACATACATATATATATATATATGTAATACATATATATATATATGTATTACAATACATATATATATACATATATATATACATGTATATATATACTGCAATACATATATATAAAGCCTGATCTGCACCTTATTTTTCTGAAGGTTAAATGAAGTCAGTTACTTTAAATGCCAGTTGGGCATAAACAAATCAATATCTGAGCATTGCCCTGACAATTCAAGCACTTAGCACACCACCCACCCATATCATTATCTGGTAACCATGTGAACATCAGATGTTTGTACAGGTTTCATTTATACCCTTAGATAGCTGCATGCAAATATGGACCTTGTTGGAAGTAAAATAACAATTTCAGAGCTTTAACTGTGGTACCTCAGTCCTGCTGATCTTCTTACCACCAAGTAAGAATCGACAGCGTAGCAAAACAACCACCAGAAGCCTGCACTGTATAACAGCTGGATCCACATCTGCAGGAAAAAAAAATGGCAAATGTCACAGCTGCTCATCAAGTGCCACTGTGGGTGGGGGGTAGGCAGACTCAAACCTTTCTCCCTTGTACTTTAAAGGTGTGTATTTTCCAAATGAGTTTTGTGAAGTATAAAATCTTACTCAAAATCCCAGGAACAGCATTGGTGTAGCCAAGGCATCAAGCCATAGGTAAACTGAGAAGCATTTGCCTTTGCAGCTGAGACTATTTTTTTAGAAAACCTGTTATTTCCCTCTCCAATCTTAGCCTTTAATGTCATGAATGAAGTCCAAAATAAATTCTTAAATACCAAATTTAGAGTGAGGATGTTTTAATTTTAAATTCAAATTTCATCAATACAATTTTCTTTTTTTTTTCTTTTTTTTTTTCTTTTTTTTTTTTTTTTTTTTTCTACTGCATTTTAGTAAAATTTAGTTGCTCAGTAGCTGAGGCATGAAAATACAACTGAAGACAGCTGTTACCAGTGTGCCTTTGCTTGGTGGGTTCTGTGTGTGATGGGTATTTTCTCCATGTTCAGGAACTTACGACTCTATGACTCCATAACTTAAGTGAGGGAACAGTTACTACGAATAAAAATGATACGCAACAAAAATACCCAGCAACCCACCCTCTGGAAAAATTCTCCATACTTAACTCCTTAACTAATTTCTTCAATAAAAGTCCAAGTGAGACAAGTTCAAGTCAAGTTAAATTCTGCTGCATTTGTGAGCTGACCCTATACATTTTTTCCCATGAGCCTATAGAAGATAACTGACCTTTCTTTGCCTCTGTTTATAAATTCCAAATCTCTTCCCCATAGGAGCTGGCTCTCTGTAAGGGTCTGGAACTATTTTAATATTCAGATTACCTTCCCTCTGCGCCCTTCTCTCAGCTCTTATCTGAATATCCTTTGCCACAGCTTCACAGCAGCATCCTTTTACAGCTGGAGACCAACATACTTGTTACTGAGCCAAACATCGGTGGCTAGAGATCTACTATTCCTTCTTCCAAAGATAAATCAAGCTGGGAAATATTTCCTTTCACCATGGGTATAGACCCTACATCTCGTCATGTGTGACATGAATTATTCAGCATATAATTCAAATGCCATGACATTTTGCTAGTGCACAGAAGTCAGAAAATAAAATTCCAGTCTTCCTGTTAATACACTTTATCCATAGCCCTCAGCATGTAACTTCATCTGCATTATTAAATATTTGCTGCAGTTCAGAAATGCATAATTGACTATATACAGACACATATACACAAATAAACTGTGTGGTCTTTCCACCTGCAAATTCCAACATAAACAAGACTGTCACCAAAAATAATGAAAATCAGATGTACCTATAACCCCAAATTTTCATATGCTTGTTTTTTTTTTTTTTTTTTCCCAAAGAAAAAAGTGCCTGAAAGGGTATCCATCTACAAATCAGAGGGTGTTATTCAAAGGAGAAGCTTCAGGGCCTCACTGTTCAGATTTCATTGGTTTGTGGGTAAATGAAATAAAACAATAGCAGTAGAAGAAACTTAAAATAGAATCAGAACCATTTTATTAACTCACATGAGAATATGTTAGGGGAAGTGAGTAGAAGAAGGGTCATTTTTCATTCCAATATAATTAAATTTAAATTTAGCAAGTGACTCAAACTGCAGCACTTTCCTGGAGCCCAAGAAAGGGAAAATAAAAATTGTGGTAGACCACTGTACTGCTCACCATCTAACCTGAGATCAAAATGAAAAACAAACAGTCTGCATACGGTGTCTTTGTCACTGTTTAAAAATATTACTTTTTGTGGTAAGGGCAAGAAAGTGAAACTTAAGACATATGGAAACATGTTTTTCAAATTGGGCATTCTTCTTGTAAGATATTGATGTTAGTGGTTTCACTTTCCTGCAAAGAAAAAAAAAATCAACTTTTGCATCTAATAAGCAAAAATGAAACATATGAGAGAAAATTGAGAACCGATAGATGTGTAACTGATGCTTGCTTCTGCTATAATGTCTGAAATTGTCATTAGGCATATGAAGTACAGTGAGTTGCATTTTGGCACATCTTGTTTTATTTAAAAACTAGTGGAACTGAATAATTCTGTTTATATGCAGCATCTCCTTTACTATATTGTAAACTTTGAATTGTTAAGCTACTGCTGTTATAGTTCATGTGTGAATTCTTTGGCTAGCCTACATTCCTACTGAACTGGGGTAAATTTATGATATTATTTGTCATTCTCCATGTTTTGGTTAAAAAAAAAAAAAAAAAAGTGGCCTTTTTTCTTGTACAGTAAACTCAGAGTGTATGCCTCAGGCAGTACTGTGACTGTAGTATTTGCAACTGAGTTTCAATTTGTGCTTTTGGAATGCGTTTACATTTTCTTATTCCATGCGCTTGAATCCAGAAGACGCTTGGTTATGTTTGGCCAGGTGCCCATGTAAAGAGCAATCTGAGCTGCAATCCCACGCAGCAAGGACGTCGCTTCTGCCATCGGCTTTGCCTCATCAGGCGTCCTCGTGCCACGGCCACTGGCCCAAGCCCCCCGCGCTGCTGTGGGAGCAGTCAGTGCTGGCTGTCTCTGTGCCTGCCAAAATCTGGCATCCCTTTCACATTGTCCCCTCACCATTTTGTGTCCCTCACAGCTCTGTGTCACAGCTCTGCCTTCTGTGACCACAGCATTTCTGTGATGAGCCAGCTGCAGGACAGGCCAAGCCTTGTGGTACACCTCTCCCTGCCGCCCTCAGCGGGACTTTTGGTGGGAGGCACAACAATGCTTGCACAGCGGGGCATAGGTTGAGCCCCATCTGACCAGACACTGGCTCGGGGTCTAACCTCCTTTGGGACACCATGGTTTGCCTTTCAGATCCCCCATGCACAAAGCAGACATGAGAGGATGGGCTTGGTACCTACCGCGCTCCCCACGCAGAAGGCAGAGGGCCACATGTCGGTCGCGTTTGCCACCGAGATGTTGGCGATGAAGCCTGGAAAGCCCAACCAGACACTGGATCTGAAGATCACACCTAAAGAGAAACACATGAGTACTTTCCTCCTGTCAGCGTGACCAGAGTCACATGAGGATGCCGGCTGCATGTTTTGCATTGCAGCCTGGATTTTGTGTGCTCACAACAAGGCTGCGGCTGCACGGGAGCACAGCGGGAGCGCCGCTGGGACAGCTCGCTGAGAGCAGCCCCCAGGGCCGGGGGTCTCGCAGTGTTATGCCACGTAGATTAAAATCTCACTTACCTACAGATACTGCCACACGCTCCCCTAAACTGAATCGGGCAGATTGACATGAACCATTAACTATTGATAATTTTACCCCCATATATTCATATCCTAATGTTCATTTCTCTACAATCCCTTGTTTCAGGCAAGTGTAATTTCACACTTTTCGCAGTCTTCATTTTTACAAGAAGCTCTTTTCCTCTCTGCCCAGGGACTGAACAAAGCAGGGCTTCACAATTAGCTGAGAATATTGACTTTTTAAATGAACTTTGTTAGTGAGATTTTATGGGTTTGCTCAAAATAGGCATCAAAGCACCCACATTCATTGTAACCAGCCCACCAGGCTCCCCACCACATGTGAAGGGTTTCCCACCCACCGAAGTGACCCTAATTCAGAGACAATGATAGATAAAGTTTGCCCGTGAAAGAGAAAGGGAGAAAAGTAACTTTACTGCTGGCCTCATCTGACTGAAAGGACCTTTTCCAGGTGAAAACACATAATGCTCTTTCCACATCTCTCTAAATTTTCCTATCCATCATTTGCTTTAATATCGTTAATTTTATGTACTTTGAGAGAAGCTGGCTAGGTATGAAGGGGGAAAAGATGTAAAATCCTACTCCTTTCAGAGGCAGCCAGAGACACTTATAAAACAGTAATAATTCTGTTATTTAATCTGAGGAGAAAAAAAAAAAAAGTTATTGTAGAAACAACTCATCCTGCGTTTCCACAGCGTGTGGTGCTGTGATTTGTACCGACTTTGGCAGTAAATGCCAGGCAGATCTGGATGCATTATTTTTACACCTTGTCTCATGCACACTGGGCAGCAGGGTGTCCCCGGAAAGGGAGCTTCTCTCACTCCCCAAAAGCTGGCACTCGGCGCGAGCTGCATGGCTGCGCTTCTAGCCAGCCTGCTGTGCCTGGAGGAGTGGCTGGCATGTGAAGAGCGGCACAGACTTGGTCTGAGAGGATTTACGGACGTGGCAAGTGTTCTCTAAATACAGTCCGAAGGATCAGCTAAGTTTTGGAAATCAGCTCTAGTTTTAATTGTGCTCCCTCACCTCCGCTTCCACGCCTTCCTCTAAGAACCAGCTGGTTCCGGATTGTAATTTGTTTTGAAGTAGAGATTTTGGTGTAGATATGCCAAGAGCTTTTATTTTAAAATGCGACTATTAAGCAAGACCTTCTCCCCCCCAAAGGCCCGTCCTTTTCAGATCTCACTCAGCCCAAATCTTCCCAGAAATACAGGCAGGACGTTTCCCTCAGATGTTTCCCTCTCGTCTGCCTGCTAACCGGCTCCTTTGGCTTGGGTACCTCAGAGCAACCAGAGCCTGCTACAGCAAGGGCAGGGGGCATCGAGCCGGCGCTTACCTAAGCCACCGAGGATGTCACAAACAGAGATAAGGAGAAGGATGGTGGAGGAGGAGGAGGCTTTGGGCATCTTCCGCAGGATCTGTCCCTTCTTTGGCAGGAGCTGCAGGACGGTCAGCATCACGCTGACGGAGGCGCTGCCGATGCAGACCCCGCAGAAGACCTCGGGCTGGAAGCTCATCACGAGCTGCGTGGCTGCATCCCGGTTCGGGCAGCAGTAGGTTTCTAAGCGGGGAGAAGCCATGAAGCGTCCGGCTGGTGGAGGGGGCCCACGAGCAGGAGCTGCTGTTGGTTCCCCAAGGCAGCGTGTGCTTTTTCTTCACCCTCCCCATTAGTCCTCGGTGGTGAGAATCACGCGATTGAGGGATCATGTGCTGCTGCTGCTGGAAGTAAATCCCCTAGAGCGGCCTTTCTCAGCCTCTCCTAGCAAGGAGATCAGATCAGAACAACAAAACACGGTGTAATCTGAAACATGCCCCATGCTTGCTCAGAGCCATTGGCAGGAGTTCACTCAAACATTTCTGCTTGCACAGTACGTGATACAGGAAGACATAAACTCATCAGAGCACTGGAGATGGTTTAAAATGAATAAGGATGGAGATACCAAAGGAGAGGCATTACATTTTAATTGTATTTCATTTTAGCCCCGTCCCACACATCACACTTTAATTATCGAAAATTAATTGAAAAGATGGGCCCAGACACAAGCAGTCCCCGGCTTTTGCAGGGAGGAGCAGGGCTATAAATCCACACCCTAACCCAAATTTAAATTTTAGGGATCCAACCCACCCACCTCCGTAATTAAATTTAGAAGCAATACATCCTACCCCTGTAGAAAGAGATTACATTTAGGAAGCCATATTAACCTCATCGCATTTAAATCACAAGCTCACAAGCACAGTCTGTGCTGTTTGTGTTAGGTCAGTTTGACGTGGAAAATTCCAGGACTTTTGATTCCTCAAGAATATTTTTCTTTTCTTTCCATTTTTTTTTTTTTTTTTTTTTTTTGGAATGGGTTTAATATGGAAACAGGAATTTGACCTGCAATGTTTGTTTTTACTTTATAAGCTAGACAATATCCTTTAGTCCTGTTGGACACAGCAGCATATACTCACAATCATAAATAAAAAAATTAACTCTCCCCTCTCAGACACATTCAAATGCCCTGTGTCAGCCCCAACCCCTGCAGAAACTGTGTTTGTAGAAACACGTTCAGGAAAAAACAGGAGGGAGCATTGCCAGCATTGTTGAAGTGAACTGGATGCTACATAACACAGTCATGGATTTTATAATTAGTTCTTGTAAGAACAAATGACCTTTTATTTTTTTTCATACAGCCCTATTTATTTTTTTAGCAGAAATTATTACAGCTGGATGAATGACAGTGGCATGCTGTGTGTGCAGGGGTCACAGAACTCAGTGGCTTCAGCCTCTCTTGGCAGAAAAAAGAGCCTTGCAGGGAAGCAGCAGGGCTAGGGCTGGTGCCCACACTCCCCAACACACCATGCACCCATCACCTACTCCCAGAGGGTTCCTCCAACTCTGCCAGCACTACAGCACCAGCAGAGCGGGATGCTAGCTTGCAGACCCAGGTGTCCATGCATCAGTGAGGTGACCCTGCTCCTGTCAGTGTTGATCACGATCTTAGCCAAGTTCAGAGTCTGGGCTTAGTCTAGAGAGCTGTTAACCTTTTCCTGACAAAAACACACACAGTGAGCTGAATCGCTGAGCAGGTTTTGCTGAATGTAACGGGGTCTTAGGCATACCCTGCATTAAAGACTCCCACATTCCGGCAGCTGAATTTGAAGCTGAATGGTATCTGGATGTTTTTGCAGCTTTCCAGCACACAGAGATTTTCCTGCTCCACAGATGAGGACAGGTGAGTGATCCAGATGTTGTGATCCTATGTTTTGCTGCTACCACGGGCACAGAAAGTATTGTGGAGACAGCAAGGGTGTGAACCAGGTTGCACTGCTCCAAAACACAAATTCTCATTGAGGTAAAGGAGAATGTTTATGCCCTGTTGTCAGTACAGGATTGGGACTCCTCGGACTTCATTCCATCTCAGACGAGCAGCAGTGCATGGAGTTGCCACCTCTCTGTCAAGGCAGTGCATTGCAATCTACCTGGCTAGCTGTGTTATCAGTAAGGGTAACATGAAGTGCTCTCATTTTTTTTTCCTGCAAACCACTGCCTAGAAGCCAAAGTCAGCAGCTTCATTTTCAGGCAAAATTTCTGGTATATTTATGGTAAATGCTAAAAACTGGTCTGGAGGAAAGTACTAAAATAGGTTCAGAAAGGAACAAGTTCCTGGGCTACTGAAGAATAAAAAGATAACACAGAGACATAATTATTTAAAATAAAACCATCATATACCACATATACAATGCAAATAAATGTATATTAAAATAAATGATGCTTGCTCTCATTTGAAGATTAATTTATGTAGCCTGATCTATGCTTGGAATGGCATGATTTTTAGATTATTAGGCAGAAAGTGAAACTGTTCCATGGAAGCCTTTCATTGCCACTATCATCTTCTAAAAATGTTTCCCTCGCTATTCCTGTTGTCATTCTCCTTCCTTTAAATGTTTAAAAAGCGTGTCGAGTTGTTATCCTGACCATTTGTTCTGGCTTCCATAAAGGAGTGTTTGGTGTGTTTTGCTTTTTCTGCTTATCGTTTGTTTTCACTGATCCTGGCTGTGGTTTTCTAGTTTGCCCATGTGGATTTACCATGTCATTATTTTAACTTCTTTCTCCCTTTTGTTCAGCCACCTTGAAATTACTTGCATTCCTCAACTATAGACTTATATTGTGGAGGCTATTATTTTATATCTTTCTCTCCTTTTCTTGCCATAAGCTTGCCAGCCGTGCACCTTCAAGTGTATGATTGCTTTTTCATCCACTTCTTCAAGTGGATGATTGCTTTTTATCTTCTTCTTCTGGGTCCCTTTCCTCCTACTCTCTCAGGATTTGATTATGCAGTTACTTACAGAGCGATTCTTGCACTGCTCATTTTTATTGGAAGCAAAGAGTGCGACCTGTGGAATGACAAATACCAAAAGAAAATAAAGTGACTCAAGAGTGAACAGATACCTGCCACGACACAAGCAGACATGTCTTTACATGGGGACAGCCACAGCTGAGGCTATATGGGAGATGGATCTGCCAAATCAATGAGCTGTTCAGCCTCTTGGCTGGTACGATCTAGCAAGCCTGGCCCTTGCTGCTGCACTCGAAGTATAAAGAGTCAGAACAGTCACAGAAATTCAAAGCTGGTTTGGCAGTCTTATACCTGAGATTACTTTGGCTTCTCGTGATTATGAAAATAAGAGGATAAAAGCCAGGGCCAAAGGCAAAGGAAAGAGAAAAGCAACAAAAGAAAGTAAGAGAAGAGTTATTTTGCCTTGTTGAGGAATATTTATTTAGAATTCAGTACAGCTTCGATTGTTCTATAGGTTTCAGTTCCCTTTCCTCTGAAATAGGGTTCCCCTGACGGAATTACCCAATTACTCAATTACCCAAATGCTGTAGCTTGAAAAGAAACATTAGCACACCTATATGAACCTTAAAAAAAAAAAAAAAAATGCGTTGCAAAAAACAAACAGAGGCACAGAGCACGATCAACATTGCACAGTACTAAAAATTCCAGCCTGTTTTTAGACGCCTATAGCCCTGTGTCTGAGAGTGAGACAATAATACTGCACTCCTGGCAAGGAGAACACACACACAGCTTTTAGAAGTACCCACTCATGCTCTCCTTGGGCCTGGGAAATGACGCTTCCCAGGTACAGTCCACGTTCATCGTTAAGATGAAACACTGGCTTGTCTGGCTCTAAAGCAAAACAATAGGTTTACAAAAATATGTCAGACATGCGTTTCTGCTGTTAAGGAGTGTGCTACAGCTTATGCGTGAGTATGCAGTTACGGGTATTTTAATCACTGTCTTAATTAAGTCTGGGACTACAGCACTGCTTTAAAGGCAGAAGAAAATGTTTGCATATAGAGGCAGAGGAGAACTTTATTTGTTTATGTGTACAGTTCAATGCATCTCTGCCTCCATTTAAAGCTTCCAATAAAGATCTTAGCTACCTTACAAATGTGAAAACCATATTTTGTCAACGGTTCACGATCTCGTAGTCTTTGCTTCTCCTAAACACGCTACATCACATAGCATTTCCTAAACGGATGAAAGGTGGGCCTGTCTTCAAGCTGAATGGATGCGATAAAACCAGTTATGATCTTCCCAACAGATCCTGCCATACATTCTTAAAGGCCTGAACATGTAATTCTTCTATGTGCTCAGCACAGTTCTTTATCTGCACGGACCTGCAACTTCGTAAGAAGCTGGACTACTTTTCACAGTAAGATATGTCCTTCCCATTGTTATCAGTACTCATTTTTAAAGCTATTTTTAAAGTGGCATTTCTCTCAGTGCCTAACTGAAATGAATGGGGAAATTCACACCCCATTGTTTCTGTTTCAAGTTTTCTGTAAATTTAGGCAGGAATATCAGAACAGTGATATGCACTGTAACATGCCATGACTGTAACAGCCACAGATTCCATTAAAAAGAACTGGAAGAAAAAGAGAGGTATCACCTCCCTTCCCTCAGTGATTTGAATGTAACTACACAGGTGTAAATCATTAGTTTATATTTAAGGATGGTGAACATTAATTTAAAAGGATGAGAATGAATGTATCTCTTTTGCATAATAATAATGTTTGAGTTTTTTGTTTTCTTTAAGAATAAAAACATAAATACACAAGATGAGTTCATTTGAACAGCTAAATAATTGTGCGTACTTGACTGATGAAATCATGTTATGTATATTTTATTGTTTCTTTTATACCTTCTCCAGAAGAATGTTATCCTACCTGGTTTTGTGAAAAAGCATACACAAATTTGTTACTGAAACCGTGCCTCTTTTGCATTAAATTAGTAGACAATGTTTATATGGATGAAATATAAAGTAGCCAAATGGAAAAAAATGCATCCATAAACCAGAGGAAAAAATTTTCTTAGGGTTTGGAAGAACAAAATCCTCACTTCTCTATGCCAATGTTGAGCACATTACAGTCTTTGAACTTCCATTAAGCTAGATTTTGTGGCCACATTTCTGGAGAAATTCCACCATTAATCACTGTCATCTTCAGAGAATAAAAAGATACCTCCTTTTCCACATACACTCAAGAGACCTTGTCCCACACCTACACAAACTATACGAGACACAGTTTGCATGGGAACCGACTGATGAAAGACTGTGAAAAGGAAGAATATTATGCTTTCTGCACAGAATGATACTGAATATTGGACTTGTTATAAATATTTACCTCAATAATTGTAAGCCTGCAGATGGTCCACTAAGATGTTCAGTGTCTATCCTGTCCTCAGCACGTTTAGAAGGCATCCCAGGCACCACTATTTCCATGATCTTTTTCAGAGGTTATGTTAGTTGGTTCCATCAGGAGAAATTAGTTGGGATATTCTTATAACCTTGTTATGATCACTACACTGTGGGATCTCATTAGGTTATATCCCCTGCTACCAAAAGTTAAATTTCCAAAGCCCATTAGCACAAGAAAACAACCTCAAAACCTCTGTTCCCAGGCCAGCCTATGTGACCAAATCAAAATACAGCTCTAATTTCATAGCTCTTACAACGCAAAAAAAAGTCTCCAAGGACCTGTTAATGAAATCACTAAAAATGTCAGCATATCATGGTGCCATGACCAACTAGATGGTCTTGGTGAACACCGTAACCAAACATTGAAGGGAATTCTGGCAGTCCAAGCACACAGTCCAGCTGCAGACCACAGGGTCCATTCCATTCTTCAGGACTGAAGATCACGGCTTCATTGTCAGAGGTGGACTTCCCAGACCAGGGTAGACAGAGGAATGAGACTAATTCCTCAGCACCCAAAGTAGCTTACTGGGTACACTGATCTGGTGGGCAATAGGGCTACACTACCCATTTATATCATAGCCTGGCTCCTCAGATACGCCCATTAGTCAGCATGCTGGGAGCACAACCACAAAAAAATTGTCTGGTCCTGAAACTGCTTCAGAAAATGGAGTGTTCTGAAAGAAATACTCTGTATTTCAGACTTTCAGAAGAAATTAACCTTTGGGGTTGTAACAGGAACTGTGTTCTCACGGAAGATGGGCAGTAAAAACAATCCCCTCAACCTGTTTCCCCAGGACATTACTGACAGTGCCGTGAGTAAACGCTGCGCTGTAGACAAAACTGAGGTTAATGAAGCAGTACCTCCCACAACAGCCTTAAGCCCTACATAAGCCAGGAAAATGTTGAAATCTGAGTGTTGACACCATTTCTCATTTGTATGACTCAGAAGGATCTCCACAAACCTCCCAACAGCAGCTAACTTTTTTGCCTTAGACTCTGGAGAGAGGAGAGCACGTCTGTGCCTTTAGCACAAGAGCGTGACAGCCGATGGGGAAGTGGCATGCACAGAAAGAGCTCCTGACCGTGCGGACTCATGGGCATGCTCAAACTGGCCTTACATCAGCCATAACACTGCCAGACTCCTGTAAAATCACAGACGGTTGTGCATAGCTGATGTCTGAGGGCAACCTGCTGCAGCGCTGCAATTCATGAGCACTCTCTTTGTGCTGCATCCGTGCTTACAGGTACGGTCACGAGATGCTGCATCCTAAGACTTCCACCTGGACACGGTTCAAGTTCCCTGTAACCAAGCAGAGAGTAGAAAGGTCATTTGTAATGAAGGAATTGGGACTATTTATAGAACGCACGGAGAGATTTATTTACATGTCGCTGATAGGCAGAAAAAGGGAAGGTCTGTTTGGGGTTAGCTAGCAAATGAAGACAAAGTCCAAGTGAAAAATAGCAGATTACGAGGCTTTTGTCTGCTCTCATGCATACTCTGGCCTCTTGCTATTTATCTACCCTTTAAAAAGCTTATTTCACAGCATTCCCTGAACAAAGAGCATTTGAAACCCTCTTTTTGGCATTTTCCCTGTTCATCTCTCTCATCTTTGAGTACGAAATTTAGATATAAAATGTTGTGGTATCAGAGTTTAAATGCTTTAAAGTCTGCTTGTTAGCCTCTGAGACTACGTCACTCAACTAATTGAAATGAGCCAGTGCCAATTTTAGGCCACATACAAGGCCAAGTGGCACAGCACCATTTGTATAGGGAATGTTATTACACGACGTGCCGTCAAAAAGGGTGGACGATGAAAAACATTTTTTAGTGTACCGAGATCAGAAATGCAGCAGCAAGAATGAATGTCACCAATGATGCCTCACTGAAATGATGGCACTTAACGAAGCAGGACTTCTTGATGCAGCTGTAACCCACACATACATATAACCAAGATATAGCTATATAACATACACATGTGTACACACACACTGCTGAAACTCTCTTCCCCACTGAAGAAGTCTGTCTTCATCTGCACTGCCTAACAGTAGCTGCTCCATGCTATCCCCCACAGCGTGTTGCCCAGTTAGCATGCTAGCAAAGAAACAGCACGGACAGCACAGACTGTCACGTGCCAGTGCTTGAACCTGTGTGCTCTCACCCTGATGTTTAGTTTGCTTGTGAAGTTGTAGCCTGATATCCAGTAACACGATTTGACAGAGGGCTCCAGTGCAGGAACTGGAAAAGGAGCAGGTATACAGACACCAGAGGCACTCTGGCCCGAGGCATGACTTAACTTGTGCCTGAATTTGACTGTCAGCTGAAAACCCCATCCCTAGGTAAAATGAGTTACCTGTTCACCTCCTGCTAGGCTGTATGTTGCCTTCTGACTTTGCTACCACATGTCGAGTTGCTATTGCCCTTTTGTTTGACTTCCGATTTTGTTATCATGCAAAATCATGAAAATGTTAAGTCCTGAAGCATGTTATGGATTATAGAAGTCAGCACCGGGCTCATTTTTCTCTGCCTACAGGTCTAATCAGTCTCAAGATCGAAGCCAAGAATACTTCTATTAGCAAATCATGTGCTTTCTTCTCTTGGTCACCCACAGCCACGGTTTGTTCCACAGCGTTCCATCTAACCCTCAGCAAGCTGCTCCGAGGCACAAGGCATTTCTGGTGATGTGCTGCTCACATGCCCCCACATGGTAGGGAGCAACACTGTGGCAGCAACAGTTGGCTGCAAAGGGCACAGATTTCCAGAGGGCATGCTCTCCATTACAAGACTTGCTTGAAATTACATCACTGGGCTATACCTGTGTCATTTTTTCCTTTTATTTTCTCCTTCCGTTTATAATCTGGCTACCCAGCAGATGCAGGTGTGAAGGGTATGCAAGCATACACTGGGTGTGAAGGCAGAGTGCAAGGACTTGGTGGTGCAGTTCATCACATGTGGCATTTTGTCAGGAATTATACAGGAGTCCGGTTATCCAGCCAGTTTTAAAGTTATTCTGGAAGTGCCTGTAAAGGGCCGTACTACATGGCTTCCTGAGACTGCTCCAAAGCTGGAAGATTAAGGCATTGTGAAGAGGAAGAGTTATACCTCTATCAGTGGACTTGTGCACAGGTATGTAGCTGGGTACAAACATCTTTTAGGTTAGATGTTAGGAAGAACTTCTTTACTGAAAGGGTTGTGAGGCGTTGGAACAGGCTGCCCAGGGAAGTGGTGGAGTCACCATCCCTGGAAGTCTTCAAAAGACGTTTAGATGTAGAGCTTAGGGATATGGTTTAGTGGGGACTGTTAGTGTTAGGTCAGAGGTTGGACTCGATGACCTTGAGGTCTCTTCCAGCCTAGAAATTCTGTGATTCTGTGATTCTGTGATCTTTTCATCCCCGCTTAGTGTTCTGCACACACCACTTGGGTGCGCCACTGCTGTCCATATGAAGGTTTCTTCTCCCCCGATGAAACCAGTCTGGAAACTGTTCTCCACGGGTCTTTGGCAGCAGGAGTGTTACAGGACCGTGCTGATGCAATCTGGGGATGCAGTGCCAAACAAAAGGAGTCCAGCGAGTAGGCTTGAGCTATGCCTCTGACTGCCCCTGCTCTTTGCTGCTCTCTGCCTTTCCAAGACCGGTCTGTTCCAGTGGAGATCAGCTGCAAGAATAGTGGGAATCAAGGCAAATCTGAGTTAGTTGTCACTGAAGCAGATCAGTCCCCTGGGTCTCTTCTATTCAGCATTACAGGTAGAAACATGGAGACTTTCCCCTCCCAGATTTATCCCCGCAGCTAAGACAAAGATGTTGTAAAAATCCTGGCTTACTGTCTCAAGATCCAGCATTTTGAGTAAGAATCTAAAAAAGTTTGAATCAAAAAAACGTTTTGAGTATAGGTATACCAGAATTTCATATGAAATGCTATTCTTTCACAAATTTCAGCTTTATAAAAAAGCCCTAGGAAAAGAACACAAAACTATTTTTCGGTCCTAAAGAACTGAAGAATTCAACATATATTTGAGCATTTATCTGAAAGGTTAAGGACTTCTAAAGGTTTATCCAGCACTAATTATGTGCTGATGAAGCCTTATTTGCAATACAGGAGGAACAAGACACACTTGGGAAAGGTTTTAAAGTGTCTAAATCACAAAGGAGACATCCAGCTGGAGTTTTTCAACACAGTGTTTTTCATTCTGGGAAAAGGGGTAATTTGTTGAAATCAAAGTGTTCAGCAGAAGAGCATGATTATGCTGAATCCATCAGAAGGAACATGGCAGGTTTCCAAAGTAAACCCTCCCGTTTTCCAGCTATGCCAGGATGTCTGTCTCTTGGGCTGCTACACAACCTGTTTCTCCAGGTTCTCAGGACTTTCAGACTCCACAATAAAATGCCAGCAGCTTGCCACCCCTTGAATTACTTTATCAGAAAACAAAACAAAACCTTCTGCTAGAGGAAATTCTTATCACTGTTTCAGTTATTTTGGTCTTTGTGATGGTTAGTTTCAAAGACACTAGATTTTCACCATATGTTTCACTAAATGTCCCCTTGATGTTATTAGGAAGGATCCTTTTGCTCCCCATGCAATGTATGCACAGTTTCAACAGCTATATAACAGATTGCTGAGCTGGGGGAATTGACATCTACAGAGACCTCTTTGGGAATAAGAGAGGCACGTCCATAACTCATGCCTTGTAATCCATTTTTCCCCTCAAGTCTGTCAGCACTCTTACTGGATTCACAGTGTTCTCACAAAGCTCTAGCCTTTAGGAAAGCAGGTGTTGAATCCATTCATTTTCACTACAGAGACCAAAGTACAGATACATGTCTATGTATCAACATTTCTTCCACCACTGGTGACTAAAAGCAACAATGCAATTGACCACATGGAAGAAGTGGTTGGCACCACCACCAAACAGTGAGGCATTTAGGCGGATGGCACTGAGGTTGCGGACAAGTCTGCTCAGACTCTTTGCTGGAGGTCTTCTCAGCTGCCCCATTTCACAGCTCAGCATCTTAATTTAAATTGTCGCTGAACTGTGCATGTCCTAAGGCATCAAATCTTTATTTCAAATGGCTGAGGCACTTTGTCTCTTCACCCAACTGTGATGTTTGGTGGTAAGCTCCAGGAAAGCTGTGATAACAAACAGAGGGTGGTTGTAAAGGCATAGCTCACCTCAGGTCTGTACTCTGCAGCTATGACTTCTTTCAAATATCTCTGCTGCTGGAAAAAGATAAACAAACAAACAAAAAACTCACAAAACACTTGGCATTGTAAGGTCGAGCAAAATGAATGCTCTTAACGTGGAAAATCAAATGCCTATTCTAGTCATTCTGCAGGTATCCTGTGCAATTCATTGCCTTAAGGAAAAGATAACGTGTCTCATAGCCATAAAAGTGAGATAGGCTGTGTGTTTACAACATACTGTGGTTGATATTGTCTTTAAAAAATCCTACTATAGAGGAATTTATGCACAGTTTTGGCAGTCTCAATGGCTAAGTAGGGAACATGTATGCAATCTGTGCAACAGAAAGAATGAAGGCCTGGTAAACTCCATGGAACAAAATTTCACTTGAAATGGTTAATTAAACTTCAAGTACCAAGGTCTGCACAGAAGTACTGTGGAAGGAATCTGTTTTATTGCAGAAGGCTTTTTTTTTTTTTTTCAAGCTGACTTAATAAAGTTTGATAGCTCCTTGTGCATGGCAGGAGGAGGCATTTGGTAAGTTTTGTTCATCACTGCAAAGTAGCTTTGATAATATTAATAACATACATGATTACAGAACAGAATACCTGTTATACAACATTAGGCATAGCTGCATTATTCTCTGTCCTCGGCATGAAAAAGCCTGTCACTTCCCTCCATACCTTTATGGCCTCCTAATGTATCTTTTAATTTGTACCTTGTATTACTAACATTTGTATATTTAGGCAACAATTGACAAGTGAAAACAAGATTGAAGGGAAATTGCTTAGAGACTTCCAGGGTTTTGTTAGAAAATACAGCTATCATTAGCATTGTTATCACTCAAATGAGTAGTATTTTAGAACATATTTACTGAATCCTTTGTTCTTTATGACTAACTGAAACCCTATGAAGGGTGACAGAAGTTACAGAAATCAAAGTAATCAAATTACCACAATATTTTAAGAAGAGCACAAATACAGCTCTCCAACAGGGTTCTGAACAAGCTTCAAATCCCATGGAGAAGGAGGATATAAAAGATGTGAAGAAAAATTTGACTGATATGACAGGAGGACTTATGCCTTGCTTTTGTCTGGTAGAACTTACAGGTATGAGGAACTTCATATACGGGTCTCTTGGCTTTCAATTGATAACATTAAAGGAGGAAAGGGAAGAAAAAGTCTGTTATGGAAAATAAAGAAGTCTGATTTCTGAGCTGTCAGCCACAGGATCCACTAGAAGAATGACTGTCAGACCCTCAGGCTCTAAGCAAGTGTTAGCTAGAAAATGGCTCTTTACTGAGGTCTCCTGTAATTAGGAGCATGAAAGCTTTCAGATAATTGTTCTTTAGGCAACTGCTTTTCAAAGAGCTATACATGTCCCCATCATCCACTGACATAAATGACAGCAGCAGAGTTTGAATATTTCCACTTGGGTTCTCTAGTATAGATATCAGTTCCTGACTCTAAATACTCCAATTGTAAAATCTTCATTGTTCTTCAATACTGGACTTATAAGACCAAGTCAAGAAGGCAGAAAAGTATTGCAAATCTTTAACTTCTTATACAACAAAAAGTTCAAGATGAAGAAGAATGCATGTTCAGCAGTTGAAGGTTAGGGGATACAACCAAAGAAGACATTTCTTGCAGCACAGTTTATAGATGTAAGCAGCACAATTTATAGATGTAAGCTCTTATATTTCAATTTCATTTCAATGTGCATTAAAGCTCAAATTGTTATTGTGGATCTTTCATCATCACTTGTACTGTGTGCTTATAAACAACTAAATTATACACTGCAGCTCTTTAAAGCTTTTTGCTATAGGTTATTGAGTATACGTTGCTGAGTGGGCAGCCTGATAAGCATTGTACAAACATAACTGAAGACTTCACCTCAGACTACAAGCACAACTGAAGACAGGATACAGAGAAAACTACACTTCCAGTTACCTGTGTTTTATTTAATTCGTCTTATAAACAGCATTTGTCCATATAGTAAAAAAGAATTAAAGAAGAAATCTGAATGAGGATCTGCAAGTTATTTGGGGCCTAACATAGTTTCATGCAATACGTAGATTTGGTACAAGGTTTGGATTTGGCAGGGTGTGTATCACAAGTTTGTGTGAGTTGGTGCCATTTGAGTCCCCTTTCCCATGGTTCTTTTTGCACCTTAGTCATGAGGGAACAGCAATCACCCTAACCAAGTATTTCTCTCCTATCTGTACATCCTCCCATCTGCTACTGGGATCAGATGCTCCCAAATCTGAAACCAAATTTTTTGGGGGTATTACAGAACTGTACCACAGATAATATTGAAACAAAATGTTGTCTTTAGAGCAAGGCTGGAGTTTTCTGAGGAAATACACTGAGTTTACCCACCACTGGAGGAAAAGAGCTGAAGCAGCAGCTAGTGGGTCACAATGGCCACTTCCAGAAGCAATGTATGTAAACATGTATTACAAGACCTTGAAATCCCACTGTTTATGCTGTGCACCTCCCTGAGACTGTCACATGTGGACATATCTTAAGGTTCATCAGTCTTTCAGAAAGCAAAACATAGATTTTCCTGCATATCTTAGATAGCATTTCACCTGTTTGGTTGAGAAGCAAATTGTGATTGCGTGCTGGTACTCAAGCATTCCAGGCCAAATCCGGTCTTAATTTCAGCCACTGAAACCTCATGTAAGGTGATGCAATTAAGTGGAGAGAATGAAGTCTAGCCAGCGATAAGCACATCACTCCCAGCCCCACCACTAACTCGGTGAGGACATCAGTCAGCCCCAAACTCTGCTTTTATCACCCACCCACAAACTTGTCCGAAGATCAGCGCCTTGAATCCTGCCTCGCTCTTCCGCATCAAACTTTTTTTTTGTCAGTCTTTGTGCAGGTGAGCTGATGGGACCGAGGACTTTGTCATTTCGGGTTGTTTTGGCTGCTTGGTTGGCTGAGGCGGGGGCCTTGAGTCGTTTCACCTCACCCACCAGCGGGTCTCCGGAGGGGAGCGGGGCGGGCCCGCAGCTCGTCCGGCCCCACAGGTGGCGGAGCCGCTCCGAGGCGGGGGAACGGCGGGGAAGGGCCCCGGGCAAGCACCGCCCTCGGCTGCCCCCCGCGGCCCTCCCGGCGGCCGCCCGGGTTGACCTGTCCGCCGTGCCCGCCCCCCTCCGCCTGGCACCGCGGGGCCGGAGCGGGGCGGCCGCGCTCCTTCCTCCCTTCCCTCCCTCCCTCCCTCCCTCCACCTGCTCGCTGCTTTTGTCTGGGGACGGACAGGGCGAGGCACAGCCCCTCGCCACCACCAGCACCGCCACCACTGCACCGCCTTTGTCTGGCCGCTCCCCGCTCCTCCTCCTCCTCCTCGGCCGCGGGGGTCGCGCTGCGGGGCTGCCCCTTTGGGGCGCGGGGCGAGGGGGGGAGCAGGCGGCGGGCGGCGGGGGTCGCGCTGCTTTCGGGGCGAGACGGGGGGAGCCTCCCGCGGGCGTCCCGCCGCCAAGTTGCCGCAAGTTGGAGCCGGCCCCCCGCTGCTGGGCTCCGGCCTCGGCGTGAAACAATACAGCGGGCTGCCGGGGAGGAGGAGGAGGAGGAGGAGGAGGAGGAGGGCGGGGAAGGAGGGAGGGGGCAGCCCGCCCGCTGCCGATGGGGCCGGCGCTGCGGGGCGGCTAGGGGGCTCGGCGGGCTGGCTGGCCCCGGGGAGCGGCCGGCAGAGGCAGCGGAGCCCCGGCCCCAGCTCCGTGCTCCGTCCCCGGCCCCGTGCCCGGCCCCGGCATGGAGGACGTGGGGCTGCGGAGCGGGCGGGAGCGGCTGCCCGGCGGCGACCCGCGCCTGGGCGCCGCGCTGGTGGAGCCGGGGCCGCTGGTGGTGATGGTGGAGCCGCGGGCGGCCGAGGGCTACCGGCTGGTGGAGGTGCTGCTGAGCGGCGGGGCGCCCTGGGGCTTCACCCTGAAGGGCGGCCGGGAGCACGGCGAGCCCCTCATCATCACCAAGGTGAGGCGCGGCGAGGGCAGGGGGGCTCCGGCCGCCTCCATGTTGGGCGCCGGCAGCGGGGGCAGGTGCTGGTGCTGCCGGGGGGTCTGGGGGCTCCCCGGCACCTCGCCCCTCCGCCGGTGGGGCTGGGGAGGGCATGGAGAGGGGCTGGGGCAACAGGTGGCAGCGCCAAGCCAGCCTCGCAGCTCGGCTGCAGCTCCGAGGGCGCAGTGTGCTGCTGCACAGCCCTAAGTTACATCCCGGTAAAACCCGGTGAAACGATTGTTTGTGATGGGGTGCAGAGATTGGCAGGGTGGCGGGAGCCCTCCCGGCTCCATCCGTCTGGTGGAGGAAGGAGGGCGTGAGGCTGAAGCCCCCCGGTGCTGACCCCGGGCTTCCTCTGCTGCTGTTGCCCGTGCAGAGCAGCGAGGGTGACCTCCTGCACCCCAGCCCTCCGAACAAAAGGTCTTGTGGATGGTGACCAAATCCAGAGACCGACCGGGAGAGGGAGGCTCCTGGGTAGGTATGCGCTGCTTTTTTTTCTTTTTTTTTTTTTTTTGTTTGTTTTTGTTTTTTAGTGCCCTTTTATACTCGCAGGTCTGACCTCGGTGTGTTGGGCATGAGTTAAAATGATCCGTCGTGTTTTCTGGGAAATGTTTTTCATCTGGGTGTGTTTTGACTCAAGAATCCCCGTCCCAATAGCTGGTGGGTTTTGTTAAGAGGGCTTTCTTGTCGCGCAATCAAAAACACATTAAAACGGATCCATATGGAACTGAGAAAAATCCACATTAGAAAAACATTTCGCTCAAGATTTGTAGGAAATATATGCGCTTGGCCTACAGGTCCAGTGAATTCTGCTTGTTCTCATTTTGGAAGTACATAAAGAGTGTCAGAGGTCAGCCAGTCCTGCTTTATCCACAGCAGGAATTATTCTGTTCTTACTTCTTTTTAGCTTGTTTCATTGAGGGCTTTCCAGTTGGTTCCCTTCTTCCACTCCTGGTGATATTTTACTGATAGCTCTCCAACTTAGGTCTTTTTAGATCAGCTTTTTCTAGGTCTTCCCTACTGCTGTTTTCCAAAATACAACAGTGTATGTCAACAGATGCATACGCTGAAAAGTGACTGTGCATCTGTTGGCCTCTTACCAGTATCCTGAATTACAGAGTATAAAAACTGGAAGCATGTGAGGAAAGGAGAAAAGAGCTACTTACTCTGCATCTAGTAGCTATCAAGTGCCAAATCAAATAATTCCACCTTTCTGGTAATGGCTAACAAGTGCTACTGCTCAGGGGTACTTATTCATATAGTTGCCTAGGTATTAAGTAACAAGCTTTAAATATTTGTGGCATGAGGATGTGGCTGTGGTAGGTGGAAAGAAGTGTCTGGGAATGGGAACCTTTTCAAGTGGGTCTGCTACCCAAGGCATGGTTATGTGGAACCACAGCCTTGATACCTCCTGAAACCATTTCATTGTGCGGAAGAGAAATTTGGGTCCGTCATTCGTGATCTTGGACTAAGATACAGCCGGGATCCTGTCCTTTGGTCTAAGGTTTTGGAGTACGTTTTCACTTGCAGTTTTTGGATGGAAGTATAAAGAGGAGTTTTGAAACTGGACTGAAGCTTTGCATCACTGGCATCCCCCAGACTCCAAATTCTTTAAGTGCAAAATCTTCCGCTGGGTTTCGCTCACCCATCTTGGTGTGTGTTGTGTTTTGTTTTTCTGTACAGCTTCTAGGGGTGGAAAACCACTAGAAAGAATAAATTAGTGTCAGGTGATTAAAAACGTCCCTTCTTGCAGTGGAGATGTGAAGTTGCTCTCTTTTTGGCTGAAGAGAGTCCTGAACCTGAGTCTTCCTGAGTTGAAGTGTGGATTTCTGGGCTGTCACAGAGAAGGGGAACGCCCTCCCCTGCCATTGCAAGCTCCATCCCCTATTGACTACACTGGTGGCTGTTTTGGACACAAAAATACCTCAAAATACCCATGGAACAACTCTTATTTTGTGGGTTCATACTGTGCTTGAGTGTGAGCTGAGTATTAAGCTCTGTCTCATCAAGTCCAGGGCTGTACTGGGGAAGTGAAGATGTATGAGGTGGAGTGCTGCTTTTTAAGGAGAGGAATGTGACAAGGTGCGAATGGAGTTTCAGATAGCAGCTACTTAAGGGGGATTTCTGAAACTCTGCCTGTCTCCATGCCTACCACCATCTCTAAAGCAAGGTCAGCCTTTGAAGAAAGTTGCACCTTTATGTAAATGTCGGGAAGTCTGTGGTGTAAATATTTCCTGCTGTCTTTACCCTCTATGGGACGCCCACCAGAACTGTCTATAAAAAGCAGCACCAGAAAATACTGTAGTTGAAAAATCAGTGAGCAAACTTGTGCTGGGCATTTTGCAGCGATTTTTGCACAGCAAACTCCTTGGATGTTAGTTTCCCTGGTCATGTGGCCATTTCACTTGCTAACAGGAAGGGAAATGTTTTTGTAACGAGTACCACGGGGGGCAGCAGGGCAAGAAGAGCTGCAAAACCGATTTGGGAATTTCTAGTTTGAATTGACTAGGTTTCAAGCTAATAGTGTCCTTTGATCCGCCACACTGCCAATAATAGCCGAGGGAGAGGCAGGTTAAGCAGGAGAAAATCTATGTTCTCAGTCCCAGCAGGGAGATAAGCATGTGTGCAGCCACTGGAATGTCGGGAGCAAAAATGCCTCACGCAGGCAGCGCGGCGCGGAGAGAGGTCAGCCCGGAGTCACGCTGCTGCTGCTGCTGCTAACAGGCCGTGCGTCTCGGGGAGCGGGCTCCCTGGCTCCCCGACACCGAGATGGGACTCGGAGGGAAGGTCCTGGGATGGGTAGGCAGAATATCACGTTCACCTGCCAGCCGAAAGCCTCTCTCCAGTTTTCAGTTCCTTGTCTCTTCCTGTGGTTGCTGCAGAGGTGCAGAGGAAAGCGGTGCATGATATGGCTTGCTCGAGCTTTAAACGTAGCTGGTCTAAAACTCGCCCCACCCACGTGCGAGTGGTGTTGCTTGTATTTCAGAAAAAAAAAATAATCTTTCAGCGTTTTGTCGCTTACTGTTCTTTACATGTCCCTTTAAAAGGGCTTTACATTTTTTGTGATCTATGCCTGCGTGTGCGATACCGTTCCAAAAAGTTGCCTGAAGGCAGCTTGTTCATGCCTAAATTGGCGTCTTGAAAGGAAGGACTTGCTTTTTATAGCAATGAGTGTGTTTCAGCAGAAGGTGAGATGACTACTCTGAGGAGTTTAATGAGAAGTCTCACAAAACATGGATCTCACTTTGCTGCTTTTTTTTAAAGAAACAAACCCTGAATGGGAAGGTCTTACTGGAACTAATGAAAATGAAAAGTCAGGGTGCTCAACCCGGAGTCTTGTGAAAGCCTCCCATACCTGCATTATCTTGATTACTTTTACTTTAAAATGAGCCTTATCTGGGATGCACAACTTGTAGTGTCAATCACAGCATTGATCATGGGTGATGGACAGAAAGTCATTTCGCTTCCTGTACCAGCCATAGGCTTCAGAACTCTGAAGCTGTCCTGCAGTCAGCATTAACCTTCTTACACTAGAAAGTAAGAAAAAGTACAATGCATGCATTTGAAGAAAGAACGATGTATCATTTGAATAAATTCCTCTTCAGTACCAGCTTTACAAGGGCCTACAGCCATACCTCCTCAAGCTATGATCTCACTGCAGGCTAATCAAGGCTGGGCTTGGCTGGTATTTCGGCAAGATTTCCAAGTGAAACCTGGACTGTTGCAAGATGTGTTGTTGATTTAGCAGATAGAGTTCTTGTCTCCTGAATCAGTGCTGAATTCATGCCCCAGCTGGAGGTGCTGTCTTTCAAGAAGCAGCACTATCAGACAGACTTGTTTATTTCTCTTAATTCCATTGTACTTTCCTAACATGTTCCTGTCTATGGTTAGGTGTCAATGGGAGTTTGTTTAACCTAATAATTATTTAAATTGTCTACAGGAATGCTACTCTCTTAATTGGTTGCAGGACTCCTCCATGTGATTTCTATCAATTTCTTATTTTAGTAGTGAGTGAAATTATGACTGTTTTCATTTAAGTAATTCCTTACCCTTTGGCCTTAAGCATAAAACTAAGAGCAAGTGCTTGCATTGCACTGCATGGGAGGGGAGAGAGCTTCAGTGGTGCTGTGTACAGATAAATCAAAACTGGATGTTTTCTAATATACATAGCTGTTGTCTCCCTCAGGTTAGCTGTTTGCTCATAGACATTAACAATTCTTAAACTTGACTGTGACGTTTGGTATCCAGAAAACCAGTATTTAGTGGTAATCCCTGGAAATTACTGGCCTCTTCACATAAATGCAGTCATTTGTGTAAGCTGATGGGTAAATTAAGAGCCATTGTACTGTGGCTGAGGAATAGGGTTCTACTCTAGTCCCCCATATCCTGCAAAATTTTAATTCCTTTCTTCAGGTCTAAAAAGATATTATATGAAGAACTGTTCATCATTTTTGTTTTCTGCCCATATTCCTTTGGTGATCAAAAGCAACAAATAAAATTCCTCAGCTGTATGGGCTGATTCGAACACACATCTTAACCAGCAATTAAAAAAAAATGCTTCAAATCACATTTGATGCTTCTTTTTAAAGCTCTGTTCAGTTTCTTAATTTATGAGAGGTGTCTGTCTTTTGAGAAAGATTAGGCCTTTTCTTTGTGTTGTTTGATAACTGAGAAATTGCAGGAAATGCTTATATATCAGGACGTATATTTGGGGATTAAAATAGTACCATGCTGCTATTTATCCCTTTTCCTTATCCTTAGGAGTTTGGTGTTTTTTTAATGTTACAGAAACTCTTCAGGTTTGAGTCTTGTGTCTGATTGCTGGGTCCCAGGTCTCCTTAGAGGAGGGGAGTTTGTTGGCTTTGATGCCAGAAGACGATGTTGCTTTCTACTTCTGTAACCTGCCTGATGAAGCGACTGCTCTCCCTTTTAGCACTTCAGCGGCTGTTGAGGGAGGTGAGCTCTGCTCTGACTTCGCTTGCTGGCAGCACGGTGCCCGCTGTGCTCGTGTGTGCTCCGAGTGACCCAGCTTTGGAAGGCCGAAGCTCGGGGAGGTTTGTCTTGGCGAGAGCATCAACAGCTGAAGTGGCACTGGTATTGGAAGCTCCATCTCAAAGCTATCTTGGATGTTGTGAGATGTGGTCTGCAAACTGTGCGACAGCTTGAAATGAGAGGATGAGTTAAAAGGCTGTGACTTGCAGAGCTTCAAGTCAGTTCAGTTACAAACGTAGAAGACAGCAGCGTGGGAGCGTTGTTTAAGAAATGGTTGCTGTGCTTGCAGTACTGAAACTGCAGTTTTCCTTTACGTTTACCTGTCAGGACAAAAACCAGTCAGGATGCTTCCTTTCCAAGCAGAACTGAGAAGCTTCCGTGCAGCAAGCGCTCTTTTGGCTGTACTGGCTGCTTCCAAATTGCTCCTCTCTCCTCTGCTTTTCCCACTTCTAGCTACTTAGGCAGAAGCTGTCAAATCCATCGCAATTTTCTAGTTAAAAATGAACATAAACAAAAACATTCACGTCTGTTGAGTCTGGCAGAAGAATCGGTGGGTTTGTGAGAACAGTTATTGCAATAGGAGTTAGGCTGCAGAGCTGCCTATCTGAATGTTTATTCATGTGGTCTATTTACGGTTTAAACTTCTTTTGTTTTTAGTGTCTGCTGCTACTTTTCAGTATGAATTTTGGATGCTATGGTAGACATTAGCATAAAAATAAAAGACCAGCAAGAGACCTCTAGTTATAGCTCGCTGTTGTCAGCGGATTGCCAGTAATGCCATTTATTACCTAGTTATCCATCATGTTTGGTTTTGTTTGTTGTTTTTTTTAAGAGGAAAAAACAGTGTGGGTTTGTGTGGTGGTTGCGCATATGTTTTACTCAATAGACTGTGTATAGTTTTTTTTTTTCCAGTAGAGCTCAATTCATTGTGTGTTCTTCTGCTTAATGAATATTTAAAGTATGGGAGTGTGGAAAGAGCAAGGTAAATGGGAAGTGAAACCTACTTGTGAATAGATTAGAGGAAACAACTGTGTAGTAGTAACTAAGCCAATATTACATCATGTACCTGTGCATTTTTTTTCTCCGGGAAAGCTGTTTGTGTTTAGTCTTCTTACACATCTGTAATCTCTCCAGAGAATACTTAATACATATGTACATCTAGTTCTGTGGGTCATTTTGCTACACAAGTTTGAGGCAGGTCCCAGACATTCAGCAGAATTTTTGCTTTCTGTACATTTAAGTGACACTGTGCGTGAAGTTTCCCAGGAGAGGTAAAGTAAAAAAACAACACACTTATGTTGAGATTTCATCCACTTAATCTGTGCAGAATTGCTTTCTGTTGCCAGTGTTTTGAGCCTATTTGACGTGAGGTCAACTGGAGATTTTTGTACGCATCTGTAAGGAAAAATACTGATGCTTCTCTCCATAACTTAGGAAACCTTTCTTTTTTTTTTTTTTTTCCACTTTTTTTTTTTTTTTCTTAGGGTAAGAAACAGAAAGCTCTCTAGTTCCACATAGGAGAATATTTTTAGTTTCTTAAAGGTTAAACACCAGACATATAATGCTATTTTGAAAAAGCTTTTTTGTTTTGGAAATAAATAGCATTGCCACTCTGGTGGTAGATATTAGTAGTCTAAATCGTTTATTTTTTGTAACTCTACAAATACAGTCAAATCAGGGTGAGATGTAATTTAAGGTTTGTTGAATTTCTTACTACTTCATTCCGTGGTACGAAACTACCAGAAATTTTGAACCAGTTTTTAAATTAAGACAGTTTCTTAAAATCAACTTACTGTACTCGTAGAAAGTGTTTCTGTCCTTTATTTAGGGTATGCTTTGCCAAACAGCACATTTCTGGTGGAGTTCTCCAAGACTTAAGCTGGGCTTTTAGGAGAAGTCGCTATCTTTGGAAAATGATTTATAGTGTTTAAATTAAACATGACTTATGTGCTCAGATTGCTTTCTGAAGGTGTCTGTCATTTGCTGTCAGCCGTGTGAGAAGCAGAGGAAACGTGTGCTTCTTCAGTGCATACCTGGGTGCCTACTTAGGAACCTGTAGTAAGATGACAGACACTCAAGCAAGATTATTGTCTCTGTATTAGCTGTGTGTGGAGCTAAGCCCAAAACTATTGGAAAAACACTTCTCTGATTGTACCGTTGTTTCTGAACATGACAGGAATGTAGCTTTTCAGTCTGATTTATCAAGCTAATTGGGGGAGAATCGTAAGCTACCAAGGACAATGACGCTTGTGAAGGTAGGAGAGAGTTTCTTTCCACTCGCCCCCACCCTGGGAGTTAATGCAGTATCAGTATTCAGTCTCTAAGCAATTCAGAGCATTGTGGTAAGCACAGGTCAGGTCAGGAAGATAAGAGAATGGTTTCTGCAGCGTTAACAAGTTGTTGGGGGATCTTTTCACTGGCCTTTTGCAGGTACCTGAGGGTGGCTGTGGGGTGCCCAGCTCCCCAAAAGAGATTGAGCCAGCTGTTTGGTAAATGCTGGAAATGCAACCAATTACTGCTTTAAGAAACTAGATAGCTTTTGTCAGGGACACAATTCTGAGGTTGGATCTTAAAGCAGAAACACATGGAGGAGAGCGTTTGACAGTAGAACAGAGGTGGTTATTTCCAAGTTCTTCTGACCCCTGGTGAAATGGCCAAATCGACTGAATGCTTTAAAGATTTTGGGAAAAGGCATGATAGCGTTGGCACTGAGGGGAAGGGTTCATGTCCTGTGTTTCAGTACTTCTGCCTCACTCCCTCTCCAAAGGGGGACTTTCCCTCTGCCACCAGGCTAGTTTTCTCCTCCGTTAAATCTTTCTCTCAGTTTCTAAATTATTAAATTCTTTGGACTGTTTGAATTCTTCTACTTATTTACCCACATCCATCATCCCTGATATATGGGTTAGGAAATATGTTGTCGTGTTTCTTACATACCAACTTTCTAAAGAATTGTACTTAGTGAGTGTTCCAAAGGACGGAGAGCAGTACAAAGTACAGAAAAATAGTGACTGCGAGTTGAAAGTGGGGAAAATACAGGGATCTCTGCTGCAGTGCGTGAGAGGCTGTATCCCTTTGGGCAGTGACAGGGCAGTTCCATCCCTCCCTGCAGTTATTTTCTCTAACTGGGTGAGTTGGCCATGATGAAGGAAGGGTCTTCGTTGTGGATGTAGGTGGCCTTAATTCTGATACTTTTCTTGCTCTGGGCTCGTAGTTATTCTGCTGGCCTTGTTTCTGAAATTTAGACTATTACTGTACAAAGAGTTTTGAGTTGTTTGTCTACATAGGGGTTTAGTCCTTGCCATGTGTGTCATCCAGAACAATGGGGTATTTAGTGTTATGGTAATAGTAGAGAGGTGGTTATCTCTGATCAGTTTGGAAGAGATTGTGAGAGTGCTCTTGATCACGTGTGAGATTGTATTCCATTTGGTCTTGTTTAAAGTGTAGCATAACACTAGCATAATACCAAGAGGGTTGTGAGACATTGGAACAGGCTGCCCAGGGAAGTGGTAGAGTCACCATCCCTGGAGGTCTTTAAAAGACGTTTAGATGTAGAGCTCAGTGATATGGTTTAGTGGAGGACTGGTTAGTGTTAGGTCAGAGGTTGGACTCGGTGATCTTGGAGGTCTCTTCCAACCTAGATGATTCTGTGATAACCTTTTTTAATGGAAATTTTTGAACTTTATGCTTTTTTAGTGGAAAGGTATCTAAATATTAGCGCAGCTTAGAAGAAAAGGCTCTGGATTTTGTTTTAAGTTAATTCTCAGTGCGTCCATTATATTCTGTTTGTAATGGACTTGCACTGAAGTTTCAATAGCTAAAGTCGAGATCCATCAGTGGGGAACATGGGATTAAGATAAATTGGTTTGAAATTGAAGAATAGGTACTTACAAATGTCTTAAAAATTGTAGCTTCAGTACTTTTTCTCTTCAGTAAAGCAGATAAATGTTCTAAAAATCCCTTCACAAAGCTATGAAAACCAGAGTATTTTGGATTCTTTCTGTCTCTTGAGATCAAACATACTTTGTTATACACTTGCTGTGAAAACTTCCAACAAAACTTGGTTCAATGAATACTGTAGAAAAAAAAATACTGTTGGGGGTAACAGTATTTGGAAGCTGTATATTTTTCAGGAAAAGCACTAATCATTTATGATAGTATCATAGAAACATGATTTCGTAGTAAAGGAAGTGAAACACATCCTACACAGTATCAGTTAGTCATCACTGTGTTAATTTTCTTAAACAAATTAGATGCAAAAATGAGTTTGTGGGTGTCTAACTGGCTGATGTCTGATGCAACCAATACCCCAACTCCTCATAACTATTTGGATTCGGTAGAATGAAATCATTACAGTATGTAAATTATTTTCTTTCCTCTATATATACACATTTTGTTGATCTGGAAGAAAGGAGCACATTAGATTTTCTTATGAGACATTTTCAGTTGCTTTTTTTTATGGAATAGCAAAGCATTTCTTTCACAGTCATTAATTTACGTGGAAGAAAGATGTAAACATACTGTGTTGACATAAGGTAGTGTTTTGTTGGGTGTTTATATGTGCAAAGAATGTTATCGTCTTAACAGAGAAAACTTAGCTTTATGCATCTGTTAAATGTAGTTAATGTTTACAGTAGTTTTGTCAAGATTTAAGAGAAACATACACTTCCATAATTAGGAGCTATTAAACAATTTGTAATCTGTTTTTTACATGATAATGCTTGCTGAAGTGCCTTTATATTGAAATAGTAAGGCTTCTGTAAAATTAAGAAACAGTGTCTTTTTATGAGGCTAGAAGACATCAGATATATTCTGAATTCTCTTAAATGCAGCTCTAATGCCATAAAGTTATTTCTACTTTCCCCTAAACTGTCAGGGCAGAATTTAAAGCAATTTAAAGTAAACTTTCCCTCCTGCCTTAAACTATGTATTTTTAGCGTGTGCAAGAATTTTTGTATTTCCTACTTTTTTCCTTCCCCCGTTTTATAAAAGTAAAACCCAACAACTCTCTCCTCTGCTTGTAAAATTTAGACTGCAGTGATTTTATTAGCAAAATAAATTTTGTTTCTACAGGCTACCTTCTGGAAACATCTTGTTTTTCCTGACTGCTGGGGGAGGTTGCTGTCCTGAGCAGGGAGGAGGGCTGTGCATTTCCTGACACCTGGGAGACCTGAGGAGTTTCTCTGATTGCTCAATCTGATGTTAGGGAGGGGTGCAAGGCAAGACTTCTGTTGCTCAACTGAATGTCTTCTGGCTGATTAAGGAAATCCTCATCTTAAAAAACAGCGTAGACATGACCTATTATGTCAAATGTGATTAAAATGTGAGGGTGGAGAGACATGTGGCTTTGGTGCTGTTTCGGGTTTGTGAAGCAGATGATGAGTCTGAACTTAGAAAGCTTTAAAACAGAACCCTGTGAGAAGCAAGGGAGAAACTGAAAATGTTGGAAATAGGGAGATTTACTAAACGAATTGCCTGCTTTGCCACAAATTGTGTGCTGTACACAATTGTATGACATCTTTGCTTCAGTCTCAGGTGTTGTCTAGGAAAAATGTTATTTCCTTATGTTCATAAGTTTCTGTTTCTTGTGAAACAGACGTGATACCGAAGTGCTGAAATACTGTGGCGGCAAACACTTTGTTGCTTTACTAAAAAGACTATAAGCCCAAATATATGGAAAACACGAGGGAGTATGTCTTAAAAGGCTATATAATTGTGCAATTCATTCAGGAGTAAATCCTTCTTCATATTAGAAAATGATGGTTCATGCTTGTCTATCTCCAGCATTTTTCCTAAATTATGAGTGGAAATGCACAATTGGATGTCTTTTCATAAAATTAAGCCCTACTGCCTACCTAAAGTGTGCAGATGCTCTCAGTGCCTCAGAAAATTAAAAGAGATTAATAGAGGCAGACGGGCTGTCAGCACTTGAGTGCTGAGTAAAAGAAAAAAAAATAACAAAACAACTAATGTAGACTTCTTGTTTGAAAGGTCAACCTGACTTCTGAATCTGTGAGATTTGAAACATTTGTTAGCAATAAAGCTTCCTAAGGAAATAGATTTTATAGCCAAAACACATGTCCTTGCTGACCACTTGAATTTCCTTCCATTTATGATGGATCATGGAATTATAGCATGTCCTGAGTTGGAAGAGACTGACAAGGATTGTCAAGTCCAACTCCTGGCTCCACACAGGACCACCTGAAAATCAAACCCTGTGTCTGAGAGCGGTGTCCAAATGCTTCTTGAACTCTAATGCTCTCGGTGCTGTGACCACTGCTCCAGGGAGCCTGTCCCAGTGCCTGACCACCTCTGGGTGCAGCACCTTTCCCTAACCCCCAGCCTGACCCTCCCCTGTCCCAGCTCCATGCTGTCCCCTCGGGTCCTGTTGCTGTCCCCAGAGAGCAGAGCTCAGCGCCTGCCCCTCTGCTCCCCTCCTCCCCTCGTGAGGGAGCTGCAGGCCGCCATGAGGCCTCCCCTCAGCCTGCTCTGCTCAGGACTGAGCAAACCAAGGGGTAGTTTCCACTACCCCTTGTTGCCACAGTAATTGCCACTTCGCCTATGAGACCTTCTCTCTTTACAAGAAATGACCTAAGCACAATTCCTTCAGAGAAATGTAGTGTCAGTGGCTGGAAGACTGGTGGTGAATTTATGGTTCACCATCGTCTTCTGAGATGACAGCACAGGATACAAGTTTCAGCAGAATGAAGGGAGCATGTTTTGTTCCCACTGCAGACAGACTTAAAAATGTAGTTTCCTCACCTGCACATCACTGGCACTAATTGGAGGTTACTGTTTGCTCCAGTATGTTGTATCAGTGGCTGGTACAATCACCCTGCCACACCCCAACACTAAAGGTGTCGGGCTAGCATAGACTTCCCATCCTAAATCCAGTGCTACAAGCAGTAGGTCTTTAGCAACCTAGTTTATTTTGGTGGAAAATGACTGGGGAAATGTTGCGTGAGCAATTTAATTAACTGATTAGTGGGAGTGGAGATGAGCAGCAGGGAGTGGCAACATCGTGGTATACAGTCACACACCCAGCAGTGACTTACAGACTGTAGTCCGGCTGCCTTGCAGGGAAAATTAATTTGAAGTATGGGAGCAATTTGAGAAAATAGGAGATCAGCAGTTACAACTCCTGAATTTTCATGAGGGAGCAATCCGAATCCAGATCTTCATTTCATAATTTCAAAAAAATGCATCCAACCATCTTCTGAAGACAAAACGGACACTGCTAATAAGATCCTACTAAGAAGAAAACGTTTTTGCTTGTTTTAATTTTTTGACTACAAAGAATACCTCAAATACGAACATTGAGGAGAATACGTTCACTAAATGAACACTGAATTAAGTAATGACACTTCACATTTTGCCTAAATGCGTGGAATTTTATGGCATATTTGATTAGTGCCAACTGCAGTTTTCAGTCACTTTTACTTCTATTTATCATAAGTATTATCGATCTGTTTATCAAAGAATAATCACTCTTTCTTCTATTTAAGGTCTGGAGAAGGTTCTGTGAGGACCTCCTTATGCAGCTTGTTTTGATATATGTATAAATATATATATATATTTTACCTATTTGTAACACTTAACCCTAGGGAGTACTGATTAGATAAATGGTTTTAGACTTCAGGCTGAAAAGTTTTCTTTTAGATTTCTGATTTGTTGAACTTTTTTGTATCAGTTCCAGCCCTAACTTAAATTCTTCTTGGAAGGCTGCATCTAGATGTGGACTGTTGCAAAACATTTCAAGGAAAATTCTTCAGGGATACATTTCACTGGTAATGGTGAGACTGCCTTCGGCCTTTTAAAGCATCTGCAATTGAAGTCAGTGTCTTGAAAATCAGCTTCCTTCCACCCCCCCCTCCCCCCCCCCCCCCCCAAACAACAACAAAAACAGCCCACCCAAAACAAGTTACAGGCTTCAGGCACTGGACTGTACTTGTCTTTTGCCCTACATCAGTGAGAGGGAGGAGAAAATGTACTGTTTGGCCATGAGGTTTGCAACGTTACACCATGTGCTTGTGAGGAGGGTGGGCTAGACTTGTACGTGTAGCTCTTCATTACTTAACTCTCAGATCATTCTGCAGAGAATTGTGCTGCAAATTTGATATTCCCCTGATGAGTTTTGTGTGGTTATTTGCTTTTCCTTATTTCTGAGAGAAGATGAAAGACGTGGCATCCTGCTGGAATCCATGTGACTTTATCACCCAAACTGCAGTTTTCCAAACTAGCAGGAGCAACCACAGGTTGTTGATTCCTGTTGGGGGGAATAACACTAGAGGAGGACTGGGGTACCTTGCCCACCAGATTTAGGTGTCTCTTTATGTTTGGATTCAAGAACTCCAGGTTGTGGAGGGAGCGTGTTGTAGATGCTGCTTCTTTCCAATGCTTGGTCCTATTTTTTTTCTGAATTTCCTTTAACCTATTCCAGTTTTATCTCTTTCTTACCTAGGAGTCTCTTTCCCTTGTTCTCATCTGGCCATTGTTCTGCGCTTGATTGAACAGGCAGTCTTTCTTTAGCAGTTTCCCTTGCCATGCTATTTTTATCCCTAGCTCCATGTCTTTTTTTACCTTTGTCAGCCATTCGCAATTTGGCCTACATGGCCTCTGTACTTTTTCCTTCACACCCATCTGCTTAAAGCCCTAAGCCTACAAAACGGTTAACAGGGAGGATATCCTCAAAGGACTTGTTCTTGATTAAATCTTCCAGTAGTTGTGCACTTTCAGAGTTGTTTAATTCAAGCAACATAAAGCATATATGTGTGTGCACATCCTGGGTGCTGTCAAATGTACTCCTTTTATTGAAACAGGGGTCTTCAGTTTTTTTTAATTACCAGTTTTGCTTTTTAACATATACATTTATTCATTTTACTTCTTCATTTGTTTCTTGGAACTTGGCAAACCATTGCAGTTTAAACTTAACAAAATTGAGGGTTTGAGGCTGATGTGCGGAATGGAGTTTCTGCCCTAACTAATTAAAGTATGGCAAATTCCTCAAGCACTGAAAGAAAATATAATCTCACAATGGGAAGTGTTTGATTAGTAAAGTGGCTAATACTGCCTGTGATTAGAGAAATGGATCTGGGAGTAAGATGGGGACATAAGTTGATTTTTTGTCAAACTGTGGCTTAGGTTACTATTTTATTAGAAGAACATAGTATGGAAATAAGACCAACAAAAAGATGTCTACACTTGTTTGTATTGAAATTTATAGTACAATGAAGAGCTAGTCAAGAACTTGGAGGAATAACAGTGACTTTTTTTTTTATATATATACTTGTATTTGAAATTAATCAGTCTGCTTTTTGGATTTGAAGCCAGGGGACACAGACTGTGACCTGGAAAAGTAGCCTGACTATTGGTATGCAACAGAGCACATCAGTTTTCTCTACTGCTGTGACTCATGCAAGTAAGCTGTCTCATTTAACTTTACTTTTGAAGAAAATAGTGTCTGGTGAGGTTAGTGGACGTTTTATAGTGTTTGATGGGAGATGTTCAAATGGCGATTGAATTGTAGTAAAGCACAAGAGGATTGTCTTTTTTTAGGGATATTCTGTGAGTTATTTCTCTTTCCCATTAGTCTCTAAGTGGAGGCTGAAGGAGAATGATGAAGTAGCTGCACATTTTGAAAAGCAGAACTGGCTTTAACATACACTAACAGCAAAAGGAATTTTCCATTCTTGCACGCTTTCTACTCAAAGCTTGCAGTTTTGGAAGGAAAGCAGGAACACCTTATGACCTCTAACACATTCCAGTGTTTTGTTTTTGAGCTAAAAAAATATACATATATAGGTAACAGTTTCAAATATGTTTTGTTTTTATTTGCTTTAAGTTCACAGATCCATTTCCTGAACTGACCAAAACTCTGATGATGGAAAAAAGCAGAGCTTAAGATTTTAATAAGCAGATGCTTGAAGTTTATGGTGCAGTGCTATTGGGAATAGGGACAGCGTTGTGTTGGGTTTTATAAACATGGGTACAGTCACCGTAAATAGAAGGTTATTTTTTTAACTTTTGTAGCTTGTTGCTCTGACTGTTGACACAGAATTCCAGTTAATTAAGAGGACGTTGAAAATTCAGCAAGGTCCTGGAAAGAGGCGTAACAGTTACTTGAAAACTGACAGAATGTATCTTGCTGAAAGAAGTTGAAACAAAACATACAGTAGATTTTTAATCTAGAAAACATGCAAAGTCTGAAATAATAGCTGTTAACGTTAAGAGCAAAGTTCCAAGGCAAGCTTATTATTTTCCATATTGCTTAACGTTTCTTGCTTTTGCTTCTTCCTTGTTGGAAAGGCACGTGCTTCATGTAAAACTAGTTATTGGATGCAGTAAGCATACCTGGAGGAAAGCAGATCAGAAATTAAGTCGGATTGTGATCTAATAGATCCTTTTGATATTTTGTCTGAAACAAACAGGCATGGACTTCGGGATTCTAAACCCAAATCCATCAAGTTGCTTGATGATAGAGTAAAAGCTTGCAAAACCTAGGATCTGCAATCTATAAAATCCATTGCTTAGTCATAGAGGAACTGAACAGCGAAACCTGACTGACACCATTCAGGTTAAGTACAGGAAGGAATGGGTTTTGTTTTGTATTGCATTGAATCATGTTTGCAGGATACTCAAATGAAAATATGTGGCTTTGTTGGTAGTTAAATACAGCTTTGTAATCCCTGGTTTTCCATGGTTATAAGATTATTTATATAAGATATGAAATCAGATCATACTCTAAAATTGTACAGTATTTTCATTCATCAGTTAAACTTCTGAAGACCTTTGAGAGTAGAGTGGGTAGAGCTGTGAATTTCTTCAGTCATTCTGTGTTATTCCAATTCTCTTTTTTTTAAAGGGCTACGATTTCTTCAGTAGTTCTGGAAGTATCACTGAGATTACTTAGTATAAGCTGTAATTAAGTGATTCTACTTAATGTTCTATCTTTATATAACATTTCGATATGTCTGTTTGTTTTTTTTTTTTTTTTTTCAGCTTGTGCCAGTAGTTTTTAACCTTGTTATTTAGCATCATGTTAGTGTTTGGAGGTAAAGCTTTCTTTGTAGTTTTTTTTCTGAAGTGTCAAAAGCTCTTAAATCTTCTCATTCTCGTTTCAAAGAGCCCTTCTTAACAGTGAAAATAAAAGCTTACAATATTTAGGGTTGAAAATGATATTTAGTAATTTAAAAATCATATTTAATAATTTGGATTCCTTAGTTTTCTCATTATTGTGCAGTGGTATCAATTCCTTCTTGTGGAGTTGGGCATTCTGTCCCTAATGACGTGTAAGTATATCTGAATTGTGCCCTGTTTTTAATGAACACAAAAGCTGTGCTATGCATTAGGTAGGAATGTGTTCAAAATTCTTCGGTGCTAAGGTACAGCAAACCTCAGTGACTATTCCAAGATACTACCCCTGTCAACAGAGGCCTGTGGTTTTGCTAGATTCTGCTGATGCACACCCACGTCATCGTGCCTGTCAGTCATTTCATTTCTGCTTTTGAGTTCAGATTATTTCCAGATTCTAGAAAATTAGCAATATAAATTCCCTTTGAAGAACAAATGCCTAAAAAGATGCTGAGTTTTTTTGCTGGATGTTGAGCCAAATGAAATCTGTCTTGAAAGATCTCAGTCAGCCACAAGATTTTTTTCTGTGGTGTTGTTACTGATTTATCTGCTTGTGCTCCTTGGAAGAGTTGGAAATATTCACTGCACGCCGAAAGCAATGGACCAGTGTGTGAAAGAATGAGCTGGTATGGGTTGAACTGCCACCAATTCTTTTTTCACCTGTAGAGCAGCTTCGTCTTACTCCTTGAAGCAAGTTGGCAGACAGTTCAACCACGAAGATGCTGCAAGTAGTGACATGGAGGTAGAAAGAAATATTTGAGGCAGACTTAATGCCAGTACAGCAACATACCATGTATTGCTCAAAGGTGAGCTAAGTAAACACTGCTTAGGGAATTGTATAGTAGAAATAAAGCATTTTTATGGAAAACTAGCGCTGGTTCTCATGGTTTGTGTGCACTTAGTGTCAAGCAGTGTCCATCTTTTCTTCCAGCAGTATATATTCTAAGCAGAAAAATACATCTAGAACCCTCTACTATCTATAGATGAACAGAGTAGCTACTTGCATAAGACTGGATGGCTACTGTCACTTAAGTGTACTAAAAATGTGTGGGAGCACTCTGTGACGGGGTAACATTCATTGAGCCTGCACGTGTTGATCCACCTGTGAGAATTTCATTACAGACACTAATGATGTAAACGACAGACTTGGTTATGGATTTGGGCCCTTGTGCAACTCCTTGCAGCCTTTTGCAACTAGTGAGTGCTTCCACTAGTGGAGGCTCCCTGTTTTCATAAGAAACATGTGGTAAGTAACCTCACAGCATAAGGCATACTGTTCTTAAAGATGGGGATCTAGCAATAAAATGTCTAGATGCGCTACACGTTCCCTTGTGATTTGATATCTGCTTCCCTGTAGCAAAAGAAGATGTAGATCTTCCACCCTTATGGATAGCCTGTGTTGATCATAAAATCAACAGAAGGAGTAAAGTTTAAGGTTCTCCACTTTGACTTGCTTTGAACAGTATACTCTGGAGTCTATAAGCTTCACTTGGAAAACTAAAGAAGTGCTTGCAAAGTGGAAGTGCTTTGTTCCCTTAATATGTATTTTGAAGTCGGAAGTGTAAATTTCTTCAGACGTAGTCTGAGCTGTACCAGAAGCAGTGGTGGCAAGAAACTTCAGCTGCTGCTTCTGAGAAGGAGAATTCAGTACCATCTTCCCAGTACTTCTAAGGAATCTGCTTCTCGGTCTGCCAGACCAACAACGCACTTGAAGTTGCTTGAAGAATGCAATAGCAAACTTCCTGAAGTTTTATGAATGTTTAACTTCTTGAGGGTAAAAACTTGTGCTGTCGTGTTTGAAGTGCTCACCACACGGCTGTGAGGTTTGGTATTCCATGCTTTGAGACAGTCCCAGGACTTGCTGGGAGGTGGAGACCTGCGAGGGTGTGCAAGGGCGCTGGAGGTAACTACAAAAGCCAGATCACGATAGCAGCAGTTTATCTCGGTGGCTCTATCAGTTGTGTGCTTGTAATTCTCACAAGGAAAACTTCCCGAGGGAGCCTATGTCATGCTGATGTACAGTCGCTTTGTCATAACCTGGCTGGAGTCAGCTTTGTGACTCCTTCAGCATGGGAGATGTATCAAGGCATTGTTTCTTGTTGCTTTGTAGTTTCAGAGGGAAAGATCTGCAGGAAATAAATGTGGCAAATAGATTTGCAAATGTGATAAGCTCTTAATGTTGCAGGTCACGAACCTTAATGGTATATTGGGCATCCCACTGATGAGGAAAACATCTTGGTCCTACCAGTCAAAGATTTCCATCAAAGACTAGGAATATTTTTTCTTGATTTGTTGCAGTCCCTGTAACTGTATCCCTGTAATTTTTTTCTGACTGTCGCAGAAAAAAATGTGTGTTCTCAGAGAGCAGCTTCTGGTTTATTTATTTATTTTATTTAAATCTCAGACGTTGTGAGAGAACCTTTATTTTCAGGGCTAAGAGTACCTATCGTGCTGGGCAAGATGGGGAATAAAGAGTTGTAACTCTGGAAAACTTACGAAAACACCAATTTCAATTGTATTGTCCAGACAGATTTTGGTTTGTTTTATGAAGTCACTGCCAGTGAGAAGAAAATTTATGTGAATTTATTTTTGCTTAGTCATAAATTAATGCAACTGGAAGAATTTTATTTGGTCATGATTTGGCCTTGGTGTTGTGAGCTTTTGTAAAAACAGGATTTGCTAGCTTTCGTTAGGGATTGGAGCTGCTATTTCCTTGTGCAGATTTAAAACTCTTAGCCTAAATTCTTTTACTTTATAAATAATTACTGGTGTCACTGGTGAATCTGTCAGTAATGAGCCTCTGTCAGGAGGCTTTCCTGACAGTGATTCATCTACTGGCTGGTCCAAACCAAGGGAGCCTGATAAACTAGCTAGATTTTCAACTCAGTAACATTTAATTCTAATAAATATTATAAATGATGATACAGATCTGTATCAGTCCCTTGCATTTTTCAAAAGCTTCTGTTAAACTTTGGCATTTAAATAAGCTCAAAATAGTCTTAACGCTCCATGTACCATGTTGCCTTGAGTCTTGCAGGCTAAATGGTACACCATACAGTTGAAGGATTTTTACAGAATAAAATATATTGCCATGTCTCTTTTCCTTTCAGTGGATGCATTTGTATACGTCCATAAATGCCTTCCTCTCTGGAGTCAGAGCTCTGCTTTTGTGGCTCTTAGCTCTGGGGTAGCCATTCTGTGCCTACCCGCTTTATAGATGCAGTCTCCCAGTGCTGTTCCTGAGCATGCTGTTTTGAAGCACTGTTGCCTGCGAGAGCAAACAACATCTGTTACTCCTAATTACCACAGTATTGCCTAGAGACAGCGTGAACTTGCACCTCTCTCTAAAAATGCCTTACCTGCAATTGTTACCAGTATCCTTGACTCTCAGATAATAATGAAAGAAAAATGCTAGTCCCGGCTTGCTAGCATTATGCATTTTACAGTAGCTACTGTATTTCCAGTTTCACGTGCTCTTTGTTTTACGGGTGGATTTCCTCATTCCTTCCCCCTGCCTTCCTCCTCAGCATCATGAGACCCGAACATTGTCTGGGCAGTCCTATCTGCTGTATCTGGGAATGCGAGGACAGCCACAGTGAGTAAGGACAAAGTCTGCTGAACCTGGTTTCCTGTTTTTGCAAGTAGCTGGTAGCTAACAATTGAGCCATGGCTCTAAGAAGCAGGTGAAGTATGCTGTAATTTCTTTTTTCAATTATTTCCCATCCTTCTGATGCATTCTTTGAATAGCAAGTTAGGGCTGTCTGAATCGTTTGTGTTTAAAAGTCAATTACCAGTCACACTCGTGGTGGGACTGACTGCTCAGTATTATTTTCACCTGACTATTTTTAAGCTTTCACAATATCCACTAGCAATATGATTAATACCTGCTTTTAAGGAAAAGGTACTATTTTACACAGCTGTCTGTTAAAATGCTTCATTATATTTCTGAAAACTAACTGGCCATCTCCAGCCTGTGTATCCACATGGAGTGTCTACAGATTGCTGTGTTATGGACTGGTTGTCTGATATTCCTCTCCACATCTTTCCTGGGCTCAGATCTTAGTCCCAGTTAAATTCTCTTCATGTAAACACCAGTCAGTACCCCTGAGCAGGCTCTCATCCTTCTCCCTTACGTTTCTGAATTCTGCTGGGTTCTTGCTTGGGTGGGATGACAAGAACTGCGTGCAACTTGCAGATGCTGATAGCACAGGGGATTGGCACAGTACCACTGTGTGCAAGTGAGAAGGGGAATAATGCCCATAATTACAGATGTTTTGTTTACTTGTTTGGTGCTGATCACCAAACTGCTGTTTTCAGAGCGTGGTCTAACATGCCATAAAGATCTCTGGTAGGCTCACCGTTGCTTGCCTCTGGTCTGTCTTTATTGCTTGCTGGTGTGTGGGTTTTTTCCCCTGTGTATATTACCTTATCTACAGTGACTTTAAGCAACACAGTCCTTTATCGTGCAGCTCTTAAAGAGGTTTTGTGGTGAGGAAACAAAACAAAAAAAAGGATGTATTGCTTGGGTAGTTCTTCCCCATGTTGATTCCTTTGAAGGATTTTAGTATAGCTGAGACAGAAACCCACAGAAATCATAATGCTGCGCATACTGATGGCATCTTTTCTGTCTGAAGTAAGTTGGTAGAAAGTCTAGCAGTTGTGTAATTGCCTGAATTTCTCAGGACAGTCACTTGGGGCCATTGAAAAGATTAATTTCATATCTCACCTTCACTTGGTGAGGTAACAAGGTTGTTGTAAATGAGAGGTTTTGCTCTGTCATCTGAGTTGCATGAAAGCAGTCTGGTCTTGATTTGTTGAAGGTGTTTTGTTTTGTTTTTTTCCTTTCACGCTCTTGCTGATGCTTCCGTTTGTGACTGTTCTGCTGATTCTTCTTTTGTACGAAATTACTCTGCTGTGTGGGAACTTCTGGGACTTTCTCAGAAACCCTTTTTTAATTCAAAATTTTACAGCCTGCTTCACTTAACTCTTGGTGTCAACGCAGTGTGTTGCTCTGTGCCTGGGTGTTACACACAGATCATTACGCAGGACCTGCAAAGCCTTTCTCTGCAGCTCCAAATTATTGATTTTGGCTTCCCAGATCAAATACAGAGGCTCCTTTTCGATCTCTGAAAGCTTCTAGTTCAGTTTTTGGAACCTGTTAGAAAAGCAGCATTGTGATTTTAAGTTAGCAGGAAAGGCTGTATGCAAAATAAAGCCGTATGGTCCTATTGCTCTGCAGAGAATTGCTTGAAATAAAACCTGATTAGCAGTGTGAGTGATGTGCTTGATCTCACAGACACCTGGCCAAAAGCAGTTCTAACAAGCAGCTGTATTTTTCATTTCATAGCGCTCCTACACTTTGTTTATAAGGCAATAACCTGATCCCATTTTCCAGTCAGGGATAATTACCAGCAAAACTTGAACGTATTTTACTTTGTGGTGTATTTTTTTTTTGTAGTCTTGAACAGCATTTTTTTATATATATAAATTATTAAGCATTCTTTAAATTGTTGCTTAATCAGATAATTGGCTCTGTCTAGTTGCTAGAAGGCAGCTGTTTCTCAGCAAGGCTAACAAATCTCCAGTTTGTTAGACTCTGGCCCAGAGTCCTGTCCTGGACTTGCTGGACAGTCCTGACCCATTGATCTTGAAAGCCTTTTCAGTTCTTCATCCATCTTTGAGGACGGCTGGGCCCCAAACTGTTTTCACACATTAATAAAGCTTTGATTTTTTTTTTCCAGTGTGTTCTTTTTTTTTTCCTGTCCATTGGTGTAACATTGCCTGCTTGTCTTTGTTTTATCCATTTCCCTAAGTGCTAGAGGATATAATTCACGTACCCAGCATTGTCCACGTATGGATGTCACTTGCTTTTCTCAGGTCCTAGGAAGCTGTCTATCTTTTGCTCTGTATTAATGCTATAGATTTATAATGCTGTTTCCCTTCCCTTATGTCAAGAAGAGCCCTGAGTTGCTAGTGGGCTTTCTGAAATGCCAAGTCTTTGGTAAATTTCTTCTTTTTCCAGGTAACGTGTGTCAAAATGGAGATTATTGGAAAGTCAGGGCACATAAGGTTACATTGGGAACTAGGTGTTGCCCGGGGCATGGATCCTGCTTCCAGGATTTGATCAAAGAAAACACATCTCTCTTCAAATCTCATTTTGGCAGAAGAAATACCAGTGTAAGGGTCAGGCTTCCCTTGCAGTCGCCTTCCTCTGTTATTTTGTCACACCCTTGTTCACTTACATCTGCATTGACTCAACTGTGCTTTACTTCACAGGGAATATCGTTACTCCCAGCGTACTGTGTGGGCTGGCTGATTGGAAAATCCAGCAGGCTGGCTTGTTAACGGAGCTGTGGGTTTGATTTACTGAAAATGGGCTAATTGGCTGTGAGATGCCAGACTGCCCATGTCTGAGTGCAAGGAAGCTATGCAGCATTTAGGCTGAGTTGCTTAACAATAGCTTTCTATCCATTTCAACATTAAATCCAACTTTTTTTTTTTTGTACTTAAATACAGATAGCAATGACATAACAAAATTGGAAATAAAATTTTAAAAAATAGGCAAAAAATTGTTATTTTATGAGCTGCTCAGCTTGTGCTCAGCATTCCTAGGTCTTTTTCAAGTATAGGCCCTGCTTGTTTTTTTGTATTGTGTTGTTAAATAGCTAAGGATAGCTTTGTGATTTGTGCTTCTGGTTGTTCAGCAGAGTCTTACTTCAGTCCATGAAGACCAATCTAGGAAGGGTTTGTACAGTTTAACCTTTTCACACAGAGATATTTGGCAAGTACAGTCTTCTAATACTTTCAAAGAAAGAATAGAGGAGTGATATTACTGTCAATGCGATAAATGAGGCCATCTTCATCATAGATGATTGCAAAACCAGTATCTTTTGGTAATGGATTTTTTTTTTACCTTTGTATGGATGACAAAAGAAAGTTTTCAGGAATTTTATAGTTGATGGACTCTTCTGTGGCCAAGACAGGCAGCAAAATTCTCATGGTAGGGTCTATGTGTTCAGGAGGAAACAAAAATCTGATCTCCAGCCTTATCATTGAATCGTTTTGTACAATCTGTAGACAATTAGAAGAACAAGGTAAGAAAATATTGTTTGCTTTTTGTTCTGTATAAATAAATGGAAGCGAGCATAATAGCAGCCAAAGGAAACATTCCTCTGTGATTGCAGGAAGGTTTGTCCAAAATAATAGACCTTGTATTTTATAAATGTTTGGTTTGCCTCTGATGTTTAACATTTTAGGGTCTTTAATGTATTTGGGTGCATACCAGGGTAAGTGTAAAATTTCAAAATCCAGTGGTGGAAGTCTTCTAAGACAGGACCACCTGCTGTGTTTGCTGCTCAAATTGCTCTGTTACTCAGCTTCTTCTTTTGCAAGCTGAGAAGGATGGAGGAGGCCACTTGGTTAAAGTGTTACTTGGCTTTAAGTGTTTATGCTAGTCACCACTTTCTTGGTTTTGCAACAGCAAACTTTTTTTTTTTTTTTTTTTTTTTTTTTTTTTTTACAAATGTCTTAGAGTAAAAGTCTTCTGAAAAGTTACACGTGTCTGAATCAGGTTGGATAAGAAAAAAAAAAAAGCTGAACCACAGCTGAACTGCTTCCACTTCTCATGAAATGAGGAGGAGTTGTTGAGACTGCCTTTTCCTGTGCATATCAGGAATTATCCTCAGGTTTTAACGCCACAGTAACTGTTGAAGGTTGTGTATGAAGCTAGTTCGGTCACTGTAAGCTGTCCCAGCAGTACTGGGGTTAATGAACAATTTACAAATAATAAATTCTTCAGGCTTTAAAAGTGTCTTCATGTAGCTTTTCTTGCAAAAATAAAGAGCACTTTGGTATGGGACTTTAAACAAACCATGTACAACTGTATAGTAGGCAGTAATTACTTTGGCCAAAAAGCAGCTGAGTCAGCACAGAATCTTTTAAAAATCTTTTGATTTTAAAAGCTCACCCCTAGCAGTATTTCAGTTAAAACCTGCCTCGAGGTACTGTTCTTCTGGGTAAGGTGGCAAGACTTGGAAATCCTGCCACAGAAACCAAGTCCGCGCGCTCGTAGCCACAGTTGATGTTGGACAACTGCTGCCAAGTGATGGGATTTGCCCTTTGCAAGATCTAATGAGGAAATCACGCTTTAATACAATTTAAAGTATTAACATAAATCACAGGCAACGTAATGCCATTCTAGAGGCAACTCAAATGCATTCTGCCACCTGGGCCTGTCACTTAGCCCTGCTAGTATTGATTGATAACATTTTTTAAATTTCAAGACCTTATTTTGTCCAGATCAGTTGGATTTATATCAGCAAACCTGTCTTGTATCAAGAAAATCAAAGGATATAAGTAAGGGGCATCTACAGTGTCTACAAAGAATAAATCTGTAGCTGTTCACTCTTCATTTCATGCTGAAGGTAATGCTCCCTATTAACTTGGATTTGGTTTGAGATTACACTGTAAATACTCTAAAGGCTAATGATGTGGGTCAGTGCCAGGATGAGTAACTTAGACACCATTAGCTTGTGCATTTTTGGTTTTCATCGTCATTAATTGTTTGAAATAAATGCAGCAATGAGTGACAGTTTTTGAGGTGACTTTGTCCTGGTTTCCGTGGCAGCAGTGGAGATGGTAGTCTTTCATAAGGATGATTTCTTTAATTTAATTTTATTTTATTTTTTCTGGTGACTGTTCGGTATGTTTTTAGTGTCCAGCCCGTAGTTGCGGTTGGTCCATGTCCTTTCTACCCCAGCCCCCCGCTCCAGCACCGGAACAGCTCAAGGTCAAGAATCTGGCTGGTAAAGGAAACTGTTTTGTTTTGCATTAAGATTAATGGAGCTTTAAACTAACCAGGGGAGAAGGATTGTTCTGCTGAAATTGTTAAACACATCCACCCTTTTCAGCAGATACGTTTTCGTTCTCAGTTTTTAACAGTAAGATACTCAGTGCAAGTGCATAATTATTTTTTTAATGAAAGATTAGATTGGGTATGTATTAAAGTGTCAATTATCATTAAGAACTCAAAGAAACCAGAGCCCATAGTATTGCTCAGGAGGGGGTTGTTTGGTTAGAAAATTACAGTCCTGTGCCTTTGTCCGTGTGTTAGTGGCATGTTAGGTTACTCGAGCAATGAGATACACTCACTGTGGTTCACTTTTCCAGGTGATGTGATAGAGACATGGAGAGGGAATGTCACAAAGGGCCTCTGAGCCTTCCTTGTCTATTCAAACGGTGCAATGGTTCCCACCTTTTCCTCTGAACACCTTCGGGAGTCTTTTGGGGAGCACTATGGCAGCTGCTTAATAATTTGGAGACGGAAGAATCTCAAAAATCAAGCAGAGGTGTTTTGCCAGTAGCATGCTTTTCCTATGAGAAATCAGTTTACTTCTGCTGATGCCTTCTCCCAATCCCCGTCACCTTCCCGACACGCTTTGGAGGCACCGTGTCTGCCTTGTGCAAGTGCTGGGAGGCACGACCAGCGTTTCGGCTCCTGCCTTCTCTGCTTGGCTCCATGCACTGCAGCACCCAGCAGTGGAGGTGAAATCCAGCATCACCCCTCAGTTCTGGCCCAGTCTGGTGTAGCTCTGGCTGACTACAGCCGGGCGATAACTTGCTACTCCCTCTGACGAGCGGGAGCTCCCTGCCTGCATGCTGACCACAAAAGCCCATGCTGTCAGTATTTGCTGAGAGGTTGTGCAGTCCAGAGATGAAGCATTAATGTTTCCTTTCAGCCGTACACTTCCAAATTCTTGAGACCTCTTTTAGGCAGTTCACTTGCATTTATTTTTTTAGCCAGCCACTTGCATGGCGAAAGTATTAACATCTTCTGCTGCACGGTACCTTGGAAGTAGAGTTATCTATTTTTATTTTCTTTCTGTAAGACAGATGATGACCCTAGGGGGTCTAAGGCAAAGACCAACAATTGGGGGTTTCTCCTGCAGCTGGAGTTTTCTAAAGAAAATAAATCAAATCTGAATTTGTACAGGAATGTTTGCCTTGCATTCCACACACTGAGTCAATTTATCTCAGGGGCTCTCTTTTTCCTCCTCCCCACCCTCTTTAAAGGCTTGGTGACTGGAAAAAAAAGGAGGGGTGTATGGTAGAGGGTAGGAAGAGATTGTAGCCACTGGTGCCAGGAATCATCAAGGAATGCTTAAGCAGTGCCTCTTGTGACAGCATCCAGTCTATTGCAAAAGCAGCATGTGCCATCTGGCTTCGATTTTGACTTAATTAAATGCATGCAGCCGTTTTTAACAACTCGGCTGAGATTCAGCTGTCTTGACATTTTGTAAAGAGCTCGAGTTTGGATTTTGTTGGGGAAGCTACAATAGTCACCTGATTTATGTTGTTCAGTTCCCTTTCAGTGTGGTCCATTGCAGTTCGCTGATATTTGAGTGACAATTCTGTTTAAACAAACTGTTTAGGACTTGCTGACTCTTGGAAGTCTAGTTCGGTAGCCTTTTTTCACTCCAGGTTCTGGGATTTTTCTTAAAACTGCAGTTATTGTGGAATTTTTTAATAGCAAAAGGAGATTTTTAAGTTCAGCCAAGTCATTTGTCTGGGAAAAAGGCAAAGTTTCTTTGTTGCAGAAGTTAGGTTACTCCACCCAAAGACTCCATATCAATGGGATTTTAGCTCTGAGTGGGGTGGCAGGAAGGGTAAGGATGGGGGGAAGGAGGGGAATGCTTTCTTTGCTAACAGCAGAATCCTTCTTAGTGCAGGGAATAGCAAGGAACTACTTGTTGTGGTCAAGCAAACAGTCCTGCATTGATGAGAGGGTGTCCTTTAGCTCTCTCATCTGTTGCTTCATCAGGCACCGGTACTCAAACAGCGACTTCTCTATGTGGATGAAGGAAGGTGCAAAAAATCTCTGCAAATTGGTACCCATGAAATTGTAATTTAAAAAAATATTCTGTCATTCTGAGTGCTACGTATCTCGATCTTGAGTCTTTATCATTTTGATCTTTTACAAACGAATACAAATTCCCAGGAATGGTATAATTGTTATTTAGTGTCTACGTGAGATTAAAAGCTCATTCAGTTGCCCTTTCTACTTTTACATCATTTTATCAAGTTGACTGGTGATACTCTTGGAGCGTTAATGTAAAATACATTTTCTGCCATGTTTCTAAAACTCCCAAAGGATCAATCCTTCTCTTTTTCATCCATCTGTGGGGGATTACCCCATGTGTTCCCATTTCTGTCCTTGGAAGGGTGTATTCTTGGACCATCCTTGCTGAAGAGGGAGTAGTTTTATAGTTAGGTGTGCAGGAGTGTCGAGGCCTTTTCTAGTTCTGTATTGTAATGAATGTTTTTGCCTTCTAATCTTTCTAGATCTCCTATTTTTAGCAAGTTATCCTTGGCCAGTTGCCACCCATTGTATAAATGGAATTGTACAGCTCTCATTATGAAAGTCAGTTTGCGTAGACCTCTTTAGCTGATTCAGTAAGTACGATATCCAGATCCCTCCTGCTGTGTCTTAACAGCTGTGCTGCAGGCTTGGGTTAGCTTTAACATTTCGTTTACACGCTTCTCTTTTTACCCCTCTCTTGCTGCAAAACTAACAAGCCCCCGATCCCGTGATGCTGTGCTGGAATGGGTCTCTGGTCTGCTTGTTTCAAGGAAGAGCTTTTGGAGTTGGTCTGCATGACTTCACGTTTCCATTTCCCTTTACCCATTCATGCCTGAAATCCAGGTTTGAGAGAAAACGGCTGTTTTCACATCCTCACTGATTGGTCCACTGTCTGGGGCAAGAAAATAGGAAGAGAGAGCTGTGAAACCTCCTCATGCAACTCTTCAAAATGTGTCCTGAGCCTGACCTTGACAGCCTTGTTCCCAACAGTGGGGGACTGCTCGGTTTCTGCTTTCAAGCACGCTGAATTGTGTATTTGTATTCAAAGTGATGTGTTCAGAGTGATGGAAAAGCTTCCAAATAATGCTTCTTGCAGAGGAGGCACTTACTAGTGGTCATGAAGCAACATCTTCCTTCTAGTGTTAATCTGATTACTATAGGACTAATTGACTGAGAGCAATTGAAAATAGAGGAACTTTAATTTCTTATTGTCCACCTGCACGTGTAATCATCTGGGTAAGGGGAGGCTGGGTATTTTGAACAGCTTGGGTTGTTTGGGATGATCTTCTTGAGATGTGTGTTAGTACGCATCACATCTGCATTTTTATTTCTGTTGACTGCGAAGTTAAATACTTGGATGGAGAAACCCTCAAATCTTTCCTTTCATTGATGAATTGAGTATCAGAGCACGAGAATCTTTTTCCCTAGTGTGAATATGTTTAGATTGTTTTGCTTGTGTTACTCCCAAGCTGTTTTAATGGGGTTTCTGCATGCCCTCTCTGGGCTCTACTCTAGTGGTAGACATGCCCATATATAATTTTGAGAAAGCATTTGTCAAGTATTTCTACTTTATCCTGGTTTTTGGTGACTGACCAGCAATATATCCAAACGATATTCATAGCTTTGCTTACTGTGAAACAAGTTAGCAAGGCGATGGAAGCCTGGGTGTTAGAAATAAATCTTCTCAAGGAAGAGAAGATTGTCTGATTGTTCCGTGTTTCCTCTCTGCCCACATATTTATTTGTTGGAAGGAGGCTGTACAGGACAGAAACTCAAGACAGAATTAGGTCAGGGTGGGAGGAAAGCAACTGATTCAAGCTAACGACTTGTAAATAGTCAGACTGAAGTTGGCTACAGGCTTATGTGGCACCTCCTGTGATGCTGCATTGCAGAGCATCATTTGGAAGACCCTCAGGAGACCCTTAAACTAGAGAGAAGTGCTTGGTTTTAGTGATATGCTGTGATTCAAGGAATCGGGCACAACACACACTGCTGAAAAGTGTGCACACGCAAGTCGATTTATTATTTATGTATGTATTTGGGCAACAGTTGGAGATGACAGCACAGTTTTCTCCACAGTATTACAGCCACATTGCTTTTCCAGTTGCCTACCACACTTCTGTCTTCGTGCTGGTATTTTGAAAATTTGAGGGTAGGGGCAACGTACTTAATAACCCAGTAAGTAGAACATGGTATAATTTGAGGAAGTTGTTCCTGGAAATACAGGTAATATCAACCCTATTTTGGCCTGTTGGGATTAGAGGAAGTGACCAACAGGCTTATGCTGAAGCCAGAGAGGTTCAAAGAGGTTCTAAGGAAAAACTTTTTCACCATGAGGGCAGTCAGACATTGGAACAGTCTGCCCAGGGGAAACTGTGCCTGTCTTTCCTCTTGAAAATTTTGCATATTAATATACAACGAGACTCTCTTGAAATGCCACAGCTTATATGTGATGAGCAGGGAACACGCAGAGTTGAAGAAGTGAGGGTTCTGTGTCTGCAGGCACTGACCTGGAACTGGGGCAAGAGGGGGAATGCCAGAGGCTGGAGCTAGGTTATGCTCATTGTTTTTAATGTTTTAGGTTTTTTTCTGCCTGATGTTGTAGCAGAGGAGGCTTTGGACATTACCCATGCAGAAGATCTAAGAGCTGGATCTGCTGATGAGTGGTTCAGCCATAGAGTAGATGAAGAAGGATGTAAAGTGACTGAAACCACTGTTTCTTTGAGTTGAGACTGCCTCTGTATTTGGCTCTGCTCTTGTGTGAACAGTAGTCAGCTTATCTTCTCTAACCTGTTTCTGTGTTGTGACCTCTGCTGCTTTTCATCCACAGTTTTAATTTCGGTTATGTGCTTAAAGGTTAAGCAAAAATGCTTGTTTCCTTTGTACTTCTCTAGTTGTAGATGCTCCCTATTAAAAGTATGAATGAAGACTGAATCCATACTTTCTGTTCTGATTAATCACAAAGTGCCTTCTTGTATACTTCAGTTGTAAATTCCCTGGATAAAGAAACAGTCTCCTTGAGCTATATTAATATAGTGTGTAGTAGACTGAGGTCTTGGTGCTTGACTGAAGCTCTAAAAGACCACGGTGGTGCAAGCTTTTTGTTGTTTGTACAGCCAGCTGCAGTCCTACATTTCCTAATCTTTTGGGGAACTGACTTTTGAACCTGAAGATATTTTTACTGTTGTAGTTTGCTGCATTTAGGACACATACAAGTGCAGGCATGTATGTGTATGTGTTATGACATGGGGAGAAATGCCCCTAAGATGGTTACCTTTAAGTGAATATCTTCATCATCCTTTCACGTCTGATTGTGACTTAGAAGAGGCAGTTCTAGCCAAATAAGCTAAGAATGTGAAAACACAAGATCTCAAAGTCCATAAGCTTGACCTCTTCAAAAACAAAGGAAGAAGATAGATGGCTTTTCTGTAATGTTTTTCATACAAGAATTCAAAACTTCACCCTGACTGCAGTTTAAATTTTATTCAGAGAACCAGTACTGTGCCATGTATAAAAACATCTGCACGTTGCTCTGAGAAATGCAGTGAACATCGTTTGTATGGCACGGTTTACTTGGTCATTATAAAAGAAATTGTTTGTGATGTAGAAAGTGCTGATTGTAAAACATGTGACAGTTACTGAAAATTGAAAAATAAAAAACATATTTGGAGTCTGAAGGCAGGCAAGCAAAAAACTTTTCCTCTCCATTCACAACCTTTTCCTTTGATTACTGAAGAAGAGAGAGGGTCAACGCATCAAAAACAATTAGGAGGATTTTTGAATGAGTTTTAAAATATATATGTATGTATATTCAAAGAATATTTGCTTTAACATATTTTCAAGAAAAATATTTTGGCTAGCTTCAGTTCTGTGCTCTGACAGCTGCTGAGATTTTTAACAACAAGAAGGATGCCGATTTCAAATCATCAGGTTTTTGTTCAGTAATGATGATACATAATCTTCTTCTTGCCAACAAAAAGGCATATCCAGCAGTAAGTGTTGTAATAAATCTTGAGTGTGAAGTTCGGAATATATTTTGCCTGTTGGTTGGATGTGTGACAAAGGGAGCTTTTAATAAGGAGACTGTGTCTGGGAGAAGAGAAAGGTTAAAGCAAGCTAGTCTCACTTCTTAAATGTTTGGAGGCTGTAGACTTGTGAGAAGAGCAGGTCTTTTTCTCTAGTGTGGGTAGGCTTGGATTTCCTGGATTTTGTTGACTGAAATATGGTCTGCGATGTGTAGCCATGGTGCATGAAGAGGGACTCGTTCCACAGGCAGAACAGAAGGTGGAGTGAACGATGGATGTGCCTTCATCGTGCAGGTATGTTCCTCCTGGGCGGGCACGTCCTGCAGCAGTAGGGGGTTGCTCGCAGCACTGAGAGTACTCCTCCAGCCATGCACCTTTATGGGCTGTGGTAGAAATACAGATAACGAAAAAATACTAAGCATCTTTGTCACTTTTATTTACAAGGCAATGAGCAGCATGGAAAGTACCATCACACCTAAGGCGATAAGGCCACGTGCGTGTTCAGGGAGTGGTGGTCTGGGCTCCAATAAATCCCTTTAGCACAGAGTCACAGAATGGTTTGGGTTGGAAAATACCTGAAAGATCATCTGGTTCCAACCCCCTGCCATGGGCAGGGTTGCTTAGTTACGTTGCTTAGATGAGAAAACAATATTATTTGTACAGAGACAGTAGTTGGGTATGCGTATAGTATATGGATCTGTTTTAAAATACGGGAGGGCTGTGACCTTGAATTCCAGAGGAGATTAAGTAGAATGCATCAGTAAAAGCCGTCTGTAATCAGATTCCTTGCACAGTTTTTCTTTTGGTGCTTTTGATCTGAGATGAAGCCAGTGAGTGATGTGAAAGTCGCCTTAGCAGAGCATGAAACTTCCTAACTTATTGCATGCATTTGGCACGTGTTCAAATGGCTCCGTGTGGGGTCAGTTGTACTTTAACCTTGAGCTTTAGGCACGCTGCTGGAGAGTCCAAGCGATTTGATTTGTCCTCTTCTTTCCTTGGTTAATATATTCTGTCTTAAAAGTGAAAATATTTAACAGAATGACATTTTTTTCCTTCTTTCCACTAGTCAGATGTTAAATGCTACGATCTAGATAACTTATTTTTTTTAATCACTCTCCAAAGTACTGTGTTAAAGCCATTTCAGTTTGGGAGCTAGCCAAACCTAGCTGAGGAGTTTCTTATCTAGCCTAGTCATTCTGCAAGCATTCCCTTAAAGCTCTCCTTCAGCCCTGAGAAATGAGCTGGTAAAGCTGCTGTGTCTCCGGTCTGCCTGCCCAGCATCTCAGCAAACTATGAATTTAATAGAAATGTCTTTGGAAGCAGTCCTATTTTGGTGTTGCTCAATAGCAAATATATCACAGTATCGCTTAAATGCCAACAGAGGTATTCATGGTTATTTCATACTACGGGACAGGGCTTGATGCATCTTCCATAGCAGTATTTTGTTTGTTGGTCTGTCTCGTGCAATCTGTACAGTTTCCTTTAAAAAAAAAAATGACAGCAACAACAACAAAATTGAGCTTTTCATGACTGGTGTCATGTGGCGTTTTCCATCAGTCTTAAAGAAAACTTGTTAAATTTCAACATGTTTGGACATTACCCTAGCATAATTCCTTAATGCTCTCAAATGTTGCCAGTGCGTCCATTTAACAGAGAGGTGTTTTGTCTCTCCAGCCACAGAACTATTTTTACAACCTCTGGGGAATATGCCTCCTTTGATTCGGGCTATTTTGCTTTGTTTCCTTCTCCCCAGCTAGTTATTTGATTTGGATCACACTGCTGTGCTTGGTGCCTTACTTCAGTCAGATTGCTCCCCAGTAACTCAGGCTGAATGCTTCCCCGCATGTCTTCTCACGCACGCTGAAAAGGAGCACTGCTCTCTGCAAAGGGCCTTAAAACCATCGCCTGCGCTTTTGTGCTGTTGACCGAGCTGACAAGTGGGTTTAGATGGCTTGCAGGATGCTTCTGCATTTTGTCTCTTACTTGTATCAGTTTGCCTAGCGCTTGGGATGGGGTCATCTGTAAGCAATGCGCGGCCTGATACAAACAGCTATACGTTTATCAGCCGCAGAACAACAGAGATAATCCCTAACTTGATTTTCATGCAGTGTAACTTTTTTTCCCCCAGAGACATGCTGCAGATGTGATGGGATTAGGAGATTGTTAATATTATAATACTGTAAATATTTCAACACAATTTGTTCTTGAGATGGGTGTGTGAAGGTGACAGTGCACTGCACAGTGACACTCCAAGCGGTATCCCTGGAAGCAAGGGGAAGGTTCTTCATTTCGGGGTGAAGAGGGAAAGCCGCTGCCTCCAGGGTTCTCCAGTTGTTCCCAGGTCCTCGCACTGTAATTTGCAGGTCGAGAACCCCAGTGTTTGCAGCAGGCATGGCCGGGGCTGGGATGGCTGCTGGAGAGAGGGCCTTCAGAGTAGGTAGGAGGCTGCAGTCAGGACCTTCTGTACAACGCTGTGTTTGCACAAACGGGAACACGGCTGCAGAGGCACTGAATAAATGTTTTTGTGGCACCTTGGGGTCACTCGCTGTGCCCTAGAGCGGGGGTGAGGGGGCCTGTGGGTGAGGAGACCTCGGGGCGAGGAGGCGCGCTGCAGCGTGCGGCCTGCGAGCATGGCCAGGCCACTTCATCCCCCTGGTCTGCTGCGGTGCCAGGAGGCCGCCTGGCCTTGCTGTGCGCCGAGGGATGGAAGTACCCTTTGGTCTTCCCTGTTCGGCAGTAGTGCAGCATAAAAGCAGGCCGTGTCAGTAATTAATTTCTGCAAGGGCATGTCCTTATTTAGCTTTGTGTTCTTTGGAGGTTAAGGGCAGTGCTCCTCCGTGACAGGAAGCTGAGGGTTAGTTAGGTTTTTGGAGTTTGAGTAGTTTCTTAGAAAATTACAACATATTTAATGATGGAGTTGCTTTAAAGGTGCCTTTTTAAATGTATCATTCAATATACTGAATATATCTGTAATGTTAAAGCTGGTTAAAACATGACCTTTCTTCTTCTTTTGCACAGGATTTGAATGTTTGCTGATAAACCTTGCCTAAAACTTTTGGTCAGTAAACGAGCTGTGCTCTTTTACTTGTGGTCTTGTGACAGAAGACTCCGTTTGCTAGATGAGTATCTTTTCTGGCCCTGTGCTGTTTATGTTTTAAATCCTCTTGACAAGTAGAGCAGCTATTGTGCTCCTTGTGTATATGTAAAATTAACAAGCTGCTTGTATTGCCTCCTCATCTAGATCATCGTCCTGAAGACAAAGTGTTTTCAATTTGCAAAGCCAGAAGAATGAAAGGCTGAGGAGGTGCAATGCAATACCAGTGCTCAGGAGCAGCATTACCAATTAATAACACTAACAGGCGGAGGAGGCTTGTGTTCCTTATCACGAGACCATTTTTTAAGTTGCGCAAGTTTTAAAACTCAGCCCATTTTTCCTTGTGTGCATTTGACAGGCTCTCTGTAAGAATCTCGAAAATGCACATTTGGATTTAGGGTGAAGTGAGCAACATTATTATTCAGCTTTGAACTTTTGGTTTCCGGTTTGTGGGAAACTTTTTTTTTTTTTTTACTACATTTTTACAGCTTTCAGCCATTTTAGTGAGTAGATCATAACATTATTAAGTACATTAACTTACCTGTTTATTCACTGCTTTGTGCTCAGCTCTTGAGAAATTGATACTGAGATAAGCAGGCATAGTTCTGATGTCAGATGATATTGCTGGCTCTGTGGCAGCAGACTGTCTGCTCCTGTATCTTTTAGATCACTGTGGAGAACTTTGCATGTGTGATAGAGCTTACGCTACCTGTCTCCTTGAGATTTGCTTACAGTGAAGCAATGAAGGGGGTAAAACTTGTAGCCTTTAATACAATCAGCACTATAGTGGCTGTGTCATGTAGGACTGAGAGGGTACCTCTGAAGCAAAACGAATGGACTCTTCGTAGACTTCCTTTCTTATTCCTAGCTGCAACTTAGCTGTGTATTGGACTCCAGAAGTACTTCAGTCACTTTTGTTAATAACTAAACCAGCCAACTAAGACGCCAGTTCTTTATATTTTGTGCCTTAGAGATGTATAGTATGTATGATACTGCAAGTGCAGAAGTATTCCGGGAATAGTATATATGGATATTCCTCTGGATCACAGAGGAACTTTAAACTTCATGGAAGAACCACTGTACAAAAAAAAGTTTGAAAATATGAATAGTAAAAATGTGAAGAATTCAGAGGATATGTACTAAAACAGAGAGTACTTTCAGAAAGTTCCTTAAAGTTTGAATGCAAATAATAACTACAGTAGATAACTAGAAAAGGAGGGAGGGGAGAAGGAGTTCTGTTTGTAATGAGGAAGCTATGAATAGAGGATAAAAACAAATTTGTGGCTTGGATAACCACATGGAAGAAGCAGGGAGATTTATTTGTAAACGTAAACTGGATGATGCCCAATGCCTAGACAAGAAAAGACCTATGATTGATAACTGTCTTTTGTCTGCTGTTGCTGTAGCTGTAAAATCCTGGATGTAGCCAGCCAGTCTCTCCAGTTTCAGGTAACTAGCTAAATGTTAGAGTAACAAGTTTCCTGCTTTTTCTGAACAGAAACAGGAGCCAGTGGGTTAGAAAAGGAAGGAAATAAGAGGTATTGCCTGCTAGAGACACCATGCTTGCTTCAAGTAATATCCATGCACTTGACACAGTTTCATGAAGTGTTTCCTCTTGATTACTTCTCACAACTTGGAAGATAAAGAATGTGAACTCAGGAGGAGCTTTCCTCAAATAAATAAATGGGAATTACAGGTCTTTCATAGCAGTTATCTAACTTCCTGCACTTCAGCCTTACTCATGCTCTGGAAACCCCCTAATATAAAAAGCCACAGTTCTTCCCTCTGTTGAGCATCAACTGCAGGCCATGTTGGCACAATACCTCGGCTGCTCGTACCTGTTATGTGGTATGGATCCGGGCCAACTTAAATGGACAGCTGCTAGCCTACCTCTGCCTTCCTGTATCCCTGGAAGAACAAATGTGTTTTTCTACGCAGTTCAGTGGAAGTGGAGCTTGTTGTTCAGCTTAGCGGGAAGCTGAGCGTTTAGGGATGTACTCCCAGAAGGCGAATCTGCCCTTCTGGAGACAAAAGACAAGAACAAAAACCAAGGACGCGGGTGCGACTTTCCTCCAGATTCACACAGCTGCATGCCTTTCTGGTCTGTCTGTGTAATGCTTTTCTCTTGCCAAGGTGCCTTTGAAGGTACAAACGTTTGTTTCTGAAACATTAAATGTATGTATACAAAAGGAACTAAGTCATCTGAATTCACACTTCCTGTAGTCCTGAAGCTGTTCTTGAGACAGAGAAACTAACAAAAATACAGGGAGTAGGGCTGTCTTAATTAAAAACAAAATAATTATTTTTTACTGATGTGTTTAGTAAGAGGCTTGTAATATATTCTTAGTTTAACTTTGATCTGTAGTGCTAATACACTCTTTGAATATTAAACAAACAAAAGCTCCAAGTCTACTCTTAAGCATGCCATTTGTTTTACCTGTTAAACGGAGAAATTGCAGTTCTTAACAAAAATAGCAAGGTTCACCTTCAGAAGCTGAGATAACAAATACTAAAAAAAAATATATCAGCCAATCTTGAGGTGCATAGATAGGTCAAACAAAAAAAAAACCTCTAAGGGTTTACAAGCTGGTCATTGACTTTTGGAACCTGGAGTTTATGGTAGCAAAGTGCTTGAAACAGGTAATCCAGAAACCTCTTATAGAAACCTCCAGAAACCTGTTACAGAAATGTCCCAACATGAACATCTGAGCACAGAAAGAGTCTGCATTCTCCCACACTTACTCAGCTGCGAGAGTCAGGACTGCAGTAGCAATGTGCATGTGCAAACCGCAAGCTTAGAGTGAACTCCTCTTTCTGTTTTTCACTCCCCAATTCTTTTTCCTTCTTTCTGAGTTGAGGTGTACTCTCCCTGTAAACACCAAGCCAAAGCAGTTAGTAGCAGAAGCGATGCTTGCTCATCTTCTATGTCCTACCCAAATGTTAGGGTGCCCCTCCAGAAAGTGGGAGATGCTTCCTTCCTCTGCCTGGGGGGGGGCTGAAACCCACTCCCCTGCAGCCTGGGGGACTGCCCTAACCACAGGCTGTGGGGTTGGGGATGTGCCGTGCTCCTTGTCCTCTCCCTGGGGCCATGCTGTTGTGCAGAAGGAATCCCTGCCTGATAGGTGAGAGTACAAAGGGCAGAGGGGTTTTGTTTTGTCCTTCTTTTCTAGAGGTGTGTGACTAGGACTCTCTTTGGAGGAGAGGTGAGTGGGCAGTCTGAAGTACAGATTTCAGTTCCCAGTTATTCAAGTCAATAACAAGTAATGCGAAGTGCATAAACACTGGTGGGAGCAGGGAGAGAAATCTGCAATTACTCCTCTCCGTGATTGTGCCGTATCTGTCGGAGGTCTGGCTAAAAGAACGTCTTTTCCAAAGCCCCTTCCTAATAAGCTGAGAATAAAACATAACGCATCATTAGCATTTAAGGGATGGATTTAGGAGCCATCACATAAAAAGCCAACCTATTCAGCTGCGGCCTAGTCCTCAGCATCAGTACTGAGGGACGGATGCACTCAGCAATGTACCACTCTCTCTGATGATTTTTTTTAACCAGCATCTTAAAGTACACCCAGTCATTATGCAAGCAACTACGAATGAGGGGTCCTAGGAAGAATTTAGCAGGGTTTAATTGGCTAAAAATTCATTCATTTGGTCAAATTTTGAACTGTTTTAAGGTATTTCTAATTAAAACAAGGCAACAGACTGCCTTGTTGGAAAGATTGCAGAGACTAATGCACAGCTTGAAATAAGCCTGAGCTATAAAATTTGAGCTTCAGCTGCGAAGTGGTAGCAGAATGAAAGATATCACTCAGGTTTCTGGAAGTGTCATGGTTCAGCTCTGCAGGCAGTTTTGTACCTGCGAAGCCTAAGCCTGCACAGTAAGTGCTCCAAAATGAAGGCAGACATGAGGGGAAGGCAGTAGGCATCTTCGAAAGCAAAGTATTGTTAGAATTACATGCCTCTGATTGTAGTTGGCATTAAAAACAAAACAAAACCAGTTTTCATCCTCATGATTGAATTTGTGATATGAATAATATAATGCTGATCATATTTTTTGATCTATAACAGAATCTTTACCAGATGCTGCACTTTCCTTCCCGTTACCCTACAGAAGGCTGGTCAGGCCCTCTTCCCAAAATGTAAAGATGCAGAAACCACCTTCATTTGGAAACCAGAAGGCTTTAGTTCAGTCAAATCAGTCATTACCAGATCAGTCAAATCTTCAACTTTCCCTTACCATCACAAATAAAGTATTTTCCTACAGTTTAGGCCATAAGAATTACAGAATTTGAATTTAAATACAGTGCAAACAAACTTGTGTATTGGTCCTAACATAGTATGCAGTTTCAATATGTAAACATTATTCAGAGAGATTGTTTCTCTGCTGTTTTTTATTATTTTAGATGTTTTTGTTGAATTCAAAATGTAGCTAAGTCCTGTAGTGCTTTGACCTAATGATCTTTGCAGATGGATAAGATTAACCTTGACATTTCATCCTCCAAACCTGTGTTTACAGCAATCCTCCTTTGCCATTAAATCTCAGCCTAGGTGCATGGATCTTAGGCATAAAACAAAAGTCACTGTTTTTGTCTCAGGAATCCTTTGTGCTTTGCCATTTGCAGAATTGGGTCTCTGCTCAGGATATGCTTCTGGGTGAAGACGGCTTGTGGTGACAGGATTGAGAATGAAACGCAGGTTTTGAGCATAAGTGCTGGCCACAGTGGCTCTCCAAAAGACTGCATGGCTTTTCTGTAAAGATGGTTGTATGAAATTGCCTATGGGAAGTCTTAAAGAGGAGCAAACAGTGGAAAAAAATACTGCTTTGCTGCCAGCTCTTGCATACTTCAGCCTAGGCTTTTAAGACCTGTCTTGTCTCAGAGGAAAACAGCTGTTCCACGGCGTTCATAAATAATACAGGCAGTATCTCGGTTCCACGATATTCTCAGTTTCCTTAGCAGTGTTACAGGCTCATTTCAGGACACCAGCACAGGCAGTCTTTAATTGCCTGTCAGTAGCAAAGATTCAGAGTTTCCTGTTCAATACGGTATTTAGAGCAGTCGGCCTCCTCCTGGCAATGCTGACACCCTCAACCCGTATGCTGAGACATGAATTTTTGGTTAAGATAGCTGCATACAGCTATCAACACACGCTTCTCGGAAGTGGGTTGGTTCACCGGCATAGACAACACTGTGAGACGTAAGCCACATGTGTGATGTGCATGTGTGTGTATGAAGTGACCCCACCACTAATATGGGAAAGTAGAAGTCTATTTATAAATTTTCTCCTGTAGCACAGGGATTGTTGTACAAACCTTCATCCCCGAAATTCCACTCATACTTGAGCAAATGCTGTGCCGTGGAGTTGTAAGTGTTGGGCCACACGGTCAGGATGTGTCCTTTAGTGAGCGTGTGTGCACATTTGACGGATACTTTTGCCAAAGAGAAATACAGATGTTTGTCAAACTGAGTGGTTCTGACATAATTAAATACATACTCTCTTACTCAGGAAAAGCAGCTAATTGCGTGAGTGTGTAAAGTTTCGGTATTTCTTTTAAACTTTTTTTTTTCTTTTTTTTTTTTTTTAAGTCTTTGAAGTGATGTGCTTGCTCTTAAAGCTCATTATGTCAGCAACATGTGTTACATGATGAAGCTTTTGAGAGAAATAGAAGGAGCTACAAATGAAAGCCAAATTGGAAAATGTCCACTCTGAGTAGTAAGCATATTCTAATTTCAGAATATAATAATTCTCCTGTGTTACATCAGGATTTATTGCTCAATCCATGCAGCCTTTTGAAGCGCCTATTTGTATGTTTTCTGTAAATTTCCCTTGTTTTACTCCCTGGTGATTTTCATACATTAGCTGCTAATTCACAGCACAGTGCTGTAATTCCTTAAGAAAAAAATAACCTTTGTCAAGTGAGTATGAATTACATGGCCCAGTGTAATCATCATACTGGTTAATTATCTCTCATTTATCCTAGGAAGCATTAGACCTCTAAAGCAGAGAAAAGGTGGCAGGGTACTCATAGAGATGCCAGAATGCTTGCATATCTAATTCCTCTGGTAAATTTTTCATGAGGAGGGAATTTCTTCTTAGGTTCCACAGTGATACTGAGTAACGGAGTGGTGAGGAACAGTCCGCAGGACAGCTGCACAAATTGGATAACCTGAAATTGTGAGCAGCTAGGTTTGGTTTAAAAAAAAAAAAAAAAATGTATTTATTTTTGAAGAGATACCTCTTAGAGCTAAAATATATGGCAGAGGAACACTAATGGGTAGGGGAAAAAGGGCAGGATACTACAAGGTGAAGGATGCCTGGGGGTACAAATTGCTATAGATTAGTCTCCGCAGAATTAAATTTTGCTTATTTCCGTTTCATGACTCAGAATAAACTTAAGATGTTGGTGCTTAATTGTAGATGCATGAATATTTCATACCCTGCTCAGAGAACTGCATGCCTTAGGTAGGTAGATGGGTACTGTTTCATCTTCTCAATAAATTGAATAAAAACATTGCTAAGATTGTTATTGTTATACTTTCAGCTTTTATTGCTGTGGCGTCATGAGAGATGCACATGGGATATACTGGCAGTCTCTCTGTATAAGCAGCCCTCTGGTGCCTGACTGCACCAGACAGTTCAGACACTGCACATTAAGCAGGTAGGACAGCCTGGGCAGAAAATGCCATGCAATCCACTCTAAAATTTGCTTTCTGAACCTTTTTTCACCATGTTAGATGCAACAGTGTGACAGTTCCTGCCCTAGAGAAATACATTTAATGCCATCCTCAGTGTTTGCTTGCTTGACCTTTTCAGTGCTTGAATTCTGGGTGAAAGTGGAGCGGGGGAAACTTTCTTCCTTTACTGGACTGCAAGTGGAATAAACATGAGCAGTGGAGAAACTAAGGACAAGGTTACCTAGACCTTTTTTGCTTCTATAACAACATGTATTTTTGTTTTTTTTGAGAGTCATCCCACTAGCTTCTGTCCTTTTATTGCTTTAGGAAAGGAGAATTGGGATTGTATATTGAATGTGCAGCAAAAAGGTGAGTTTGGTTGGTGGTTTGGCAATGGGTGCTTGTGTCTATTCAGTTTGAAGTATTGCATACTTACAGGAAGTGAGATTGTATAGATTATGATAGATGAATTAAGATGAATTAAGACAGTTTTAGGGTTTGTTGCCTATTGCAGCCCTCGGGAGGGAGGAATAAATATATCTTCTTGTTTGACCTTTGCTTTAAATATTGAAATTGTTGAGGAAGATGTTGGAAAATTAAGGCTCCAGTCTGTACTTCTGGTGCTCTGTGAGTCTGAATATCATTTCTGAACAGCGAGTAAAAGTTGATGCAATGAACAAACTCCGTTGTCAGCAGGCTTATATTTAGGAGGAGGCTGACCTTCCTTCTGACACTTTGTGGAGGAATGGGTAAGGGACTCAAGAAATAAGACATGTTTTGAAAGTTGTGTTGGTGCTTTTGTTTTTTTAAGGAAGTTGAGTAATGCAAGACAAGTTCTTGTTGAAGAAGCTGCTATTTCAGTTTTTATAAGAGCACGTCATTCTCTTCCCGTTAGTGCTTATGCCTGCTGTGCAATGCTTAGAAGTGTAACGCTGTGTTCTGCTTGCTCCGATGTGTAGCAGTGGGCTCCTAAATGAAAACTTCAGCTGTTAGCTGTTGAAAATGCAACTTAAATGTTTCGTAGAAAGTTAGCATTTAGACTGACTGACTGAATGAGGTAGGTGACTTCTTCAGAAAGTACTCAATTGCTATTCAGTAGATCTTTCAAAGTCTTCCATTGAGGCATATCAGACTTCTTGACAAGCAGACTACAAGGCTGATGAAACTGGACTTTTCCGTGGTAATTAATGCACAGTCATACCTGCATGACCGCACAGACACTCCATGTTTTCTGCTTTGTTTTGTCAGTAAGTCATACTCTTTCCCTTGTTATGCAGTGGTGTTGCACAGGCTGCTGGATTGCATTCAGCATTTTACTGTCAAGGGCACATTGGCAAGCTGTGACATTATTTTCCTGGGATGGACAGGAAGGCAGAAAGATAAGTCAACCTTGTGGAAGTATATGGTTGCTGCAAAGTAAAAAGCCTTGAACCTTGTGATCGTAAAGATTGCTTTGTCAGGTCGTATTTTTCCTGTTGGAAGTCTGTTCTTGTTATCAGTTTGAAAAGATAAAATGAGCTGCTTCTATGCATAACCTCTTTTTTTAACCGTTCTTATCGTTGTTCAGAGTAACCGAAAGTACAAAAATGTAGGCCTATAAAAAATACCTAATGTTAACTGCAGAGATTACATATATAAACAGCCTATGTATAATCATCAGTAAGTAAATTTGCACAAGTATAAGCTCACCCTTTCAAACTACTCTGATAGAAGGCATGTGAGGATAAGTAAATTCTATGTAGAGAAAGAAGTCCTGTTTTGGCTTTTTGATCATTTATTTCACAGCTCAGGCATGTAGCTCCTTTCTCACACAGAGTATTTTGTCACTTTGGAAAAAAGATGGAAAGATATTTTTAAAACTGTGTAACATATCCATGAGTTCAGATGGGTTCCTGTGGGTCAGATGTCGTTATCTTCTGTAAAATAAAAAGCCAAGCTGTCAGCTAAAAATAAATGGGAGTTAGCGTTTCTCAAGTGGTTCTTGAGAATAAGACGAGTGCAGCTTGTCTGGACTAATGCTGTACTAAGTAAAAGCTGTAGGGGGTATCTAGATGCTGATGAGGTGCTAGGAGAAAACCAAAAAACCTTGAGCTGTGCTTTGCAAGTGGTACAGACGCATTGTTGTGAGTGGTGGGGATGAGGGAGGAAGGGGGGTGGGATTCTCCAGGCTCAGGCCCAGCTCTGGCAGCAGGCCACTTCCCCCGCCTCCGTTTCCATCATCCCCATCTTTTCCACTCTTATTTTGGCCTTCTTACTCCAGCACGGCTGGGTCCACGTTCACCTTCCTGCCACCTGGGTGCCACCCGGGGGTTGTTTGCACTGTAGGGGCTCAGGATCTGCCCTGCTTCATCCTGGGGGGGCTCTTGTATAGGAAGATCCTCGTAAAGCCTGGGTTTTGTATGGATATAGTTGCTCTGCAGAGCTGTTGTATATGCAGGCCTGCTGCTATGGGTCACGTGGGGATGTAGAGGCCTGGGTATGCTTTCTGAATGCTACTGGGATAAATCTCACTGAGCTGGAAAAAGCAAATTTTATTTAGAAGCTGTAAAATTTGTCTAGCGTTGCTCAAATACTAATAGCAAAGGAAGCAACCTTGACAGTAGGCAGCCCCCCACCTTCCTTCTTCTGATACGTTATCTCTTTGCTTTCAAGGCATCATGGTGGGCTGGTGTGTCTTTGGTTGGTTGGTTGTTGTTTTTTAAAAAATTATTATTTATTTTCGTACAAGTGTTGGACAATGATGAAATGTTTCCAACTTCTGTGGCTGAAACAATGGAATCAGTTGGCAAAAAAAAATTAACCTGAACGATGAAAGTTTATTTTCTTTCAAACCTACAAATCTATGTGGAGCCTCTCTTCCTGAAAATTTTCCTATGTAAGTGGTGCTCGTTGGCTTCTGGAGGCAAAGATTCAGTAGACTTTTAACTTCAAGTACTTAGTTTGTCCTTCTTAATTTGCAAGGTCCATAGTGGGACTGCGATGCAACCAGATGAAGGCACAGTAACAGGGTCCTCATGGAAACAGTGACTAATGCTTTATGATCAGAATGGTCTTCTCATAGCATAATGGAAATTAGTGATTTGAATGATCTGTTCAAGTATTAACTTTTAGAAAGGAAAGTGTTTGTTTGTTTGTTTTTTCCGGACTTTTTAAACACTCCTAGTTTGAGGAACTCTGAAGTCAGGTTTCAGCTTGCAGTCTGTTTTTACAGCTGTACTAAATCCTCGACAAAAATGGCCTGTCAGGGTGGAAGCGACAGCAGGCCCTTCATCCGCATGGCCAAGTGGACACAAGTATAAGGACTGAACAAGTGCTTAAAGAATTGTACCAAGTGACAACTTTTCAAAATATAATACTTTAAACAAAATAAAAATGCTGAGCAAATAGAAGATTGCTGGGAAAATATCCAAATGTTTAAGTACACCAGATAAAAAGCAATTAGAAAGGGCCATGGAGAGCCTCCACCCTGAAGGTTTAGGGGGAAAAAAGCTGCCTGTGGAAAAAGGTGCTGTCCCAGACCAAACATCCCTAAAATCTAGAAGTTTCCTGTGAAGTTTAGGAATAATCGGGGCAAGAGCAAGTGCAGGCAATGGCTGGTGTGTCAAGTGCTGACACCAAGCAGAAGTTAAACTGGCTTCTGTGTTAGTACAGAGCGTCTCCAGATGAGGCCCCGTGTTAGCAGGCACTTGTCTGATGGAGGTCCATCCAGCGCCAGGACCGTGGTGTTGGCCTGCGCTGCATAGGCCTGAGCGTAGCAAGGTGATAGATGTAGTCATCTTTTTGGGCACCGGGCCCTTGGGCTGTTGGCCTGTGAGAGGTGGTGTTTCGGGGTGGAGAGGCCAGGTGCTGACTTGAAGGTTTGCCTGGATTCTTCGCTTTGCCGTGGACACCCAGCAGCATTTGGGGCATTTCTTCCCATCAGGAAAATGCAGGCCTTACCACTCGGGCTGGATTTGCTGAACTTGGCGCTGTGCTTTTATTGTTGGTTCCTCAGAGTTACACAAATGCCAGGTTTTGGCTGTGAAGGTATTTCTCCTTTGTGTAACTCAGTGCAACACAAAATAGCTAATGTTTCCTATGTGTTACTTGTTCTGAAGATCTCATACGAAGTTTTTTAGGTTTGGGCTTTTTTTAAATCCATATTAGATGCTCATAAGGCAAACAGCCACAGGATCATTTCTTGGCTGCACAAGGAGTGAGTTATGATAAAATAGTTTATCATGGCCGATAGCAGAATGCTGATAAGTGGAGCTGTTTTTTCCTGTGTTTGTTTCTGGGCCTGGGTTTCCATCCCGTCTCCCACCCGGCCCAGAGAGAGCCGGGACAAGAGTCTGACCCGATGTCATCGTGGTAAACAAAACGCGCTATCGTGTGACACTGCGCTTCCCAACCTGGCTCCCGCTTGTTTATACAGGTGCCTATAGAGGAATGCGAGTATTTAAAGTAAAGCATCAGGCCTGGTAAACACAGAAGTTAATGGGTCACATGCTAGCAGTGGTGCACCCCCTCAACATTACTGCATCTTAAAGCTGCCAACCATAGGCTGTTATTTTCCCTTTCAGATGTGTTACCCACAGTGGGAATCCAGACTTGTAAGTGTCCCTGGAATGTGTTTGTGTGGCTAGCTGTTACACTTTTCCCCCCCAGCTCTTCCCCCATGTGAAAGCCCTTTCTCCTTTTCACAGAAAGAATTTCACATACTGCACTACATGGGTGTTGTTTTTTCATTCGCACCATTTTTGTCCTAACCATTATCTACATATGTTTCTTGTATCAGCGTCTCTTCCTCTTTTGGGGATATGATAAGCAGGAATAACTTTGGGAAGATAAAGCAGTTCATATCAATACTGTTATGACAGCAGAAGTCTCTGGTTCCAATCCTCGCTGATGCATGGATCCCAAAATTTGCCTTTGCTCTTGGACGCAGGGAGGTCATCAGGGACAAAGTGAGAGTTGGGGATTGTCTAAACAGATGCTTTTCATCAGCAAACATCCTCTTCCTCTCCTCTTGAAAACACTTTTTTGTAGCAGTATCAGCATCCCTGCTAAGGATAGGAAGTCATGCTGTTTAATCTTGTTGATTTAGCATAATAAGAGGGGTGCGAGTCGTTAATACATTATTGAAAAGATGGTTTGAGATTTCTGGAACTTTTCCTTGCTCATCCAAGGTGGGCAGTGTAACTATACAGGTTTTTTGAAGGCTTAGGTCTCTTATTTATAAGAAAATAAGGTGTTGATTTCCTTGGCTGTGTCTTTAGTTTCCTGGTATTGCTGTAAAGGCATTGAGATGTACACTTCAAGGACTTTCAGTTCCTGCAAGCATTCCAGATTGAGCAGAGGGTTTGCTCAGGGCTATGTCCTGACCCATCTGCCTGCTGACCATGACTGAGGCAGATCTCTTCTTGTTGACTTTCTTGTAAGGCTTCATCTTAACACCTCCCTTGGCATTTTCAAGGGTTTGTTTTCAGCTCTGTACAGCTAGTTTTTCTGGGAACCTGAATTTCAGAAAAAAATTGGATGTTAGATGAACAATATGAGCTTAAATCTTAAAAGGTGGGTTTAAATCCTGCCATGCATAGCACAGTTAACCCCATAGGTGAATGAGAGCAATACATAAATGGTTGAGGTGTGAAAAATAATGGTGAAATTTTTGAGTGTAGTTGCTAGTGCTAAAACATTTATGAAGGTTGGGATTTACAGGTCTGATGAGGTGGAAAATAAATCAACAGCTGAATAAATAAAAGTAATAAATGGCAAAACCTAGTAAACAAAAAAAGAGAAAGAAGAGCAACTGGAATGGCACTGTGAAAGGTTGGGCAGAGCAGGCAAGTGCAATATTTTCAAAGAGTCTTTTCCTCATGTTTTTTTTGGCTGTGTTTCATTAGATGTATGTAAAATCTAATGCTTTTTTTAGTCATCAGTGTAACTGAAGAAACTGTATTTTTCCTGTCTAGCTAACATTCCCATTTCCACTAAAAGTGCATTGTCAAGTGGGATGACCGCATTCATGCAGTCAGTCAGTGACCTGAGGTAAAGCCGGTAAGAAAGATTTATGTTTCAATTTGTTCAGCTCAGGGGGACTTCTACTGTGAATGGATGTGTAGTTTTATTCTCCCTAGCTGCAACTGATTTGGAGGCAGTGTATTAAAGAAAGCCACTTCCAGCTTTCAGGAGGATTGCTTCAGCTCTGTCCTTAGGTTTTGATATGCTTTTGTGTGTGTGTGTGTGGTTTTGATGTTTCGTTTTGTTGTTATTTTTAATTTTTTTTTCTTTTTTTTTTTGATTAATGTTGTTTTGGACAGCCAGAGTCTGTTTGGAAAGCATGCACCGTGTGGAATGTGTAGTCTCCCTGCTGAAATGAAAACTCAGAGGGGGTAACTGAATACTCCCTGCAGTCAGTGCATTGCCAGCCTAAAGAAAAAACAAACATGCTTACAGAGAACAATGAACATTCCTTGAAACCCTAGGAGACAGATTTTTTTTTTTTTTTTTAAGACAAAAAAAAAAGACCCTGTCAAGGTCTTCAAGCCCAGCCTTCTGAATTGTTGACATCCAGGTGGCACACAGGCTTCTCGCCCCTTGTTGTTAAGTTGGTACCTTGCTGAGCTGCAACTAGTTGGCACTTACATTTTGCAGTTTAAAATGTGTGCTCCTACAACATATTTTTCCTCTTTTTTCCCACCTCTGCCTGAACTTCTCTCTACATTTCTAGTGATTCAACTCTGCTTTTCATTAAGGTTTTCCCTCTGCTTTTCTGACCTACTGGGCTTCAGACCTCCAAATGTAGTTTATTTAGAAGCAACCCAGAAATGCATCTGGACAGTTGAAGGACTTGAGATTGCCTCTTCAGAGGGTTGTGATTCATGAATCCCCAGTTGCTTGTTCTCTTGTTTAGCTCTGCCTGGCTTCAGGGCTCCTCAGATGGCAGCCGCTCAATTCTCAACAATTGTAAACGAAACTCTTCCCGTGCATTTAAGTGATTTCCACTGTGGCTCCCCGGCTTTCAACTTCACTGTAGATTTGAACTGAGAATTCAATATTCTGGTAAATTCTTGACATTCAGAAGATACGCAGGCAGGTCAGAGGCAGGTCACAGCTTGAGAGCTAGATGTATCAGGATGTAGAGACTCGCTCTGTCTTTAATTATCTGTGTTTTTATTAAGATAAGAAGTTCTGGAAATTAAGTTGCTTGATTAGTATTAATAATGAGTGTTTTAGAATGGCGTATAAGACTAAGCATTTTACATGGCATTCTTTTTGGCTTAGATTTAAAGGTCTGAAGATTTTTAAGACATCTATCCTGAAATTACATAAAGAGAGCTTTTATGTGCATGAAATGAGATTGCTGTGGTGTATGAGATCATCCTAATGTACTTTCATCAAGAGATATTGCTTATTTTATTAGGTTATTTAATTTAGACTTTCTTTGCAGGAGTATCCTTAAAACCTGTACTGTGAGCACCACAGTTCATGAAGTTAGGTTTCCTCTGGATTTATCTCATTGTTGATTGACTTCGGTGCCTTAGAAGATGGTTGTACTTTATGAAGCTTTGTGCAGTTGGGGCAATTACACGGAATTCTTCTTTGTAGGTTCACAGACATTTAATAATGAGGGACTTGGAGATACTGTAGTCGACACAAAATGTAATGAAGACATAAATTAAAATCTTTGCTTTGAACACGAAGTGTCAAGTCAGTAAGAAGAGGTAGGATATGGATTATGAGCAAATGAGGGATGAATAAAAAATCTAGATGCATAGATCATCTGAGAGGCTGGAGGCTGTGTTGACAGCAAAAGGGAAGGGAACAAACCGAGAAAGCTGAGGGCCTGACTTGCAAAGTCTTCAACACCTACAGCTGTGCTTGAAATCAGCTTAAGCTGTTGGTACTTGTTAGTCTGGCTGATCAAGCTTTTGGGATTTATTTTAAATTAAAAAATGGGCAACTTGTAATGGGCTGGCTTCCTTCGTCATTGTGGGAACTGCCCCAAACCAGCTGTTAAATTTGTTGCGTACGTGTTTCACTGCATATAATCAATAGTTCTGTAAGAATTGAATGCATACCAGAGAGGCCCATAGAAGCAAAATAACCTTTCAGTGAATATCCCTTAGCATGGCTATGTTCTTCAGCAGTGTGACACATTATTTTAATGCCTTAGATCTCAGACCAAAACCTCTTCCTCTAGCCAGAGCTGTTAGTTAGCTGTATGGACCGTAAATTCTCAGATATTTTCCAAAATGGTATATGCCTGATGAAAATCAGTTTATTTTCCAGACCAGGTTGTTATGCAATATTGTGTAGCTTCACAGAATGCCAGTTCTGTGGAGCTGACTGTGTGGTTAATGTTATCGACTATGTGGTTACTATCACTGGTTACCTTTTCTGGAGAAATAGATTTAAGGTGCCTGCCCAAAGCTCTATTTGCAACTATGATTACCTGTACCGTATTGAAGAGACCTTCAGATGACAGATTTTTTGACTCTCAAATTTCCATTAAGCTTCCTACTTTTCTCAGATAGTTTCCCTCATACCTTTTTTTTTTTTTTTCCTAATCTGATCGTCTCTGTATCATATTCTTTATAGTGTTTGGAATTTTTTTCAATTATTTTAACCACTTAATTACTGTAATAGTTATTGTATGAAGCCAATATTGAAAGCTCATTAACATGTTTTAAAGTGTCATTATGCAACCTTAATAATTCTACCATTTGGTTTGCTTTCTCTTCAGATTGAAGATGGGAGCAAAGCTGTGTCTGTGGACAAGTTACTGGCTGGGGATGAAATTGTTGGCATCAATGATGTGGGCCTCTCTGGTTTCCGACAAGAAGCAATCTGTCTGGTGAAAGGCTCACACAAGACGCTAAAGCTTGTGGTAAAAAGGTAAGCTCGTGACATTCAGCTGGAAAACCAAATATGTTCCAGTCTTTACATTATTGAACAACAAAATTTGCCGAGAGTTGGCAAGATAATGGCTTTCATTTAGTGCTATTGATGTTCATATTATGTAGTGTTACTTCTTGAACAGAGGATCGTTATGGAAGAAGATGTAGGCAGAGGTAGCGTATTGATCAGAGCAAGAACTGAGGCATTGTATTCTGTGAATACTGTTGTAGTGGTAGGAATTGGTACTCTGTTCCTTCCTGCCCTCTTGAAATACGGGGACTGAAGCAAACTGTCCAGCCTGCCCTGCTGCTTCTGTATTTGGTGAGCAGACATTGGTCATGCTTTCTGGTACATTTGCAGTGCATACCAGTTTGACTCTGAGTAGGGGGTTACATGTGAAACTTTTGGAAAACTGTTTTCCCGTGAATACTTTCATGGGAACATTTATGAGAATATTTGGGATTTCAAACATTTCTCATGTGGTTTGGTTAAAGAGTGCTGTCAGCTATGTATTAGTTAAGGGAAAAATTGAAAATATTTATCAAAATAGAACATAGTTGTGATATGGAAACTTTGTATTCTCATTTTGATTTATGACACTTAAGTTCATGCTTTTTTAAAAAACTCATTTAAGTAAAAATAAGCTTCATAAAAGAATTTTGGCTTTTGAACAGATGCTAAATGCAGGATAAATCTGATAAGTTCTGAAAAAAAATAAAACAGGAAATTTGAACAAGAAATCTTGCTCACTAATTTTGTATTCTGGTGAATCAGAACTTTCTAATTACGTTAGAATTGCATTATACCAACTAGACTTTCATGTGGGAATTTTGGGTGTCTTTGGCGGAATCAGAAAAGAATTTTGTTGCAACACCGAAAATGCTGAGAATTGGGTTTGACTTGTATGATCAGCCAGCCCATAAATATAGTAAGTGTTCTGAAACTGTCTCAGATGAGGACTATATGTGAAAAAACACTGACAGATGAGAGGTATGTAACCATGCTTTTCGCCTTTGGTTTAAGAAGGTGCTTTTGACAGAAGCAGTTAGGGGAACGTGAATCTCTTTTGCAGGTAACAGAATTTATGTTGTTGCCAATAGCTACTTCCAGAAGCACATACAAAATTTTTGTAGCTCTGAAGATAATAAATATAAAATAAAATGCATGCACAACTATTGTACATCATGTTGATGTTCAGCAGTTTCAATTTGTGTTGGCTATTCTGGTGAAAAAGTTTTGTTAGTGAAGCTTACAGCAGCTGTTTCTGTCACAGAAAGGGAGAACTTCAGGGTTGAGAAGTTTTATAGACACTGAAGAATCTGCCAAGGCAGCAAGTCTTAATTATAACAAATAGCTTCAGACCTAGTGGAAAGATTCCCTCTTTCATGATGCTTTTCAGTTGTGTGATAGCAACTTGCTCAGATCTGTGAATTCTGATCTATCTTTGGAAATGACAGGTTTGTTGCTGAAATACCCTAGTAGTAGACTCACCTAAGACATTCATGAAATTCGTAAGTACTTCACTCCATGCTTTTGGAGAACTTTCCTACAGCTAGTCAAGCCCTGATTTGCTGCTAGGGATTTGTGGCCATTCTTTGCAGGCAGCAGAGCCCCATTGCTATGCACGCCTGCATGCAGCTTGGTGCAAAGCTGATGGATTTTCGTCAGTCCTTTCTCAGCGCTCCTCTTTTTCGTTCCTTAGCATATGCCTGTGCAGCGGTCGCAGGCAACCTAGCTGTTCTGGCCAAGAGGCTGAAATAGTGGGTGTTGTTAGGGAAAACATTTTTGTCCTAAATTCATTAAGGCTTCCAGAGCTCCCCAAACAGGCAAGAGCCTTTTGGGTCATTGGCAAGCCTGCATAATATTAGATAAAATTTAATAAAACATACTGAATGAAATTAGCTAGGGTTTTTGTTTGTGGTTTTTCAACTTTGCTCTTTCTGTTGGAAAGTTGCCTTAGGACATCAGTCCTTTGACGGTCAGAAACCTTTAAACACCCAGTTTCATTTTATTCTTGGCCAACTTGTTCCCATGCACTGCTGTCTGTGTGCCGAAACAGCTTTTCTTTTCCTGTTGGAAGTTCAAATGATGCAGGTTTTTATAAAAGCCTTGTTGCATGCTTTCTTCCAGAAGTTATGGTTTGAACAACAGCATTGTTTTGTGCTGTTTGCCCTAAATCTTAGGCTGAATTTTTATGAGTGCTTTAAACAGTCCTGTCTTTAAGCAGGCCAGTTGTGTAGTCTTTGTGTGAGCACTCCTGCAGGTCTGGATTGAATTGGATCAGGGGACTGATCTGACTGCAAAATTACTTGGGGAAGTAGGTTTTCAGCTGGATAGGACCACCACTTTCAGAGGCAGTCTGCACTTTAATTGCTTACAGCGATCTTGAAATGGCTGCCTTAGCATTTTTAGACTATTTCAGTTTTCTTTAGATCCACCCTGACTGTTCTCTGGGGAGAGCGGGGATAGTCCCACAATTCCTTTTCATTGAGTTATATATATGAGATGATGTATTGATCTTCAAGTTGTCTTAGCATCTTTTTGTCTGCTTGCCCTGTATATCCTTTGTCTAGCGGAATGATGCTTTTCTATAGCATTGATTTAACATGCTATTCCCCAGGGATACCAGCGTGATAATTTGAAGCACAAAACAGACAAGCAGTTTGAAGCTCAACGACCCAGCCTTGGAGGCTTAAAGAATCTTAGTTTTCACTCACTTTTGTCCTTGATATTGGTGGGAATTAGCTTGAGAAGCCAAGATTTCTCAGGGTTGCTTATGTTAACTATTTCTAGATTCATCCAGAACTAAAAAGCAAATGCTTTGAAAATTATCACAATGTGGCAAAATTTACTTCTTAACAAAGTTCTTCTGGAATGTAGAGAACTTCCTGTGAACGTCAGGAAAATCAGGTTTTATTCAGCACTTCTGAGAAGCACATTCATGTGAAATTCTTCCACATGGGTCACTCTTCCATGCAGTAACGCCAAGCCCTGGTCTCACATAGATCTCGTTATTTCTGTACCTGGGAAGCAGTAGGGCATGCTATTTTTGTTTCAGAAGTCTAATTTAGCTAAAGCCAAGAACAAGGAAAAAACTGTTGCCATAGTGAGGAACGTGTTTCATTCACGTAATTAAATTGTGACTGTAGCAAAAGTTTCTGGTTTGAATATTGTGGTCCAGCAGTGGTACCTGGCTTCCACAAAATTATTTTTTCCCACTATTTTTAAAGAATCTGATGCTTGAACTACATTAGGAGAGAAAGAAAAAAAAAAAAAAAAAGGCACTTGTTTCTAAGCAAAAATGACTGCAGTACCAAATACTAAGCACAAATACTAAGCATAAATTTGCTGGCTACCGGCACACATACTTGGCCTTATTTTTTTGGATCCTGCATATTTGTGGTCTAAGCCAAATCTAAACTGCGCAACAGGCTCAACAACAAACACACTTTAAGTAGCTTACAGGTATTGATGGCTGAACAAGTGCAGTGTACCTTTGGTCTTGGATTAAGTGAGGACTCAGGAGGCTTTGTGTTGTTTTCTCAAGTGGATTTGTCAAAACAATACACCTTAATTGCATGCTAGCTCTTCACTGTAGTACTGAGTCATTTCTTGAGTAGATTCCTATCTTGGGAAGATAGAAAGTGTGCTTAGGACATTTCTTACAGGAATTGTACGTGAATTTCTTTTGGAAAAGATGTATGCGTGTCTGCATACGCACATCTAGAACTGCTCCGAGTGTTGACACTAAGGTGATTATCATATTAAGAATAATTAGTTTTTCTGCGTCCCCTTCGAACTTAAATTCTCTTCCAGTTATTAAATACAATCTCCATGCCTTTGCACATGCTAGACACGAGCAAATGACATAAAGCTGTGAAAGTATGGAGTATTTTTTCACTGTGAACTCATGAGATTTATGTTAACTTGTTAAAAATTGGCACACAGGTGGGGCTTCCATTTGTGCTCAGTTAGAGGCAGAGCTGGGATTGTGTGGCCTTTGGGGGCCACCCTGAGATGTTTGGTGGGATTGTCCTGTTGGCTGCTTCAATCCTGTGTTAGTGGCAAGGGGAAGAGTAGCCATGGACTTCTTCTGCAGGGTCTGCTGGTGGCACGGAGCTGGACTTGGCTTAATTTGACCCGTTCTGGAGGAGCTGCCAGCTCCCGAGAACCAGTACACGTGAGCAGGCATGTTTCCTTCTCCTTCAAGTAGTGGGCTTTTTTGATGCCTTTCTGTGGGGAAAATGCAAGTTGCCTTTGCAATGCTGAGGAGAGCCCTTTGCTACAGAAGGGAGAGGGGAAGAGGGTGAGGACAGAGTTAACACCAGAAGTGTAGCGTGAACACTGAAATGTGCTCTGCTGAATCCTGGTACTGGGAGCGAGTGCTACGAGAGCTGCACTACAAACTGCTGAACATGGAAAGTTAGGGTAATCTTTGTTCACATGGCACTTCATGGAGAGGGGAACAGCATTTTAATTGAAGCACCTTAAAAGCAGAGCTTTCAGTAATTGTCCTGAGGGCTCCAAGATTGTGCACGATGGTTTCAGAAGCTGATGACTGAGCTGAAACCCTGGAACAAAAACCTTCCAGTCTTTTACAACATTCAGATGGGAGATCACAGAAATCTTGGCACGTGCTGCACACACACGTGTTTAACAGCACCAGTGACCTCTCCATCATGGGTTTTCTGTAACGTAACAGGGAATCCAGTCTTACGCATTTCCTGCTAGTGGAGCAGCTAGCTGTGGACTTCTCAGCTCTTTTTGGCCATGGGAGTACTGTTAAAACTTGACAGCATCAAATCATGAGATGGATTGTAAAGATGAGGGGTCTGTGTTTTCTGAAAGATGATAAGATTTGAGGACTGTGAATTCTGTCTCTTACCTGTGTTTGGTAACTTGATAGTTCAAGTTTTTAGCTGTCAAAAATAGTATAGGAGACAAATCTAAAAATATATGTAGTTCTGCAGATTGTAAGCAAGTGTTAAAAATATTTGGTCCATCGTTATGGTTAAGCATTGAACAATAAGCCAAATGCATTTGTGGAGAACCACTCTTCGGCAGGACTAAAAAGTCTATTTTGCCATTAAATTTTATGTTCATTACTTCTTGAACTAGGGTTTATTACAGCAGAACTGGGGTTGATGACTAGTAAACATTATCTATCCTTTTGGAAAATTACAGCTGTGGCGTTACTGCCCAAGAAGAGAGATTCTGGTGCCTATATTTCCAGCCAGACTTTGGAAATACCTAGGAAACTGCGATACGGCTTTCTAAGGCCGTACATGCATGCATATGCTGTAAGAAGTCGGCAGGGGTGGTAAATCTTCTCTACCAATGTTTCTTGTAATTGCTCTGCAGCTCTTTCTGTATGCACTGTTCATGAGTGGGTATTTGTAACAGATGAACGCTGCTTTAAAGTTCAAGGCTGGAACCTTTCTGTGCGGCTGTAGTTGGCAGAAAGGTTGGACTGCAAAATTCTGGTGTCAGAAAATGCACTGAGAAATGGCCAGGGAGTTGCTTTAGGCCCACTCTTCTGCACTGAGCAGGCTAGCGAGTTGGAAGTAAGTGCCAGATGGGATGTCCTACCAGACCTGGGATGTCTCTGCCAGACCTGGGGCTGGCTGGCCACCATCACACTGCTCCTCTGACGGCCTGGTCCTGCACTATTGACCAAAGACACCAGGAAAGGAGGTACATGCACTCATATTTTCAAAAAACTATGCATTTAAAGAGCCCTGATGAGAACCATTTCCCCTGCTCGTCAGGCTGTTGGCACAGTCAATTATGTAGAAGCAGTGTGAATCTGTCTTCCTTCCAGCCTAGCAGTACCATGCAGGTATTCGGGTGTTTCCCATGCAAGTCCTCTTTTTGGTGGGGCATATATCTAAAAAACACTTTCATTTCTAGCTGTTTTGGCTTATTAGTTTCTCAGTTGTGTCAACACGACTTGTTTTGTGCTGTTAGTGACATACCAGTCGACGCTTTAAGTGAACATAAGCTTCAGTTCCTCGAATTGGAGGTGTTGTCCCTGGTTTCAAAGAGCAAATCATCGTTCAATGTTTCTGAATGTTTGTCGTGTACAGCTGTCAGAACTCTCTTGATACATATGTTGTGACTGACATGTTTTTATGTTGTGGTGACTTTCATAATCTCATTCTTCACAAATCTGAAAAAATCCACTGTCAAACGCGAATAATAGAAAGCCAAAAAAACGACAGACATCACCATGTTTTACAAAGTCAACTCCATCAGGATGGTGTTTGAAGAAGTAGGAAGGGCATAGAAATTTTTTTGTGGGTAGAAGGAATCCTGTATAGTTTGAATATGCTTCTTCCAAAGGTTGCTTGTGGCAATGATACTGAGTTTTGTGAAGCAATTACCGAAATTGGACATTACATTTTTGTGGATTGGAATATGCATCAGGCAGTAACAACCTGTGAGTCATAAATGTTTTTTTCTTCCTTCAGTCCTACAAGCACTTGTTGAAATGGTTAATTTTGAGCATGAGTAGTCTCATTGACTTAAGCGAGAGCATTCACATGACTGGAGATGAAAAAGCGTACAAGTGCTTACAGGATTTAACCAGAATTTTATAACAGGCAGTACACTGGGTTTGCTCTTAGCACTGCTTTCCTCAGGTGAATTTCAGTTTACGTGGTAGAAACAGTAATATGTATCCCGTTGGATGAGAGGTGGAAGCAGGTGCACGTTCCAAAATTTGGGGGTCTGAAGTCTATCATTTCACATAGTAATTTCACGTGCACACACAAAGAATTTATCGGTGTTGGATAGCAGCAAGTACTGTAGATCCCTGCTGTCTCCTGACTGTAACACAATTGTAACCCCATCCATTAAAGACCAAATGAATAGTGTTTTATGTCAGGAATCTTCTTTATATTTGCAATGAATGCTTCTAAATATGTTGTATGCATTTTGAAATACTGTTTGGGGTTTTAAAAACTTAAGACTTAAAACTTAACTTTCTTTTTTCTTCTTTTTTTTTTTTTTTTTTTTCCTTTCTTCTCTTTTGTTAAACCCCAGGTAAGAACTTTGACCTGCATGTGCACAATTTCAGGAGAGCAGTAATACTCAGGTTCCAGTATGCTGAAGTTCTCCTTGTGCTACTTTAGTTTTAGGTTACATACTTCACTTTCTGACAATAAATGACTGACTAGATTGCAAACTGGAATGGTTTCTTATATTTTTACGTGCCAAGTAGCCTACTGTGTTAAGTGTAGAGATTTTGTGCTCTACTTAGTTGCATAACAACATGTAACACCTTCCAATTTGCAAAGATTACAAAAGGCTTTAAAATAATTTCTGAATTCAACTCTTAACTCCGGAAACATGAATAATTACAAGAAAGGCAAGAACGCAGGACTGTTGCAGCTTTAGTTACTGAATTACTGGACAAATTTGCATCTTATCTCCTAAACAAGAAAACCTTACTTTATGGCCATTGCTCCTGAATTTGCATAGTACTGGATCACCTGGCAAAGCAAGGTCTGGCACAGAGACACAGCTGCAGCGCTGCTGAGTTACATGTATATGGCCCTTATGCTTTTAGTCCAGTGCAGAGGACTGACAGAGTGTCAAAAGCCAGGATTTGGGGAAATTTATGCTGGGTCGCATTTTAAATTGGGATCTGTTTGTTGGTCTGGCTCACGGAGCAGCCTTGGTGGCAGGTGGGCAGCCAAAGGCCATGGAGGAGGTGGGGTTGTCTTCAAAAGCTGATCTGGTCTAGTGCATGTCAGAGCAAAATAACTTTCCCGTATAAAACTCAAAGCATCTCAGCCTGTGGCGTTGCTCTTTGTGGAGGCTCAGTGATTTGCATCGTGTGGCTGTAGTGCTTCAACCAGGAATGAAGGCCGGGCTGTCTCCTGAAATGCCCTGGGACTGGAGGAACTCTCCTTCCCCACTCCCATTTTTGGGTCTCCTTGGAGGTGGGTAGGTAAATCACAGCTGAAACCAGTGTGGGAGCACACCGCACAGGTGCAGCAACGCCGGTATTGGGAGCGTGCTTCCTGAGGCACTTCAGCTCGTCGGGGATAGCTGTCCAACTGTAAGCCCATTGCGGCAAGCAGCTCAGAGGCAAAACACACCCATTGCTGCTGGCCAGAAGCAAAGCAGGGCTTCCACGGACGGCCCTGTACTCCGAAAAAGCAGCAAGTTCCTTCTTGCTGAAGGCACCGTGCTGGGCTGGCACAGGCAGCCGCGTGCTGGCTGTCTGGGGTGAAGGGGTAGGGGGGGAGTGAGTCCGAAGGCCGCTCTGCGTCCTGCTTCTGGGTCCAGCTCTTTGGCCTCAGTCATGGTGAGATCCTGAAATTCCCAGTGTATTCTGATTCCTTCTGCTACTGCTTGCCCTGCCAGAGGCTGCGTTTTTCTTCAGCATTACTGGGGCATGAAGCCTTTTTTGTATTCGTGTTAAAGGTCAATTTCCTTAGCCCCGTGCTTACATAGCATGATAATTTCCAAAATATTTGAAAGTAAGCCCTGCTGGAACCAGCATGTGGAGCTAATTCTTCAATATGTGAAGCATTTCAGATGCTTCCCGATGATAAAGACTTTTTTAAAAAAAAAAAAAAAAAAAAAAAAAAAAAAGCTTTATTATCTTTTGGAGGAGTTCTGATAGATCATGGCAAAACCTGAGGTAATGGAGTGACATCAGCAGTTTAATGCTATCTAGTCATCAAAGGTAGCAGGATATACACAAACTCAGGGTGAGGAAAAGTATTTATGTAATTTATATAATATAACATAAATCCCACAATCAACACTTTTATCACTGACATACAGTTGCACTTGTCCAATTCCCTGAGGCAGAGCTAGGAAAAACAGTTCCAGAAAATGAAAACTTTATCGTGGTAGTCTGTTGTGAATTTATCAGGCAGGAAGACTGATGATTTCATACCTCATATAACCTAACACCTCCTTGTCGGCAGCATGCATCTTATTTATAAATGAAATTGCTGTTCCATCCTGCTCAAGCCTGTATGGTTGGCCGAGGTACGAGGAAGACTGGAGCGAACATGGATGGTAAAATCCTGATTTGCCCACATTATTGACTGAGCTCCCATAGCCTGTAAGGGCACTAAGGCTTGATAATTTATTTACATTTATTTATTTTCACAGTTTGGAGCAGAGGATTTTACAGGCCTGTTTAGATTGCCTTTATGTAGGGTGCAACTTTCCAGGTCACAGGAAAGGAAAGCAGAAAGGAAAACTCTGCTGCAGCAAGGTAATGCTTCTTCCAGCACAGTAACTTCTCTGTCAAAATGCAGGTTGAGTTTACCATTTAAAGACATCTCAATAGTAATAGACTGTTCTTAATTACTTCTTTACTATCTTTTACATCCCCCAGCCTTACCTCAGAAGTCCAATAACCTAAGCACGCCATCATATTTTTATTTTTCTGTTTTCAAATTTTGTGTCAGTTTGTTTTTTAGGGATACTTTTTAGGAGTCATTTCCTTTTATGATAAGATACTGGAAGCTGAAAATGCAAAAGCAGGAACTCCTGGTTTGCATGGAAAAAATGCTGCAGTTCCATTTGCCGCTTCCAGAAATATAAGGTTTTTATATATTTTTTTTCTTTCTTTGTGGTTAGAATTTATCGGTGCTTTTCTTGGAAAGATAACCAAGAATATGGAGTATTCAGATACTCAGTGCACAGATACCAAAAACAGACAGCAAAACCACAAACACAGTCTTGATGTTTTAGCACTGAGCTTTAGTGAGTTAGAAATGTTCAGAGAGAAAATGCGGTGGTATCAGAAAACATCCTGTTAATTTCAGATGTCTCAGTGTGAGTGAATCATTTTAAAAGCGCATAAAATCCCCAAAGTGCTGAGTAATCTCCTTTTGAGAACGAAGAGAAGGAGGAACGGACGTGTCTCAAAGCCAATGCTCAACACCTGAGACACCCGGAATCTCTCCCGACTTCTGAAGATCGTGCATACAGCAATTAACTGTCTGAGGCCTAATTTTAAATGTGCAAATAAGGCTGCCTGGCCTCAACAGCAGCAGATTGCTGTTACCCCCGATAGCTGCAAGGCTGTAGGCTTCCCCGTGGCTGAATTCTTTGCAGTTGGCGCTCTCTTGTGGCTGCTGCTTTCATTGAACAATTTGAGAGGAATGTTAAAAATACACGTGTAAATGAGGTTTCACCTTACGACATGCTCGGTCTCCTTTGGATAAGAGTATCTAAATTAAATATATTAATATTTGGTTTTAATATTTTATTTTAACGATACAGGAAGGTCAATCCAGAGAAAGCTGTCCAAAATGTGTTTCCCTCAAGATCTCGAAGGGGGCGTATGTATTGTGCATTCAGTTTTTTAGCTGTTTTACATCTTCATGTGTTTGGTGACCAGCCGTATCCCTGAGGAGGAAGGCTGACCAGGAGGCTTGGTGAGGAGTGAAGCTCACGTCACCAGCTTGAGTCAGGTGATGGAGAGGATGGGATTGCCACCGTGAGCAGCACACTGGAAAGCAGGTGCTGCTTGGTCTGTGCCTCTGCTCTCAGTCATGAACAGGTCACTTCCCATAACTTTGATTGTTAAAGCAAGCAAAAAATGGATTTGAGAAACCTCTTCGAGTGAAACTGAGAAGTGTGTTACCGGTGAAGGGGTTTTAATGCTGAATCACAATTTTCTAATTTTAGGTGTGACAGAGGAGAATCGGGAGATAACTCTTGGCCAGTTCTGATTTCGAGTTAAAAGGCTCTTTATTCTCAGTAAGGAGTTCAAGCTTTCTGGAAGCTCAGATTGTGGCATGCAGAGATTTTTCTCGAACTAGGAAACTCCAGTTTCCTATTTTAAGAAAAGAGTAGCTTTCAATGAAAGTCAGTTTCTTACCGTGTAGACTCCATACTATCATGATTACAAATCCAGTGTCATAACTTTTCCTTCTACAGTGCAGTGCAGCAGCAATTAAAAATAAATAAATAAATAAATAAAAAATCCCAGAGTATTTACTTAGTTGTCCTCTCTCAGAGAGAGGCAGGTTCATGCTGGAGGGAGGGCCTTGAGTGAGAGGGATTTTTCCTTGCTAAATACTTGACTGAAAAGCCTCTGTTCTTCAGGATGCTGAAATCTTTCTACATGCATTTGCCTAGACACCCAACTTATCTGGTGTTTGGATCCCATTTGTAAAACATGTAGAATAACAATCCCAGTCTTTTCAGAGATACTTTTAAAGTTTCAGCTCCTCTTAAAAACACTTCCATAGTGATTATCTGACTGTATATTTACAACTGTTTTCCAGATTATCCAACAATGATTTTAGGCTCAGGTTTTTGTTTCTTTAAAATTAAGGAGATGCTTGCTATTTTGCTTGTTTTTCCCTCTTTTTCCCACTGTACCAATGTAATTCTAATACTGGTAACTCTTCAGATAGTGCATTCAGTAGTACTCACATGCGTGATTTGTTATTCTGTTATGTAGAGTGAAAATGGACCTGTTGCTGGAAATCAGGAAACAAAGGCCTCTTCTCCATTTGATTTTACATCTCTCTTTTACCGAGTAGCCACCAAGTATAGAACACTATTTGTCACCTGGACTGTGCATCCTCATTCACATGATAATAGTATTTTTTTAGACTTTTAGTAACGATGTTGGAAAAGTGACCCATCAAATGAAAGCCTGTCTGTGGACTCAGTGGCTGTGCACAGTTGTTAATGCTGGTAAGCAAGGGGTCATGCTAAGTTGCCTTCATTCAGGTTACTTGGAAAACCAACTAATTACAGAGAAGGTTAACCATTTGTGAGGATGTAATGCCCTCTCACCTTTATGCAATGTGCCGTTGTTTCTGGATAGGTTATTGCAGTGTGGCTGGGAAGGTTTTAGCCACACGTCATCTAGCTCTCCAGCAAGTTCACACGGTGGTGCTGCAGGACGACTTTGTAATTGCGTAACTCTGTCCTTTGCTGCCTAAACTAGATTTCTTACTGAAACGCAAAAAATAAGACCACGTCTTGTCCTCTTCCCCCACCTCCTCCTCCTTCCTGAATTTAAGGATTTATGGTAATCCATGGGACTTCCAGCATTTCCTTGTAAGCGCATCCTCCTGTGACCTGTGGAAAACAGTTTTCATTTTTTGTACTCAGGATGTGGGCCAGCCCACTGGTAAAAATGCTGCGGTGAAGCAAGTTTCTTGTGGCAGTCACTCTGCTGTGTCACAGCACAAAACCAATGCAAATGCATATTTATTGTGTGTTTTGTGTGATGGGTAAATGAACCTCAGGGTAACCCGCTCTGAGCACATTCTCTGGTATCTAAGAAGAATATTTCTCCTTCTCTTTCTCCTGGAATGATCCCTAAGGGTACAGTAGAAATAGGTATTTTTTCATCTTCCCCTGACTAAGGTGTATGCAGCCTGTTACTGCATCTTCTACACCCTCAGCTGTGATGGTAGCCAGCAACCGTAAGAAGCTTATATGTACATATATAAGCTGCAGGGGGGTGCTGGTGTGAGTATGGAATAAAGTTTATTGTTTTAAAAGATACTGCAGTAAACTGTCCTTTGGAAGAGTTCCCCAGAAATTCGTGAGTCTCCTTGTGGAATTGCAGGATGTAGCTGCGACTTTTTGCCCTAGGCAGAGCTGATTTCCAGTGCCTTTCTGAGTTATTCATTTCTGGGGATATCACAGGCTACCTCTGCTTTGGAGAAGTGCTGCTCTCCGAGAGGCCGGCTGGCTGGTTTTGGTGTAAAGCAAATTGTATAGGGGAAATATCTGTGACTCTCAGATGCTGTTAAAAACCCATCGGATCTTAAGAGGCCCAGGTGCTCTGGAGATTTCTTTTAGCTTTGCTGCTCGAGCAGATTTGTAATCCCCCTGGTGACACTGACTTCTTTACCACGTAGCGTCCCAGACGAGACTGCTAACCTGCGCATCTGCCCCAAAGACTGCCAAAGCAAAGCAAATGGCTGTCAGAAATAAGTTTCAAGAGTCTAATCTCAGCATGTTTTCCACGTGCCATTTCAAACACTGCTGCAAATCAGATCTGGCCCCCTCCTGCTCCCCCACGAGAGCCCTGGTTCAGTTCTCCAGGCCTTCCTCCCCTCTCCTCCCCTGGGCAGCATGTGCCAGGCCCGGAGCCACCGGCGTGCCCAGCCCAAACTGCTGCGGGCCCTCGGCATGGAGCAGTAACGAGGCTCCCTCGTCAATCTAATTATATCCCCTAAGCCAGCATGGATTAGCACGGGAGGAGCAGGAGGAGGAGGAGGAGGACAGTCTTTGCCTGGAGGCCGGCAGGGTGCTGGCTCTGCACCGCTTTCGCTGGGTGCGGGGGCACCCCACGTGTGCTCTGCAGGCTTGGGGCAGCCCCACAGGGCCGGGAGCAGGGCCTGGGCCCCAGCAAGGGACCGGGGAGAAGGGTAGGTACCTGCGGCAGTGCTGGGGATGGGGCATGGGCACCCCGTCAGCTGCAGAGCTCCACACCCGTGGTGCTGGTGGTTGTGCCCAGGGAATGCAAGTGCTCGGGGCGCGCCTCGGTTGGCTTTTTCCTGTCTTATTTGCTCCGTGGAAAAATGAAAAGCTGTGCAGCGTTGTCTTGATGGTGTCTGATTAAAATTTCGTAATAGGATTGCTGAAGTGGAGTCGAGGGGAGATGACCGTGCGAGGAGCATTTTGTTGTCTCTGTGCCCGTTTGCCTCCTGTTTCTGGCACAGACCTGGCCTCACTGCGCTCCGTGTCGCTGAGCAGAAGCCCTCATTGCCCAGCGAGGCCATACGGCGAGGCTGGTTCACAGGCACTGCTTTCCAAGAGGTCTGCAGCTCCTCTTCTCGGACCGCTCCCCTCGTCCCGGCCTGCAGGTGCTTATCGTCAGGACAAGTGGAGAAGCAGGGTTAGTCTGCTGGAGAAACCTGGAGTGTTAAGGCTGGAGAGTTTTTCACTCTTCAGCGTTTATTGGTGTGAAAAGGAAATCCAGTGGAAAAAAGTTTCCCTGGCTGTGAGCTGTTGGGCCAACACGCGCAGCTCAAGTTGCGAGGTCACACGGGGATGCGCGGGATTTGTACTGAAGGAGGAAACAAGAATGCGGGCACACGGTATGAGACCAAAACTGCTTTTGTTTCCTGCCCATACATCTAGAGAAAGGGTTGTGGGATTTCTTTATGGGAGGGAGAGGTGTATGGAGTAGTGAGCAAAACTGGAAAAAGAAAAATTTTGATACAGTTCTGTGAAAGGGGGGCTGTTAAATAACAGGTTTGGCAGAGGGCGATTTTTTTCTCCCTGCTCGTACAGTCGCTGCTTCCTGCTCTTCAAGAACATATGCTGTGAAGGTGGGGTGCCAGAGCAAGGGCTCAGGGTGTGTTTGTGTCTCTATCTGCTTAGCGGTGGCCAGACAGCTCCATTAGGGAGATCGTTAATCTCCTGAGGCTAATGGAGCTGCCCTCCGGTGTGAGCTGCTCAGACAGAAGCTGCCCGTTGTGCTTGTGGGGAAGGCTCCCAGGAGAGTTACGGTCAACGCCTGTTGACCTACTATTGTTTTATAATAATACATAGTAATGTGTGGTAGAGAGTGGCACGTGAAAACACACAACATGTTTTTTCTGACCTCACTGAACTTGAAGTGAAGCTATAAAATATTGGAGTTTCATTAGTCACTTGGAGCACATATGTGGTATCCAGTGCATCTCCTTCTTCAGAGAATGCTGTTTTTATATATTAAAGACATCTTTTCTTTTCCTTTGAGGCTGTTTAAAGCTCCCTGAGGGAAGTTTATACCACCCTGACACCAGTATTACAACCCAGTTTTGTTTTCCAGCAGGAGACAGAGTCTGGTACCAACAACCAAACAGCTGAGAACTCACTGATAGAAGGAACCGTATTCAGAGCTCCAGACTTAAAGACAGGGATGTCGTCGCAGCTTGCAATCATAGATACACCAGTGCTAGTTATTGTGAGGCTTTCCATAGATACCCTACATCAGGATCCATACCTTTGTTTATGCAGGAGGAGTGTACAAATGAATTCAGTTATTAAACCACTCAGTCATTGTAGAGGGATGCTGGTAATCCTCATCCCTGCTTTTTAACACAGGTTTTATCAGTAGGAGTAATTATGAATATTAGTTACAGCTTTTTTACATCTATTGTAACTGATCTGGCTTTGCAAAATCATCAGTGTGGTTTCTAATTTGATTTCTTTGTACCCAAACAGATGTTTCAACCACGTTTTTTTTTTTAAAGTTTTATTTTTACCAGATTGACTCTCTTGTAAAATTTATTCTTAGTGGTAATTAGGGTGACTAAAGATTGAGATCTGAAGGGGAGTGTGAGGTAGGGTGGAGAGGAATAAAATATTTAAAATTTGCATTGTTACTGCTGTGAAGTGATTCTGTTTTCAATCTTGCTTGGAAAACAGCTTTTATTTTTCTGTGAAGTCACTGAACCCAGCTTTCAAGTCTAATGATGCCAAATTGGGTGCATATCTTGGCATGTTCGGTTTCTGCAAAATAAGCCTCAAAGCCTGCAAGAACATCATCCTTTGAACGATACCAGCACTACCCTGGGAATCCCAGAAATCTGAGTTGTCTGCTGACTTTTAAACATCCAGCTCTCAGGGGCTTTAAAAGTTTTAATGTTGTCATACATCTGCTCGGAATAAGACCTGTATGTGTTCCTCAGGCATCCAAATCAAGGGAAACACCATTGCTGCTGTTAATATTAAGTAGAATATTTTATTTTTTTTTGGTTGGCATAAGTTTACTTATGACCAGAGTGTGTTTGTTCTGCGGTTGGACTCACAGTGGTTCCTCACCTGGGCCAGGAGCTCGGGCTGGCACCTTGTCTGCTCCCACCACTGCTTTCCCGCGGCAGTGGGTGGCGAGGTGGCTGCCAGGGGTGACGCTTTGGCAGGGTTCACGTTTGTGTCTGCATCTCTGGAATGGCAGCAAGAGGAGTGGAGGAATGAAGCCCTCTGTTTTCAGGGCTCAGACATCCCTCTGTGTGTGTGTGTGTGACAGAGGGAGGAAGGTTTCGTTTGGGTGGACACAGGGACAAGTCCAAATCCTGTAAGTACAGCGCTGTGTGTGGAAGAGCAAAGGCACCCATCTTCTTCAAGCACAGCTACCTGAAGAAGAGCATCCCTGTCCCTGGATGACTCAGAAACTCATCCACAAAGGAGACAATGTGGGGGGGAAAAGAAAATCATTCTTACCTGTTCTTGCTTCTGTGGCCACCAGCTGGATCTTCGTCGTGTCTGACTGCTGTGCCCGTACCCGCACTGTCTTGTGGCAGGGTAAGGCAGGGACCTCTGCTTGTCACCAGCGACAGGGTCAGGCCTGCTTGTGCAGATCCCCTCTGCACTAGTTCAGAGTCTGTACACAAAATGGTGAAGAAATTGGGTCCAGATTAACGTGCCCATAGGCAAGGGGAGCTAATGGCCCAAGAGGTTGCAGGAAAATAGCTGTCCTCGGCCAGCGGAGAAATCATAGATGGATGCAATAAATGTTTCAAATTGGACTGCCTCTCATTATAATACTGTTACAGCTGCAGCCACCCGTTGGAGACAAAAAGGGGACATAACTTGGAACTGAGCAATTAGCTTCTCCACCTGAAATCCGAGCTACCCCTGGGAGGTAAGGAGGGAGAGATTGCCTCAGAAGGCGATTGTGCAACGATAACCACCTTATGCCTCAGGTTTCCAACGTGTTAGGGCAGCTGAGACTGCATGCCCAAATTATGAGCTCTGTCATGTGCCAAGACTTAGGCCTAATGTCTGTTTTAATCTCAAAATAGTTATTATGACAGTAAAAATCCGTTTTTAAAAGCAGTGCCATATATTGCATAGTGATCTGCAGTTGCATAGCTATCTCCAAGTACCCCGCTCAGTGGGAGCACTGTACATTTTTACGTGTACTTGTATATGGAGTCCCAAAGGGGCTCCTACAGACCTGGCTTCTCCGTTTACTGTTTGTTCTTCTGAAGTGCAGCAGCTTTTCCTTTTAAACCTCTGTTGTCCTTCTGAAACCAAGATGCCTTGAGGGAGGGGCAGTTTCTGCATAAAAAGCTTATTCCGTTATTTATTAACACGGGATATATTGTAATTTTTTCTACAGGATTGCACTCATCTTTGGTCTCAGTTGTGGCTAAACTGGATTAAATGGGTCTCGGATGCTGTGTGACGTGGCCAGAATTTATTTGGAAGATTATTTGAGAAGCCTGACTGTTGTGAGAATAAACTGAGACACAATATTGGAATACTTAACGAGTGTAAGCTCTTAAACAGATGAGCAGAAAGACTTCATGTGGTCCCGTTGAGTCACTTTTTAATTTTTATGCCAGGGACTTCTCTGGCTTAAAGGACTATAGCATTGGTAATGGAGGTCTGTGTTTTAAACGTTTATTTCATTAAATACCATTCCTGCAGTGAGTCTCATTTAGCCATTCCTCTTTGTGAACGATTTCACCACATAATATGCAGCTGAGGTTGCATTATCCTCTGCACTTCCATACCACTGCAATCAGCGTGGTTTCAACAGAGGTTTAGAAAAGGCTTTCAGGTAGAGAATCCGAAATTGGGGCACAAGTTTGTCATTCTCTATATATTCCCTTGCTGGTCTTGTCGGCTGGTATTACTTTTGGTATTCCTTTTCTTAGTTCTCACTGAACTAAAGTAATTTCTTCTGCTGTATTTGGGAGAAGAGATGTGGTGAGGAACTTGAAAAGGTTTCAGAATAGCTGTGGAGAAGCCAGAGTCTGCCCGTTGCTCTAACTTAGATCTAATGGGAGGATTAAGTTAGAGTGCTGATGCAGAAGTTCAGGAAATGGGAAACAGTTGTGCTCTGCCCCTGGCGGGGCACCGTTGGCCTTGCAATGTCAGGAGGCGCGTATCTCCCTGTTAGCATGGTGAGGATCTCAATATTACAGCCTCAGACCAGGCAAGAGGGGCTGGGTATCAGTTATCATTCCCTGAAGAAAGCAGAAGCTGCTTGTGACCAGTTTGCGGCTGTGTCAGATGAGGAATAAGACGGTTTGTGACCAGGTTTTACTAGTGCTGCATCCTCGACGTGTCAGTGTAGCCCTCGTATTTCATCCAGCTCCCCAAAGCGGAGAATCTGGAAAGTAGATTGGAGCACAAGAAGTCAAAATATTTGACAAGTCATCTAAAAATGAATTACTGGCATCCACTACCTTAGCCCACATTTTCAGAGCAGGATAAATAATTCCCACCTGAAGGGAAAGCGTGTCCTGAGGTTAGTTTATAAGCCTCAGAATTTAGAGTTACAGTATTTTGAGTCCAGCTTGATTTTATAGAGCTCAAGATGCTGATTTTGAGGTCTGCAGGCTGGAGGAAGCTTACCTGCCAGTGTAGGATGTGTTGCTGTAAGCCAGGCATTGGGTACACCGGAACAGAGGGAGCTAAGAGAGACCGGGGATTTCTTTTTGAGAAGAGTATTTTGTTTGGTGATCTTGTTTCCGTACTTGTGAAATGTCCTGTGGATTTTGACGAAACACAACATGCTTCTTCTTGTGGTTACTTGTACATTTATGAATGACAGAGTAAGTTGCTGGGTGCTGGTGACTAGGAATAAATCTGTTCTCGCACCTTCCCTTCAGGTGGCCGATGCTGTATATTACTTTATGATGTTAAAGAGGTTAACCCACCTTCTCCACTCACAGAGGCATTGTAGAAACAGAAAAAATGGGTTTACACGTCATCCCCTTGTCCTGTAAAATTTGTTGCCTTCCAAGGCTTTATGAACAAGGGATAGTGAGCTGGAGAGCAGGTGGGACCCCCAGAGACAGTGGGAAGCAGAACAGGAGGGAGGAGGAGGAACCAGGGAGAAGATAATATTTTCTTCCTTTCCCTTTCCTCCCAGCTTCCTCATTTTTTTGGAAAGTAAGATTTTCCAAATTTGTAAATACAGTTCGTGCCCGTGAAGATTTCTTTTATTTTCCTGTTTTTAAAGCAAAAGCGTACACTTGTGGTACTTGGGGAGACTGCTGTTAAACAGGGCTTGCTCATAACTCCACGATTAGTCACTTGATAACAGCTTTGCTTAGTTAAGACACAATTTTCTTCAAATATAGTGTGTTATCAATAGATTTTAACCAGAAAGGATGATACCTTACTACGGGGAAAGTTAGAGGAATTCACGAAGTTGACTAGGAGCCCAACTTTTATATTTTTGCACTCGTCAAAATCACTTAAATTTTGAGAAGTGTCAGGTATGCTAGGTAAGTAGTGGACCTGTCCTAGGATGACAAGGCTGCTAATGACTTTTCTTCTTTGCGTGAAAATTTTATTCTTTATTTTTAACTGCTGTGCGTGGATTTCTGCAGCGCTTGAGATTCCCAGCTGCGTGCTGTCTCAGCCGATCACCTACTGCAGTTTGTGCCTGCCTGTTTCCTGCACAGCCCTGGATGTCTGTCTGGGCTTTTTCGCCCGTGGCTACTGAGCTGTCACAAGGCAGGGGGATGTGGGCAGCGGGGCTCAGCTGCCTGCGGTCAGAGAAGGGTTTTCTCATAAACCAGGCTGATTAGTTTTCGTCGCTGGTTCATCCCATTCCAATGAAGTATGTCAGAGTGGATTTTCCCAAAAGAAAAGATGCTAATGTGGCAGGAGGGGTTGCTCTAACAGACAGATGGGCTGTGTGCTGCTGCTCGTGGAGAAAAGTGGAGTCTTGAAATAAAAACCCTGGTGTGGCTTTGGGTAATTTGACTTCATACATATTAGCCCTTCCAGTCCATACCTGACAACCTGACATTAAAATTGCTGCTGACAGTTGTTTTTTTTTAATATCGAGAACTTGATCTTATAAATTCACTTTTTTAATGTTATTTTACTGGCAGGCTAGGGTAGCTTTTTAAATCTCATATAAGCAGCACTTGATCAGTTATGATGTGAAAGCATTTGCATTTAATCTTCATCAGACACCTAATATTACAGCCGTCAACAATTTTTCATCCTAAATAAAGTTCCATTCAGATTTGCTCTGTATTCAGGGCGTACACATCAAAGAAAGGACAGAGGTGTGTTGCTTTTATAAAGCTCACTAGATAGCTGTTAGATCTAAAACGTGTTGCCTTAAAATACTTAGCAAGTTGCTCTTTTCCATTAGAATTTTGGGTTTACTTCTCACCATGAACAGGCATTTTGCACCATTTCAGTTTAATCTCTGTAAAAGTGAGGTTTTGAAGCCTCCACCCAGTAAACTTAAAAATGTCAAGTCCTTATCTGTCCACCATTTTGCTCTTGAGAGGGATTTATGAAGTCACTGGTATGTCTCACCCAAACAAAGCCGAAATTTACTGTCCCTCTTTGAAAGGACATTTAAGGCCCTCCTGGATGGGTGGTATGAACACTGGCATAGGCTGTAGTGGGGAAAAAAAAGCATTTGAATTGCTGCTGCCTAGGCTCAGGACAGCAGGAAGTTAGGGCATCCAAGACTGAATCCGAGTGAAAGGCAGCCTTACAAAAAGAAGAGCAAAGTGATTCAGACTTTAGCAAGCAAGCAGAGAGAGGATGTGGGTCAGGTACGTTGGGAAGACCAAGACAGGTGGGTGATGCCTTTGTATTTCAGCCTGGAAGAGGAGCTGTGGGCATATTTTGAACTTTGGAAAGCCTAGAAAGTGACTTCACGTGTATGTACAGAAGAAAAAAAAAAGTTAGGAATAAACTTTTAGGATCATCTGTGTTGCGTAAGAATGACAGACAGTGAAGGGAAAGAGGTTTTTGTTTTCTTCAAAATATATTGTGGGAGTTCCCTAATGGTGTGTGTGGGATCCCTTAATATGGGATTGTTGAATGAAAAATTTCCAGGACCCTCCTATGTTTTTCTTACTTTTTTTCTTCTTACACACCACCACCACCACCACCACCCTTCCTTTCTCCATTTTCAGAGGAAGAGAGGAAGGGATAAAGTGAGAGACAACCTGTGTAGAGGAAGGGTACTCAATCTCATGGTTGGTGTGCTTTGGCCTTTTAAAACCACATTCTCCCATTGTTTAGTTTCCTGTTATGTACAAAGATACAGACAGGTATATAGGGAAACACTTAAAATGACAAGGGGGAAGAAAGGGATTGTATTGCTTTTATCGTAGAGCTTCTTTATGAAACTGATAACTATTTGAACCTAGATTAGGATGATTCGTGGATGTATTGAATTATTAAGAAGCTGTTCACGTTCCTTACAGAGGTTTGTTGTTTTCTTTTGGCAAACCTGAGGTATTACCCTGGCAGGTAGCTCTGCCAGTGGTGACTCAGGTAACATGAAGCAATCTGAATTCTACAAATACAGTTGCCTGAGAGAGAAAATACCCGATGTCTTTGTCTGCAGAGGGTGATGAAAAAGCTCGAAGACTCTACAGAAAGGAATGTTGTTTGTCTGCTGGAGTGGGGGGAGAAGAAAGAAGACATTTTGACCAAATAAGTGCTCATTCCAAACAACATCTAATTTGTTCAGATGGTGACTTCATCCTTTTTTTTTTCTCTTCAACCCCCCAAATTGTCTTGCTCTAGTTGTGAGCTGCCAGGTTAGGCAGCTGGGTGAGGTTTTCATGATCTGCAGTTAAAATTACCTTGGACTGTTTTTGGAAGGCAATAGGGTGACACTGCTATTTCTTCTCACTCTTTGAGGTCCTTGTGAATAACTGCATCTTTATGGTAGTTTCCAGCATCCTTTTTTTCCTCCAAGGGTTCAGAAGACTAAAAGACCTGAATAGTGGTTTTTTTAATAATGAAGTGCTTTGGTAGTTTGCTTACAGTGTTTTCTTACATACTCATTTAATTGCTTCATAAATTGCTCTGCTAGTGTCTTTCAATCCATGAAGCATGAGATTTGTGAGCTGAAAACAAAAAAAAAAAAAAAAAAAAAAAAAAAAAAAAAAGAAAGAAAGAAAGAAAAGAAGAAACACAGTTTGGGAGGATCTTTTCTTTTTTCTCCCACAGGACATATGGATTTATAAAAAATGGTAACAAGAGTTAGTGTGTCTGGCCCAGTATAATCATGCTTGTTTAAAGGACTGGAGGTAAACTACGAAGTCATTTGGGATTTACAAGGGAACAAGCAAGGGCACTTGTGCTGCCACTGCAAATTCTTGCCATGGCCTCCACATGGAAGAAAAAACAGTGGATGAGGAGCTGGCTGAGGAGATCCCAAAGAGAGCTTACCGTAGAGTGCCTTGGCTGGCTGACATGGGACTGGCAGTCCTGAGGACATCTGAGGGTTTTTTGTTGTACCCTTGGTGTACAACAAGACTGGGCTGCTGCGTTCTTGTAGCCATCTACCTCGCTCTGATACCAGGACAAATTTTTGGCCATAGACGAAGCTTAAGGTAACCAACTATAAGTAGGTTGTACCTCCTGCTACAGCTGTTTGAAATAACCCAACTCTACATTGCAGTAAAGCACTGGAGAGCTTCCTGAAAAGTCTGAGATGCATCTTAGTGAGCGGAGGGAGAAGAATTTTATTTTGATAGCAGCAGTTCAATTTCACTAAATTTGCTGGTTCCCAGGTTCTGGGACTTGGAGGGAAGTTGCACCTTCACGGCACATGGGCTCCACCAGTGGTCTGCAGCTCTGGGACTTCAAATGTTCTGTAGAAACTAGAGTAAAGTGGCTGAGATCTGAATACGATTTGTTTAAAGAGTCTTCAACATAATCACTACCTCAGTTTTAACTGAGGAAATTACTCCTGACAGTATCCAGGAGTTCTTGCCAGCTGCCGTTCAGTTCTGACTGAAGCCACTGACTGGCCCTTCCTCTTAAATTAAAATTTTAATATATATACATACATGTATATATATGTAATATATATATATATATATACAGATTCGTGTAAAGGCAGGTTTTGTTTCCTGGTGAAGCTGATAGAGATGAGCAGTATAAAGCATTGCATTCGGAAGTACTGTCATCCCTATTTTGGGTTCAACTGGACACAGTGAATCTGAATTATAAGTGATTATTACTGATTTGAAGCAGGGCATTGAATTCTGCAGTCTGAGAGCTGCACAATCCAGAAACATACGATCAGGTAACTTGTTCCAGGGTTGCAGAAAACCAATGTGCAATTTTCATGTCCTAAGAAATAAAACTAGGAATAATATATATATATATATATATATATTTTTTTTTTTTTTTTTTTAAAGTCAACAAGAGAGCTAAAATGGAGTTGTGTTTGGTTTCAGAGGACTCATAGCCAGATTCCTGCATTTGGAGGGCCTGGTTTGCTCCCTGTGATGAGGCAGGCTTCATTTCCCGGGCGCTCTCTGAGGGGGAGGCAGAGGGAGAAATTCTCCTGGGAACTCTGCGAGCCTGCTGGCTGCAGTAACATGAGAAAGGGACTCACAAGCTTTGCTTGCTCGTTGCATTTTTGTCCAATTTCCTTTGAAGCTGTAAAAAAGCTGACAGGCAGACTGCTTTGTGTTGATGTGGAGTTTTAAAAACCTCCTTGCAACAGGGTTGCAATGCTTTCTGTTTGGACAAACAGCATCCTGGAAGCGGTGGTGGCTGGCTCTTGCAGAAATGGGACCAGGTTTCTGTTTATCACTCAAGCCATGCTTACCCATCTCAAAAACATCATTTACATTTCACATGAGAAGTAGTCCTACAGAGTGGTAAATTCCAGTCAAAATAATGATGTGAAATAATAGAAGATACCCTTCAGGACAGCAAATAGTTGGGTGGTCTTAGCTGAAACGCCTCACCATTATGATTCATAACTCTTTTTTTTTTTTTTTTTTTTTTTTTGCGGAGAGTCCTTCGCAAAGTTTCAGATGAAAAAAAATCTCTGTAGGAATTGTCCTGTAGGAGTTAGCTTTGTCTTAAGATAGGCCAGAATATGTTTTCTGTGAGTGTGTAAGCACTGCTAATATTAAAAACACTTCTTTGAGCTAAAGAGAAGGCGCCAGTAGCTAGGTGATTGAGACATGGGGAATGAAAGCCCGGTTTGGTGTTTCAGAAATACCGCTCGACCTCTTTTATGTGTAGCTGCTGCTACTTAAACCTCAAGATTTGCAGCCTTGCACTTGCATGTGAGCCAGCAGCCAGGCATTGCCATCTTTGTTGATTCAGCAGAAGGCTGGAATGAAACATTAACAGGGAAATAAATCCTGGGGACTGCTTTTCACTGGGATGTAGTTTTCTAGAACTGCATTTCTTTCTTTAGCTCTGGGACTCTGCATGCAAAAATTTGTACAATAAGGGTGCATGAAGCTGTTTGGTTGGTGAGAATAAAACAGAAAATTCTGGCTTGGGGGACAAATACATCTGCTGTTGTATCTGCTGGCCTTTATCTGAACGTTACCTACTGTAAGTTTTTTTCCGAGGAAACACCTCTTATTCATTGATGTTGTTGTATGCTGAGGTCCTTCACTTACTTTATTTGATTTTCTGCCTGATTTTCATTTTTAAATTTCAGTTCAGTTCTGATGCAGGCACCTCAAATGTGAGCAGACTTGCTGATTCTGAAAAGAAAAAAAAAAAAGAATACATTTGTGTGCATTTTCAAATGATCTGAAAAAAAATCTGAATTTTTCATCTTGGCTTGATCAAATATTTTTCTGACCTCTGTTATTGTTCCCAGACTTGCCCAGTTTAATTTATTTTTTTCTTTCTTGGTCAAAAGAGCTTATTTTCTGTTTTTTTTTCTCTCATATCCAATCAATCTCATCGGTATTGCTGCTGCAATCTATAGCAGTATTTCTAACCTTTCTAGCCTGTGAAATTCAGACTGTCTTTCTTAAAGACTTCCAAGCAGTAATTGTAAAAAGGGAGATTTATTCTGAAAAACTCTATGGGAAAGGTTGCTTTATTGCTAAACTATTTGCGCACACGTGTCATTGATACCACTCTAACAGCTTGCTCAAAGCAAAGGGAAATTGTTTTTCCTTTTGTATCAGATCTTCAAAGCTTATCTGCATTTTCCTTCCAGCAGCTTTTGTAAAAGCACTGGTAGAAAGACACTTCCAGTGAAATGCTTTTATTAGTGCTTCCATTAATGGCACAGATTTTCTGGGTTGTAGGTTTGGATGATCTCATTCTGTCACTCAGAATTAATACAGAGGTTTTACATTAGAATATGAATGTTGTGTTTCCAGCATCTTCAGTTCTCTGCAAAATATTCTGCTTTTCAGTCTTTCATTCTCTTGTTTTTCCAATTCCAATTTCCAAAACCGTTTCCAAGGTTTATTGTTAGAAAAACTGTTTCTTGAAGTGCAGGAAATAGTAAATGGAATGAGATGGTGAGAATTGAGCTAAAAGCAGTGTTGACTGAGCGTAGTCAATTAATTCTTAGTCAAGGTGCAGACTGCAACAAAAGCAGGAGCCTACCTGGTTCTACCTTCCACGTACCCCACCAGTATTTTTAGACTGGTCAGGCTATTTTATTATGTGTTTAAAAAAAAAAAAAAAAAACTCAAATATTTCAATGTGTCCACAAATACAAAAAAATAAAGCAGAACTTGTAAGTTCAGTGCAGTTGATTTGCCTCATGTCACAGCTCAGTCCAGTCTGTTCCTCCCCTTGCTTGGCTCCTCAGGAAGATGAAAGTGGTGGTGGATATTGTAGCACAGAAAATGCCATCTGAAAATGATGTTCATGTGGCGAGAAACTATCTTATGAAGATCTTGAGAAGTTCCATGAGGTACAGTACTGACTTCACAAGCGCATCCCTTCTGCCCCTTCCCACTGACCAAATCCCTCCTACCATCTGCCAACCCCGTAGCAAACTACTGCAGAAGACCCCTTCCCTTTCCCTAACCTTCATCTCCTCATCCTCCAAACGTTGCTTGTATTCCTCTAGTTCACTAGTCTTGTGTTTCCTTTGTGGTGCGTCACACCAAAGTAATTGTCTCTTAACAAACCTTCTTCGCTGAATCAGTGCCTAAAAGGTATACTGAATTTGCCTAAATTATGGTTTGCCTCGCTGATGTCAGTAACATGAAAGGGAGCAGTGGGAAACTCATCAATGTTCTGTGCACCTGAGTAAAGGAAGGCTTCTGTCCCATACCTGAATGTGGGTCTGCGGGCCCTGGAGTACGCGAGGACTGTCTGGAGCCGAGCATCACGTGGCTGAGCAGAATCTCCTCCACTTGTTTTCACCGAGTATATTTTGGCTTCTCCACTTACTCTTCTAATTTCATATCCTGCCAAGGAAGAGCACAGTGACTCTCTGCTCAACCGTTTTCTCTTTTGTCATGCGAGAAAGAGTAGGCTTTTGTTGATGGAAACAATTACTTCTTTTTTTAGTGACAGTAATGATGCAACGCTTCCTAGTGAAATTACAGCTTCCCCGTAGAATTATTATATTCTCCTTTTATAATCCTGCATGCAGAGTTTAGAAAGGCAATTTATCACTGAATTCATCAGATGTTCTTGAATGTACTTCAAAAAGCTGTGTAGTCAGATTGGATCTGTTTTGAAGATACTGAGTTTATAATGAGCTTTGGTTTTGTTTTCTAAATCCAGTGGCAGTCTGATAACCCAAATTTAAAAGGGAGATTAGTAAAAAATAAAAAATAAATAGGTAGAACTGCCTTAAAATATAAATTGAGATTAGGGAACGCTTTCTTTGTTTTGGGAATGATTGTGTAACTTAGACAAATCACTTGCTGAAAAAAAAAAAAAGATAAATACGTAAGTACGTTTTAAAAACTTCAAGAGCCAATGTCCTGCAAGCCTTTGGTTTAGTCTGTGACTTCAAGGATGGGATTTGTCTCACCTGATCTAAATTTTAAATCTGATCTAAATTTTACCTTCCTAATTTCCCAGGATGAACCAAAGAGAAGGGCAGGACGGATTACCTTCAGGGAGTTCCTGCTTCATTCCCAGGGCTATTGAGAGAGTCTAGCCAAAAAACCATGCTAGGCATGTGTTTTCTGAAACAGAAATAGATGAATCCCATTCAGAAGGTTTATCTAACACTAGGGAAGAAGAATGCATTCCTTTCATGTGTGCTGAGAGGCATTACAAAGTCCTTGGAGGAGGAAGCGAAAGCTCGTGTTATTAGTTCCTAAGCAGGGGGAATGGGACAGAGGGGTTTATAACAGCTTTGCAAAAAGCTTTGTAAGATACACTCTGAGAGCTTGTTGTTCTTTTTAGATAGGATCTCTTCAGTCACATGAGCATATATATTTGGAGGTGATATCCAGGTAGATATTTTGGGTTTTAGATAAAGTGCTGAACCACTTTTGAGGTATATTCTTTAAAACAAAAGCAGAAAAACAAACCTCAAACATTTAAAGAGTTGGTCTCTCAAGTGTTTTTAAGGAATGCTGGTAGCTTTTCAAAACTGGCATGCATGTAGAGTACCATCTAGTCTTCTGTCATTTGAAGTTACCGTGTCTCTGTGCTATCTGTATGACAACTGCCCTGACAGATTTTTTTGCTGCCTCTCACCTTGCCGAACTGTTTGCATTAACCTAGTACACTCGTTCTCTCTCTTTTCAGAAGAAATGACCTAGCCTGCAGGCCTCACTCCTGGCATGCGACCAAGTTTACAGAAAGTCAACCTGAGACAGCCACGTCACACCTTCCTTCGTCCAATGCCTGCACTTCCTGGCACTCACGGTATCATGCAAGGTGAGTCTCTGCTGAAGCTACGTGCATTAAGGGCTGACGGAAAGACAATGTTAATGTGGTCCTGTAGAGTGCTTCTTAAATCCCAAATGCAGAAGCGTTGTATTTTTGTATTCTTTATTGTTGCCTGTCCTTCCAATGCTTGAAGGAGGAGCATTGGAAGCTTTACACGTGGAGGAGTGGATTTCAGAAACAGTATGTGATAAGTGCGTGTGACTGAAAGGTAAGAAACTGGTTTTAAAGGCAGTCAGAAAGTTGTGTTTCTTGCTCTGCATTTCCTTTCAGTGTCCACTGGTAAAATCTTAAACCTTGCTAAGTGAAAAGAAACCATCAAAATTAACCTTCTTAAAGTGACATAGAAGAGGGAGAAGAAATAGAAGAATATTGTTACAGACTACTGGAAAGCCTTTCCAAAAGGGAGGGTACAGAGTATTTTCCTGTTGGACTTTAAGGTGGTACTGGTCTTATAAATTAAACTGTCTTTTTGTAATATGATCTTCCCTGTGTTCTTGCTTGTGTAAAGAGGTAATAAGACCAACAATTTTCAATGTTTGTTTAAAGCACTTTAATATTTGTCAGGTCTCATTCAGTGCTGTGAAAGAAAGGCTGGCACTTGTGTAGTTTTAGTTGTGAAATTTTAAATATTGCCTGTTTGCATCTGGTTACAAGTTCTTGTTTGGTTCCTGCTTTTAGGTGACATTCTTCAGCATTTTCACAAGGATTTTAGTCCATTTGTTTTTGTTTGTTTGTTTGATTGTTTGTTTGGTTTTTCTTCTCCAAACAATTCACATTGGGCCATAGTAATTCTGGGCATTAAAGAAAACCATTCTTATACACCTTCTCCATTTGGAAAGTAACCTTGTTCTTTCTCTGCTTCCTGACTGTACATTCTTCGTCTTTGCTTCTTGATGTTAATTTATCGTGCTCGTTAAAACAACAGAAAAACATTCATACTTTAAGATTTTATTTCATACCATTTGTACACCCTTTTTTACATTGTTTGATTTCTTTTGGAGTTCCTTACTCTTTTTAAAAAAACTTGCTATCTGCCCCCCCATAAAATGGGAAAATTAGCAGTTAGAAAGAAAGGGTTTTCAAAATGCATTTCATAATATTTCATTAGCAGAACTTTTAGCACATTATTTTTCTGAAATCATTGATTGTAATTGTTCCTTTCTTACATTGACTAGTAGAGTTTGTACTTAAATTTTCTGTAGATAGGCTCAATTATATTTTTGTATTTAAAGACACTTAGAGTTCTTGTACAAGAAACAAAATTCATAAATACCTTACACACTTAGATTTCTTTGTTCCAGTGCTAATTTAAGAGTATTTTTACTTTCAGTGGACTGAGTCTCTTGACTGAAATGTAAATTGTTACATGCTTCCTGCTCTTCCTGATCGTTGTCCTTGAACCTTGCGAAAGTAAGATATTACAAGACACATTTCTGAGAGTGTGATTTGATAGGAGCTGGTGATATTTAAAATATTTATTTATTTATTTTTAATTCGATTCAAGATATTTAAAATATTTATTTATTTTTATTTGATTTAAGTGCACTTCACAACGAACTTTTGGCAGGTGAGTTTCGGTATGAAGGAACAGGAGGAGGGGACTGGAGCAATCCCCTCCTCTAGTGTATCATAAATAGCAGCAAGTGCTGACAGACGTTAATGATAACAAAAAGGGCAAACTGCTTTCTCAGACAGTGCTAGAAGACGCAGTGGTTTCAGCACAGTCTAACACTAGGGTTCCAAGGACATTACTGCTCCTGAACTTCTCAACCACCTGTGCTGCCCACTTGAAAGCTTGGCTGCCAAAAGGTGATTTACCTGGGAGATTTGTCCCTACTGCTGTCTATTGCCCATGACCAAACTGGCTTCATATTGTGGCTTCTGGAAATCCAGCACTCCCAGAGTGCCAGCCAAAGGATTTGGGTATTTGGAGGATCTCAGTTGTAAAGTAGCTTTATTTTTGAGGTTGCTAGTCTGAAGAAAAAAAAAAAAAAAAAAAAAGGTGCGTAGCCTCAGTGATTCCCCACTTTCAAGGCACAATCCACAAAACCAGCATGTTTCAGCACCAAGCTGAATGGGATTCAGGCTAGTCAGTACCTGAAAGGAGCAGTATGTAAGGAGATAATACAAATAGCTCAAGGAGGGGATTTTTCTAGCCTGAGGATCTCATCCTTGTGCTTCTTCTGGAATTTCGTGACCGTCCTTGAGCTAAGCATCTGAAACTGGTACTCACAGCCTAAAATCTCCTCTGAATGTGCATGCTTCAGGTCTCTCTGTGAGTGTGAGAGTCAAATCGCTTGTAAAATGTGGAGTTCAGCCAGGAGGAGAGATCCTTCCAAGCAGGATATACCTGGATTTCAGAGGGGGGAAGGGACAGCTGCTCAAGTCAACCTTCTGAAAATTGTCTTTACTACGTAGGTAGATGCTAGATTAAGGCATGGGTCTGTTTTTTGGGTTTTTTTTTGGTTGGTTGGTTTGATTTGGTTGTATTTTTCTTGGCCTGCCCACTGAATTTAGACCTTTGAGAAGGTGTGTGAAGCTACAGGAAGAAAGAAAGAGCAGAAGAGACTTCTGCAGGTAGGAGAAAGGGTAGTTCTGGGGCCCTGAACTCCACATCTGCCATTCTGTCTGTGTTTTTATCATATGACTTTTGTGCAAATACTGTAACCTACCCAGGGATCACTGGGCTAGGCGTGGGTGCCAAGAACACTTTTGAATAGCAGAGCTAGCAAGTCAGACCTTCTAAGGGTCTGATGCCTTAATTTCCCATTGTGAGTCGTCTTCTGTCATTTTCAAAGAAGTCACACCTGAAAAATGTGGATGCAGACTTTTTTTCGTAGTCCACACTAGGCTATGGCTGCTGGCACTGTTCTGGAAGGTGTGGGTATGAACCATCTTGAGTTGCTATAAGCTTAGACCCTGCCCTGTCTTCCACTAGGATATGCTATAAAAGGGGGCCTTACGTTCATTTTTCTTTGTTTCACCCAGGTGTGTAGTTGAAACCAGTAACCTCTACTACTTTGTTACAGCCTTACAGGTGTGAATGTGAGGCAAGCAAGCTTTGAGAAGGCTGCTTAAACTCGATTTTTGAGGGACGTTAGTCTGGTCTGAAAGCTGCCTGATTTGCTGAGGTGATGTCATTTCTGGGAGGGCCCAGGAGCACAAGCTCATGCCCTGGGTTTGGGGTGTGCCCCTTGGCCAACATGACCAAATAAAGGTACTGGCAGATCATTCCAGGAATTTACCTGTCAGTCTTAAACCAACAGTACAGGTCCATTTATGAGCCTGCTCTGAAAGAACGCCACTGAGAGAAGGACAGCCTGGGATGCCAGACTGTCAATAGAAAAAGCTTTTGGACTCTCTCCTGTGCCAGACTGTGTGGGAGTATTGCCCCACAGGTAAGGACCGTGGGAGGCCAGGCTTTGCAGTAACACACCACCAGAAACTTTGCTGTCTTTCCTATGAAGTTTTTCTCGCATCTGTTAGATTTCCATGAAGGGGTTTCTGGCAGAGCTGTGAGCTCATACGGATGATCTCTGCTTCATGTTTGGTAGCAGATCTGTTGATTGTAAGCAGAGGCTCTCTTGTGCAAGTATCATCTTTATCTTAATGCCAAGCATCATCTTACTGCTGAAGAAGGAGGTAAAAACCTGCAATTAAAAAAAAAAAAAAAGAGCAATTCATAGGAACATTGCTTACATTCTTCACTAAAAACAGAGATCCTAGTGGCTGAGATACTTTCTATGTGACCCATAGTATCTGCTTAGGAAGAAAGTTAAGACTTTTTAAGTATTCAGTGAAACGCTTTGAAATGCTGAAAATGAAAGAAATAAAAAACATATATCATATATGAGGCCACTGCTAGTTTATCTTGTCAAAGAAAATGCTTTTAGAAAGTAAATGCAAAGTATACTTTCACTTACTTCACTTAAGTTATTTTTGGCCATATTGTATTAAAAAAAATTTCAAAGGCTACAGTAATATAAAAAACAAACAAACAAACACAAAACTGTGATTCCTATCTTAAAACTAAATTCCAAAGAACTGTTTAGTTGTCTTCTTGCAGTATTTCTGACAGAAAAAAAAATAAAAATCTGTGTCACTCTTTGTATATTTTTATGTGGACTAATCTAATTTCATTAGGAGCTTTCACAGGTTTCTTTACTGCACAAGATTTGATAGATGCTTCATATAATTATAGCTACAGGGAAGTGGAACAATTCTGGGATTTCTACCAAGGGGCTTTGCATGCAAGGACAGGAATTGAATTTGGTACATAAAAGCAGGAGGGGCTGGCAGTGAAGTTCAGACAGGAAGAAGTAAGAATAATTGAGAAGACTGTTGTTTCAGCATCAGCGTGTTGGATTGACAGGAGGTGGGTGCTGTGGAAGATACAAAAGAAAAGAGCTTGAGAAGGAAGAAACAAAACAAAGCTGATTGTGAGTAGGAAGACAACAGAAGCAGCAAGGTTTTGAAATAGCATCTAGGCAAATGAGCCAGAGAAAGTGCAGTGTCAAAGATGAATTTTCTGTACAGGAGGGAGTGACGGAGAGGTGATGATAAGGATTTCTGAAGAAAGGTTATAAGTTTGGTATCGGCCATCCAGAAATTAAATTACTCTAGCATCTCCTCTGGGAGTTTTTCTGTCAATGTTGTGGCCAGATGGAACTGAATGAGATTTTTGTACTAGTGTCAAACTGAGAGTGGTTTAAGAGCACATTAGTAAGGTACACGTGGAGGAGGCTCAGAACTGGTGGGAATTGAGGATAAAGTCTTCAGTGAACCTTCATTTTGAAATTAAAATATTACTCAAAGGGGTAGATTTGGATAAACAAGACAAAGGATGAAGTTTATGAGATGAAGTAGTGAATTTCCAAAACGTGAACAGTGAAGTACACAAGTTTAGTAGCTGGAGGAATGAGGGTGCCTGGAAAATAAACTGTAAATGAAGTTGGTGTTTGTCCTGAGGAAAAAGGTATCTGTGGGGGGTCAAATTGGTTTAAAAGTCAGCAAAATCAACAGTTTGCTCAGGGAAAGGAGAACCTTTAAGGAGATAAACGTGTATTACTTAGTGGTAAAGGTAAGAAGGAAATGCTAATTATTTTTTTAGGTTTCAAGCTTTGAAGCAGTGGCAAAATAGAAGGATTAAGCCGTGGCTTTGTGTACGAACTTCTAATGTTTGTAGATTGTCCCGAGTGACTGTTGTGTCACAATGTTAATAAAATTGGTGTCCAGATTTTTGTAATTATATCATGGGATTTTTTGACTGTTGTATTTATTGTTTTTCCGTTCGTTTGTTTCCTACCACAGTTGTTCTTCTCATGACCTGTCAAACTCCTGGGATCAGTCAAATCTGCATCGTGCTTCTGACCAGTTCAGTTCTTTGGGAAGTATGGACAGCTGGGACCAAACTCCACAAGTAGCCCAGTATGGGAGACTTTCTTCTGCAAGGTCTAATAGTAGCATTGAGCATCTAGGGAGCCAAAGTAAGCGGGATTCAGCCTACGGGTCTTTTTCCACGAGTTCAAGCACCCCTGACCACACTCTGTCCACGGCAGACACTTCTTCAACAGAGAACATGCTGTACAAAGTAGGTCACTGGGAGACTGCTAAACCAGGAAACAAGTCTGGACAGTTCTTGAACGATAACGGTGGAATAGAGGACAAACCTGGATATTTGCCAGCCCCCGTCCAGTATGAGAATAACAGAAGTCCTAGAATAGAGGAACACCCTGATGTCAAGCTTGCTGGCTCTGGAAGATCTAGTTTTGGACCCGTCTGGTTTGTTCCTGATAAGAGGAAGTCTTCCTCTCCTCCCCCGCCACCTCCACCTCTTCGTAGTGACAGCTTTGCTGCTACCAAAGGCCATGAGAAAGCCCAGGGCCCTGTGTACTCAGAGGGTGCCAGCACGCAGCACTTTACAGCCCTGAACCGATCTCAGCCCAGGAATGACTGGAACTCAGAAGCTGTGGAGCAGCAGCGGCGGCCTTCCAGAGCCTGTGACAGGAGGGTCAGCGGCTCAAATTATAAATCCGATCTCAGTTCAGAACATGCTTTTTCTGCAGCTGCCGAAAGGTACAACAGTAGCACGGGAACTGCGAGCAAGCTGCAGTCATCCCTGTCCAGCACTGATGTCCGGTTTGCACAGCCCACCTACAGTTATCACCACCAGCACCAGTACAGTGATGAAAGCACTTTTTTTCACAATGCAAGAATGTTAACTGCGCAGAAAGAGCAGCAACCTTTTCTCTCCTATAGCGGCATTCAGGAGTTACCTGCTGATCATTTTCATGGGTACAGTCTAAGCCACAGCAGGCTGCTCAACGCAAACAGTGCTGCTGAACAGAAGGTGGACAACACTGGACAGAGTCGCTATTATTGCGTGACAGCAAAACAGCCTGCTCAGGGAAGTTCAAAGCCACTGCAGCTCAAGGATGACAGCTGGAAACCTGCAGTGGGGGCTGATGCATCTCTTGGACCATATGAAAACCCTGCAGTTGTCACAATGGTCCAAAAACCAAAATACTATCTACCTCAACAATCTGTCGAATCTCCTCTGGAGGGATGTGAGAACAGTAGTCATTACACGGTGGACAGAGAGGGGGATGTTAGATCCGCCATAGTAGAAGAGGCTAAAAAACCCAGTCACGCTGAAAAGCCTGGACAAAAGAAAAGCTTTGAGAGCAGCTTCGATGAAAGTGAAGCTAAGTACTGTCAACAGGAGTATGTAAAGGGCTGCGTCCTTACCGCTGAGAACAGACCTGCTCAGAAAGATTTTAGGTGGGGAAAAGACGAGAGTAGCAAGATTTCTCCTCAGAGGACCCCAATGTTGCACTCTTTGGCTCAGGAAGGGAAAAAGCAATCTGACAACAGCCCAGAAGCTGTAACAGAGCGGCAGCCCCCGTTTGACACTCACTTGTCTAAACAGGCACGAAGGAGCGATCGTTTTGCAACAACCCTGAGAAATGAGATCCAAATGAGGAGAGCAAAGCTGCAGAAAAGCAGAAGCACGGCTACTCTAATAGGGTCGTGTGAGACAGAGGAGGGCAATGAGAGCTGGAAGCCAGATTCATCCGAAAATCTGAACGCCTCCCTGGATACCAGCTTTACCAGCACCTACAAAGATCACCTGAAGGAAGCGCAGGCCAGGGTTCTGCGGGCAACTTCCTTCAAACGGCGCGACTTGGAGCCCAGCCCTGCTGAATATCCCCCCAGGTCACCGGAACGGAAAGCTGGTAGTTACAACTCTTCATTATTGGCTTTGGTTTCTGAAGATGTGTCTGGATTCCTTGAGGCTACGCAAGCTAAACCGAACCCCACAGGGAGTGGCGCTCATCACGTTTCGCGCATCGGGGCCAGGAAGAGGTTCACAACAGAGCAAAAACTGAAGTCCTACTCCGAACCGGAGAAGATGAATGAAGTGGGGATGTCAGAGGATGAGTGCCACGCTCATTCCCATCCCAATGCATCTGAGGAAGTCTTGGGCTCGTTTGCAGACAGGTGGAAATTTTTTGAAGAAACAAGTAAGCCTTCATATAGAAAGTCTGCACAGAAACCAACTCCCCACAGTCTGCCTGAGGGACAGCCCGAGAGGGCTGACAGGAAAGCGTACGGTGGGCAGGAGGGAGACGAGTCATGGCATGAGAGAAGAGGTCGGGCAGCTTCTGTTGGACTGGAACCTGCACATGCTTCCAAAGGTAACGTCCACCACGGTAACAGCAGTAAGGCTGCTGACAGGATTGTGAAATCTGAGCAGCCGCAGCGCCTGGGAACCTTTGCAGAGTATCAGGCGTCGTGGAAAGAGCAGCGGAAGCCCATAGAGGCACGGAGTTCAGGGAGATACCATTCAGCAGATAACATCCTTGATGCCAGCCACGAACAACACGAGAAACCCCAGTACACCCACGAGAGGTCCAGATCATCCCCTTCGACTGACTTCTACAAACAGGTACGAGGCGCTTTCACACGATCCCTTTCACTGCCCTTCAGAGGGACAGGGGACAGGAGGGGCAAGATAATTTTGGTAAAAAAATTCTAGTTTAGTGACACATTTAATGCAGTGTTAGCCTTTTGTCAGTAATGGAACAAATGTTACAGGTAGCTCTCAAAAGTAAAGGAAGGGAGATCAAAGTTTGTTTTGCACAGGAATTAAGAGTAGCAAAGAGCAATTGAATAAAGTAATTTCTTTTGTATTGCAGGTAGCTGGAAGGAAAAAAAAAAAGGTTGATTTGATAATGTCCTCTATTTTACAGCAGAGATATATATGAGGTCAAAGCAATTTGCACTTGGAGTGCTTCATTATTGTGGCTGCCTGCTGCCTCACTCATTTTAAGTCTTATAGTCGTTCTCTGCAACTACAGGGAAAAATATTCTAAGGGGAAATAATACCTACTTTGTCCACTTTCGTTGATGGCCTTAGCATTTTCTCTGCACTTCCCCTTTTCTTTGAAACTTGTTTGCTTCAAAAGGTACACGGGACAGAACTTCAGCCTGCTAAAGTTAAGAGATTATAAAAAACAACTGTTAATGTTAAAGCTGCGCTGCAGGCTACAGGAAAAAAAAAAAAGAAAAAAAAAGAAAAAAAAGAAAAAAAAGAAAAAAAAGAAACAGCTTAGTGTTTTATTTTTTTGTCAGTTTTCTTGATTTAAGAACTATAAATGTATTCCTCAGAGAGATGCCAAATATCTGTTCTTGTAACTTGCGAGTAAATACTAAGTTAATTTTTAACTGAACAGGGCCAGGGAACGGCTGGCAGGTGGCAGGGGAAATAGATGGAGAAATCATGTCTCTTAAGCTCTCTGTTTAAAATATGTTGTTCAAGCTGCTACAAGATTGTCTGATATGTATGAGGAGTTGGAGTGTGTTCAACCTGGGTTGAACTTCACCTTCTGCAAGAAAAAATGGAGGGATATTTTTTTTCCTTTTTTTTTCTTGTTAAACACATTGAGTACATACATGCACATGCACACAGCACGTGTGTGTGTAGTGGGAATAAGATGAGCATGGCTTAGAAACAAAATATGTTGATCTCGAGTTGTGGACTCTTTTGCTTTACATTTTTTTTCTTTAGGTTTTGCAAAAGTTATTTTTGAACTTTGCAGGCAGACTTAACTATGCAGGTAATTTACAAGGGTAGAGGTTGTAAGCCCTGGAAATACTCACCTGGAAGTTATTTTGAAAATTCAATTAACTAAATTATTAAATAATTGCCTACCCAGCAGAAAATCACCATCTAATCTATTCCATGTATGCATTTCTGGTTTATTAGTCAGAGCCTTTAAGTTCAGTATAGGCCTCCTGGGGCAAAACGCAGACACCTGTTTAGGCACCTGGAAAATACGGTGATAAGCGCATTGAAGATGCTTACAACAGACTGAAGTAAATAAAGATGTTGTTTCGCATGTACGGTGGAGATGGTTTCAGTGCTAATGTGCAATTAAATTTCCTGTAGGTTCAGTGTTTGTAATGCAAAGCCATGCTTGGGGTGTGGTTGTTTGAAGATAGTGAGATAATAAATTTCTGGAACAGCAGCGCCGAATGTTTTACTAAGAAACTAAAGTACGCACTCAGGGATTCAAAAGCCGGTGCGTACTTGCCTGCTCTCAAATGTAAGCAAGTCTTCAGTAAATTCTTTGCTGTATTTTTGTCTTCGCCAAATGGAAGTTGCAAAGCGAACTGGGCGAGTAACTCGAGCACAGCCAGGTCTGTAGCGCTGTGCAAGAGGTCACATAGCACACTATACCACTTAAAACCAAACAAGCTCAAGACATGCTGTGCTGTTGACTTCATGTGAATTCAAAACAGAGCAAACCCACAAATAAGAGGTTCCATAATCATAGATTTTTTCAGCAGTCTGAAACATGATGACTTGGTGTCTTACTTGTGCTCTAAACCACTTTTAGGAAGTCTCAGTCGAAGTAAGGAGACAAGCAGAGGATTTGAAGGAAGATGGGGAGCGTACTTTCTCTAAAGTTAACAACCTGGATGACAAGAACCACGCTGTAAGGTAAGCATTTCTTGATTTCTGGCTTGAAAGCAGTTCTTATGACAGCTCCTCCGATTTAATCTTTTCCTGACCCCAGCTGCAAGGTTAGATGCTTCTGTGATGCTTTTATACAACAAGAATTTTTACAACACATTTTCCTTTGTTTTCCCCCATCCTCCCAACATGCATGATGTAATTAACATTGGGACTGAAATTTCTGGGGACTCAAGGGTGAGTTTGAAGAAATTGTCGAGTGTCGAGGATTTTGTAGTTTGTTCAGAGCCGGATGATTATTACTAGTGTGCATGAAACAATACAGATTTTTTTTTTTTCTATCGGTTACAGGTTTTTTGGTGGGGGGGGAAATGCTTGAGGTTTACCAAAGCCTTCCAGTATTATATTTGGCAAAGGCTGTATGCTGCTGGAATGCAGTAGCACTGTAAATTGGACTTCTCTGTGCTTGTGCCTTTACAGAATGCAGTACATGAACAGCAGCCATCAAGAGCTGTCTTCCTGTTTGAGCAGCTCCGCTTCTCTGTTGGTTCAGGCTTTAATTACACTACACTGTGTTTTTCAGCCCCTCTACAAATGTATGGCTGCTGTATGCACAATGTGGCTAAAATCCTCGAATGCCCGGCGTGCAGCAGGGTGCCCTCCTGCCTAGCAACCTGCCAGAGCCCTTGTAGTGCAACCAGGGATTGTGGCGATTGCTGCTACTGCGGCTGCCCAAGGGGTGTGTGGCAGCTGAATTGGGACCGAGCAGATACACCAGTTTTATATCTCATTTTTTGTAACAAGAAACACATGAACGGGGAAAATAGCTTCTACGGGCTTTCCTTGGTTCTGTAAGTGGTGTTAATTTCTCATGGGGAGAAAAAATCCTGAACTGTAGCAAACACAAGTACTCTGGGCATGACCGTAAAAGCTGGTAAAAAACAGTATTCCTGTTTTTTTTATGAAGTGGTATTTTGCATTGCTTATGGCCCAGCTGAAGAGACCATCTGCTATTTTTCTAATTCTTTGTAGCCCTTTGTACTTACCGTAGTGATTTCCAAATGAGTAGCACATGAGGCTGAGCGTGTGTGTGAGCGCGCACGCGTGCGGAGGAGAAATTGGGCTGGAGGGAAGGAGGGGGAGAGGGGGAGGAAGCAGCACAATAAGCCCGGAGCAGACAGCATCTCTGCACAAGTGAAATGATTTCCATCTAGCATTGCTGAACCCGAGTCACAAAAGCATGCGCATAATACACCTACGCCAGCATTTTAGCAGTGTTTGTGCAGCACAGTTCTTGCTTTATAATCGTGGAATCCATGAAAATCACATGACTGGGCACCAGCTGCAATAACTTTTTTTTTTTTTTTTATAAGCCGAAGCCTATTTTGACATAGTATTTCAGATGTAGTATTTGGCCATTTCGCCGCATTACAGGAGGTTTTGTAAAATGGTCTCTTTCACAGTCCTTCCCTCGGTACTTGTGTTATGCAGGGGGGTTACATGTCATCTGTGTTTAAAGCAAACAAACAAAAATATAATCTCTTACTTGGGCATTTAACTCCCGTAGTGTGAATTGGCAGTGCATGATGCTGTACGATGGGAAGAATATGTGTTTCGATGTTTTTTTTGTTTGTTTTTTTTTTGAAATTGGCACTCCTGTGCTGAAAAGGAACCAGGCTCATTGTGAATGAATGGATTTTGTGATTGTTTGGGGTGGGAGGGTGGGGATGGGGGGATGCTGCTGTAATGGCATTTAGTCTCCTCCTTTTAAAAACTAGCACTCTGCAAGCAGCCGGCATATCTACCCCAATCTGTGATATGTTCTAGGACATGAATAGCACCCAACCCTAAGGTCTTCCTCATGGACGTATATAATAATGCTTGTGACAATTTTGGTTAGGATTACACTGCTGCTGGCCCTTACTTTATGCTGCTGAGGTATGTGTGCTACAGTTGCCTTTTCACTACCAGAGACAGCATCGTTGTGCTGAACGCAGGACCAGCCCTCAGTGTTTGTGTTAGATACACAGGGACCCAAGCTGAGAGCCAGTTTGGGAACTCACGGATGCTTCTGTGAGTTAGAGACTATCCAACAACATGACATGATGCCTCTGGCCTCTCTCCCCTTCAGATCAGGTTTGCAAAAAATGAATAATTGTTTTTTTAAGTAAACTCTGAAAATATGTCATTGCAGCATTCCTGATTATTTTCAAGAAAAATACAAGTCTTTTTAATGCATTGAATCTAGAACAAAAAAGGGTTGGAATATTGTAACAGCAAATGGTTAAAATCAAACCAAAGAAATGCTTAATAAGCATTTTTTTCTCCTAAGCTTTTAGCTGCTAGTTCATTTTGCTACAGCATTTTTCTGAAGTATTTTTTAGCACACAGTTGCAAAATGTAAATCAGTGTTACTTCTGAAAGGTTTGGGTTTTTTGTTTTTGTTTTGTGTGTATTGTTTTTTAAAAAATTGATGAAGATAATTTGAGAACTCCTTTCATCTTTGGACTGTATTTTTCCCTTTTGAGATTACTGAACGCTTCCAATGAGTTCAGGTTGTTTCATCTTCCTTTTTTTTTGGAAGAGCTACATCATGTTCTTCTGAATTTCAGTATTTAATAGCGTATAGTATTATTTTTATAGGAACACAAAGCAGTCGTCCATAGTAGCCGTTATTATCTCTCAAGCTAGAAGCAAACCACTCCTGTTATAACCTCCCAGGTGTGTAGTCATCTGCCATCAGCTGAATATTTTTATACTGTGGCTTGATGCGATTCTAAGCATATTCTTAACTTTAGGACTGCTTTAAAAGCATTACATGACACTGCTGATCTGCAAAAGAAAATTGATGCTTTTTATTTTTAACAATGCTATTGTATTCTATTGCAAATGAGTTACCAAAGTTTAGCTTCTGACATGTAAAGTTTGTCCTTATATAAGTGGGCCTCGCTCTCCGTATTTGTCTAACGACATAATCAGCTTATACAATTTATTTCCCTGTAGGAATATCCACAATTTCTGAACTAACGTAGTCCTTCAAATTTAAAGATGGAAGTGTGTAATCTGGCCTGTAGTCTGCGGCTTCTTGCAGGATCACACAGCACACACACAAAAAGTCTGCATCGAAAGACTCGTGCATTACGATCTAATTCTTAAGACTCCCACCTACTAGAGGTTTTCACAGTCATTGCTTATTTACTTTCAGAGTGTTTGACTTGTATCCCTCTAAAATGTTTCTGCAGTGTCTATAACAATTAGATAATTTCAGAAACTGAAAAGGATTTATGAGATCACAGCTCACAGAAAATCTTTCAACATTTAATAAGTGTCAAATAAAGGACCATGTACATGTCAAGTACAGGACCACAGCATGACTCAACTCTAATTAAATGCTATAAGAAGTTTCTTTTTGACCTTGAATGCCTTAGCAGTTTTTCCTACCTAAGCTCTTGAAGGCAGAGGAACAGCCTTCACCGTACAGAAACAGATTAAAAGCCATTTCTTGATGCCTAAGTAGACCAAGTGCCCACGTTTAATATTCTAAGAAAGCAAGACTAAAATCTCTGACAAAGACACTGTTAAGAAGCAGGAGCTGACAGAGAGGTTTCTGAGTTCAGCACCAGGTGTTTCATAAGGGATCTGATTTTCCAGGAGTTAGTGAATATCAAGCCTTCACGCTGACCAGGCAGTGCAACAGCAAATTACAATGCAAGGAGGAAGAAGGATCGCCAGCAATGTAGGAATTTAAATAGTCTTATGTTTCCTGAATCAAATCAAGTGGAATAGAATTTAGAAAGGGGTGATACGTCATATATGTGCGTGGTTATATGTATATGAAATGTATACACACACAAAACATGCATATGTGTTTTGGTCATATTTCTCTGAGCTTGTTCTGTTTCGTGTGCATTGGGACTACATAGCTATAAGGGCTAGCTAGCAGGAAAAAACAACATGACACATTTGGACAAATCTAGTTCTTGTGTAATTTCATGTTTACAATGAAAAATGGTGTCATTTAGACACTGGAAATGTTCTTAGGAACTACCCAGTTTTTTATAACTCCAGTAATTTTAAGTTCTATATTTTATTTGTTTGTTTTACTCTGCTGTCAAAAAAGTAGCAACATGCAATGGGTAGTATCTGCTTAACGAGGTACTTCAGGTATTGAAATGCAAGAAAAGAGCTGAAGTGGGTGTTCTTTATAGCAAAAGGGCCATTTCATTAAATATGAGCAGAACTCTACTTGCAGGCATTGTGTCAAATAAAGAATATGTTTTAAATCTGTATTTAGTGTGTATACACTGCTAGAATCAAATTGAGAAGTTTTTACTGGATGACTATTGCGGGATGGATGCATCTCAGACATTGTAGGGCTTATCAGGACATCACCAGAGGTTATAAGCAGAATGTTTTCACCCTCCTCCCTTTTCCTTTTGAGGAAGTTGAGCAACTGCTTCCTTATAAATCAGTGCAAAATGACTGGCAAACATTTCGTGCATGTATTAACAAGCTTCAATATGTTACAGTGAGAAAAAGGTCAAAATTCTCTGCTTTACATGTCACCTACAGTTGTTGATGTTTTCCATGTAAATACATAATATTTTTCACTCTGATAAAGAAATGAAATATTCCTTACCAGTTTGCTGAGTATGGGATTACCTAACATGTAGTATTGTGTAGGAAGAAAAGTGATATGTACAAGATTACTTTTTGATCTAACGTTCAGTGCAGTAGCAATTTCCACATCCTCATTTCATTCAAGAGCTTGTGAAGTGTCCTCTTTTTAAGATCAGTTTAACTGTAATAAGGGCTTCCATAATAAGGACTTAAACCTTTAAGTGCTCTTTTTTGAGGGAGATTAATTTGAGTTAAACGGAGAAGACGTGCTGTTCACCCAGCCAGAGCAGCGTTCCCCTACCAGCAGTTTGCGTGCAGCTCTCTGTCGTCATCTGGAGGCGGTGCAGGAGAGCCAGCATGCTCATCCTCCTCCCGGGTCCTTAGCTGTTAACAAAGACTTGAAGAACACGAGCTGCTGACGCCCTTTCTATTTACACTAGCAGCTCTTGATCAGTAAGATGCAGATTGCCAATGCATCTGTCAGACCACCTTTTTGTCACTGATGTCATCCTACGTTTGATACAGTCTAATGGGTGATCCAGTGCAATCTCAGGCTCCTTTAAAGTATGTATTTTCCCAGTCTGAAGCTGAAAAAACACTTTTGTAGCTCTTCCCATTCGTATAGAGAACAAAGGAGAGTAAAGCCATCAGCGTGTATTCATGTGTTAGAAGTCCCAAGCCTTTCGTTTTCTTAGCCATCTGTAAATACTTGTCATTATTACAAGTTTTATTGCCACGAACCACTGTGTTCTTCCAGTGTATTAGTGTATTTGACTGACGAATGATAGCTGAATAACTATCATGCTGTGAGATACCATAACCTGGAATCCTTCCTATATGAAAGAAGTTGATTCTTAAAAAACAGTCATGCTAGGCAGGCCAAATGTCTTCCCAGTCAGGTTTCCTTTGTCAAACTGGGGAGTAGCAGATGCTCAGAGAAAATAAAAGGCTAACACAGAGCCATGCTTCCAGGTGTCCTTGCCCAGCCTCTGGTTATCTGCATCTAAGAGGTGCAATACTAAATATTTGCTGTCAACAACCCTTGATATATATGTGTGTATGTGTGCATATATATATATATATTATTATTTTTATTTTTTTATTTTTTTTAAGAAAAAATCTAAGTGGTTTTGGACCCACATTGACTTTTGATACCCATCCATAGATTTTTGTGATGATGTGAGGAAAAGCATCTCTTGCAGGAGGGGGTTGTTCCTCTGTGAGAGTTAGTGCATGATTTTTCCCATCTTTATTGTCCTCTTCTGTGTCTTTCCACTCTCTCCCGTGTTGCTTTTAGAGCAGTGGAAGAACTGCAACAATTTTAGTGCACACTATGAATTCATAAGGTAACATCATGTTTCCTTGTTGCGGATGACACCAAGCTGCACAGTGTGGTTGACATGCTGGAGGGATGCCATCCCGAGGGACCTGGACAAGCTTGCAAGGTGGGCCTGTGCAAACCTCATGACATTCAGCAAGGCCAAGTGCAAGGTCCCACACCTGGGTGGGGACAGTCACAAACATGACTACAGGCTGGGTAGTGAGTGGGTAGATAGAAGCCCTGTGGAGAAGGTCTTGAGGGTACTGGTGGATGAAAAACTCAACAGAAGCCAGCAGTGTTGACTTGCAGCCCAGGAAGCCAACTGTATGCTGGCCTCATCGGAAGCAGGGGCAGAAAGTCGAGGGAGGTGATTGTCCCCCTCTGCTCTGCTCTCGTGAGACCCCACCTGGAGCCCTGCATTCAGCTTTGGGGCCCCTAGCCCAAGAAGGACATGGGCCTGTTAAAAGAACTCCACAGGAGGGCCACGAGGAGGATGATCAAGGGGTTGGGGCACCTCTCCTACAAAGACAGGAGAGCTGGGGTTGTTCAGTCTCAGGGAAGGACGGCATCCCGTGGGAGGGACCCCACGTGGAGCAGGGGCAGGGAGTGACCGTGAAGGGGTGGTGGCGATGCAGCGTCAGGGACTGACTGCAGCCCCCATTCCCCTGCACTGCTTGGGGGGAGGAGGTGGAAGAGGGTAGATGGGGGGGGAACATGATCTGGGGTTGCTTTTAATTTCCTGCTGTTCTAGTCCGCTAGTGATAGATTATTTTTTTTTTAATGTTCCTATGCTTAGTCTGTGTTGCCCATGACAATAATTGCTGAGTGATCTCCCTGTCCTAATCTCAACCCTTGAGCCCTTTTCATCATATTTTCTACCCCTTTCCCTTTGAGGAGGGGGAGTGGAGAGTGGTTGTGGTGGAGTTCAGCTGTCCAGCTGGGTAAAAACCACCACAGGTGGTCTTCTAAGGTTCCTTCCAATCCAAACCATTCTATGATTCTATGATTAACCTTTTTTATTTCTTTTTTTCTTTTTTTGTTTTTTTTTTGTCTGTTGCTTGAGATATTTGCATAGAATGGTCTGTGAAACACATATATTCATTCCTGCACAGCGGTAATTCCTGTTACGCATTACTGTATATGTTGTACATGTTGTTGAGGTATATGAAAAGCTATCCTGTGAGTAACTACTTTTATGAAGTCTGAATTTCATCTGTTGTTTTGTGACCCGTTCACTCAGTGATAGGAATTCCTCTCACCAAGAGCTGTTGCCACCTTCCTTGTCACCCCTTCTGTAAACCAGCTGGATACGGGAAGCACTGCTGTCGGTCAGGTGGTGCTGGAAGAGGGGACCTTGTCCGATGGCAGTTAAAGTTATTAGGAGCCTCTGGAGATAGTTGTGGTTTTTTTTGAGAATCTTTTAAAACTCTGAGTAGTCTCTGTCATCCAGGTCTCTGTTGTCCACGTGTGTAGTGACCCTACTAATAAGAGTAATGCATTTCAGGCATAGCTTTTCTGCACGAGCCCACGTGAGTAGCAGTCATTTTAACATGCCAGTTAGTGCATCTGCTGAATCTCTATATAATTTCTACTTGTTTGCTTAATTTAAATATTAAATTTACAGATCTGAAATTCTCCGGATTCATAATGAATATATATTTACTCTTGCTCTCTTCCTTGCTCTCTCCTTAGTAGCCTTACACCTTCCTTCCCCAAACACTTCATGTGTCACTGTGCTCAAACAGTTGTCCAGGTATCGTACAAATGGAGAGCTGTGCATCGCAGCCACTGTTTCAGCGGTTTCCTATGCGAGTTTAAGGTGATCATCATCTAGGCCTGGTAACTCACGGCTACCCAGTGAATTGTGGACCTCATCCTTTGGTGCCTTCATCACCACTTGAAAATAATTCCTACATGGGCTGCTCTTTGCGCTCACAAATGTGAAGGGAGTCAAGTAGGCTTTATGCCTTATTTTCTTAGTACTTATTAGTACGTGTATGCCTTATTTCCTTTGTACTCTTACTATTGTTCTTTTTCCTTATAATCTGTCTAATCTGTCTGGTTGCTAGTATGTTTGAATAAGTGTTTTTTTTTTTTTTTTTTTTTCATTTTTTTTCATGTTTGTTTTTTTGTCCCCTCCCTAAAGCCTTTAAGAAGTTTTACCTCAGTCTTTTGTTTATCAGTATTCTGCTAGAATAGTTCTGAATTTTCCTCATTTAGGTGGGGCTTTACTTCTCTGGTGGATACCATTTAAATTAACTATCTAATCCAGCCTTTCAAGGGGAAGAAGGAAAGAGAGGGGAGAAAAAAGGGTGGTCTTCTACTTTGTTGGAAGGTATTGTGCATTTTCTCCAAGTTTTATGTATTGTATCTTCAGTCACATGTTATCTCTTAGCATTGCACCATCTGGTGTAATGTTCTTTTAAAAAATATTCCTCTCCAGTATGTAGATGCCCTTTTCAAAATTAAATACCACAGTGTGGATTCTTGCTCTTTCAAGAATGATTAATCTAAATACATATGGCCATTGGCACAGGGTAGCTCCTCGGTGGCAATGTTTTGAACCAGATTCTTTTCATTCCTCAGGATCAAGTCAGGAGTTGCATGTTAAATTGTCCCACTGTACTCTTTTCTTCCTTCTGTTGTCCATTTTAGAACTTTCCAAGCTGCTTCAGCTACGAGATCTGTGGCTCCTCAGGAGCATCCCAGGTGCGTTATTTTGTGGTCTAGAATTGGTTGTGGCTAAATGAGTGCTAGTGAAGGTGCCTTCTACCATTGTTACCTCTTGGTTCCTCTCTTGACTCGCTCACGCTCTCCCAGAAGATCTATCCATCCTTTCTTCCTGCGTTACACAGTGGGTCAGTCCTGCAATTCAGACAAACCTTACACCATTGCCCCCCCATTCGTAATTCTAGCATAGGACCAGCCCAGCGACTGTCAGGTGCATGTCCTGCAAGGCCTTGTGATGCTCTGCCCTGACTCACCAGCAGCTGCTGGATCTCATTAAATGGATGCTGGACTGTCTCCAAAGCCCGTGCTTGCCTCTACACTACAGAAACGTAGCCCTGTTTCTCCCCCATCCAAATGCCTCTTCCCCGCAGTGTGTTTATTCCCTCTACCTTTTTGTTAGGTGAATTCTGCATTCCTCTCTGTTAGCGTGGCGGTAGCCACCCCACTTCACATAACCCCTTTTTTCTACTTCCAGCTTCTTGTTACTGAGCAAAGTGCCTTTCATTTAATTGCCGTTGGCACATCTGTTCTCCACTGTGCGTGCAGGGACAGCTAGGGGTATGCAAGGACACGGTGGCCTGAAAAAGGAAGTGTTGCAGCGTAGCTTCTGCTTGGGAAAACTTCCTTCCCCCACCCCCAACGGTGAGTGCTAGCAAGTGTTAGCAGCCGGGAGAAGCCCGAGGTGTGATTCTGAAGGTATTAAACTGGGTGCGATCAACAGGAACGGCACCTGAGAAAGTGGAGAGAGAGAGAAATTTGTAAGCTTTCATTCTTTTCTGTTGCTGTTCTGGTGTGCTTTTACTGCTTTCCCTGGAAAGAGGATTAGAATGAAGACTGTCTTAAGACTACGCTTTAGTTGCATCGCTTGATATTCAGCTATCTTCTTGTGGCTATTTCAATGATAAAAGTTGAGTAGGGAGATTAGAGATAATGTAAGGTATGTCTCTAGTGGTTATATCCATCAAACATCATACACTGATATGTTGTAGATTCTGTTTTCCCCTAAATGACTTGTTGGGAAACATTTTTGGAAATAGGTGACTGATTTGTCTCTTCGGTGCAGCAGTCCCTATGCTCTGAACATATGGCATGACTTACCGTCCTTGTAGTAAAAGCTGCCCTGTGAAATGTTCGCCTTCTACTAGAAGCCCCTAGGCAACGTGGATTATGATTTGCTGTCATGCATAAGACTGTTTACGCCAGTAAATGTGAGTAAAGTTTTGTGCTGAAAAACAAAGCACTAACTGGAACATTCATGTCTCTGAAGGAGGCAGGCAGACTTGTTACGAGCTGTTAACCACTTGCCTTGCTTTATGTAAACAGCAAAGGTAGAATGACTTTTCTTGAAGTCTTTCTCTATAGATACAGAAGTCAGATCGACAGCTTTGGGAGACAAAAAAAGTAGGGGAGTGGATTAACTGGGTATCAGGGTAGTACCAAAATACCAAACCACTGTTTAAGTGCAGTTTAAGTCACGTTTTCCTCTCTTGAAGGTCATCTTTTAAAATGACCTTATAATTCATATTAAAGCCTTATCTGCAGTCCCTCTGCTAAGTCTTTAAAGTGTTCTTGCAGAAAAACTGAAAGGACCTCCCGCTCTGCTCTGATGCAGGCCGTGGTGCATTTGCTTTCCGCAGAGGGAGCGTGGGGGTGGCAATGCGCTGGTGTAGCATGAAAGCATTCAGTGCCTTCCCTGCACAACCTCCTGCACGAAGAGCGCCTCTACACACAGCGCATGCAGAAAAATTCAAGCTGGAGGGCTGTTGATGAGGGCTCCCTTCTAAAATTAAAGACTTGGTTATTTGAATCTTGCTCAGAAAGGAGCCCGGTAACACACTGATCTTCTAAAACGCTTTAAATATTTAAGATTCGTGGAACTGTTGTTGCTGATAATGATTTTCACAAATGAGATGAAAAACCCTTACAAAATTAAAGGACTTTTAGGAATCTTTTTTTTTTTTTTTCTTTTCTAACCAAAACCAGGGGGTGGGTGCGGGGGAAGGGAAAAGCTTTGAAGTCTCTGAGATCTTTTCCCTGAGGTCAGAAGTTTCTGGTGATGTAACACACAATACAGACCAAGCCTTCACTTATCAAGGTTAAAGTTGACGGAGCCTGTATGAACTTGTCAATCATAGGAAGCAGGCAAAAACAAGCCAGCTGTTGTGAGGCATGGCTTTGAAAATCCTCTGCGTTACAGTAAATGAGACGCAGAGGTTGCGAGGGATTCAGTGCTGTGGGGCTTTCAAATGGGCTGGCACATTTGCAGGGATGCAAAGCTCACCAATCCAGTGACTGTGGATAAACATCTGTAAATCCTGGTAAGGCTGCCTTACGCTTCGTGCTGGCACATTAGAGAGGCAGCGAGATGCACAAGCCTTAATTATCTCTCCCCCTCGGTTCTGGACGGATGATTGCAGTATGTATTCATACAGTATTTCTTTTGTTCTCCAGGTCTTTGAGTACACGCTGTCTGCTGTCCCTATCAGCAGAAGCTACAGTAACAAATTGGGAGCGGTGCAATGCTGGGCACAGGCTTGTGTTTTGCTTGGTAGAAACGCCTGCTGTACTCGCTGATGTTTCAGGAGAACGGGGGGGAAAGCGTGCTGCGCTGATTCCAGCTAGGATGCTCTGCGTGCATGTGCTCGCGCACACGCGCTGCTTTTAGCAGCTTTTGTTTTCACAGTTGGCATAATGCACAGGGGATGAGAGGGCAGCACCGCTCAGAAGCCTTCGCTTTCTGCTCCGAGGGCTGCGGAGCTGCGTGCTGTGTGCTGCCTGGGGTGCCAGGCTCGGGGCTCCTCTCGGCGAGGGGTGGTGCGAGAGCTTTTCATCGTGTCATTTTCCTGGCAAGCGTGTGGCTGTGAGTGCCGGCTCGCACGAAGACCTTTCCTCAGCAGCAGGAGATAGGGGCTGGGAGCGTAAGAGAATCGGATGTGACTACTGGAAGCAAGGGGTGAGTGCAGCGCGGGGAGAAAAGATGGCTATTGAAACGTGTGCGTGTGCGTGCTAATTAATTTAAATAACTGCTGGGGGATTTTTTGTCTTCGGAGGTGAGCTGTGTGTTCGCTTTGCTGCCTGCCCGAGAAACCCAGGTGACCTCGCTGTTCCTCACAGAGCGTTTCATTTCATAGCTTCTGATCTGTTCCTGAATTTTTGTTCAGCTGCAAGCAGCTGTTTTCTGTGGTAACAGCAACAAGAAAATAGCAACGGCATGTCAGAAAAAAAAAGTCTAGAGGTTAAAAAAAAAATCATAGGAATGGCAATTGGAATGTGGCTTTTTTGAATAAATTCACAAAAAATCATTTTTCTTGTAGCTTTTTTTTTTTTTTTTTAACATGAAAGTGATTTCCTTGTTAGCATTGTTTGAAAATATTGCCTATTGTCTCTGCAGTGGTTGCCATTTATGTAATATGATGGGTCTTGTTAGGCTGTTGGGATATTCTGATGATTGCATTCGGTGTGTAAGTACAGAGCATATTAACTGGCTTGCTCAAGTGAGCAGAACTCATTTTAAATCCACATACAGGCAATCTGCTGTGTGCTAGGACAGGCATGCAATAGATAAAGCAAGTAAGAAAACAGCCATAAAACATTTTTTTTATCATTGATTTTTGATGTGCAGCAAAATGGAGGAGGGGCTTGTATTTTCTGAACTAAGGAAAGAACAACATCTCTCCCTCCACCCTTTCCCCCAGGAAAGGCTCCTATGCTGCAAGATAGTTAATTTTAATCAAATTTAATTTATTTTTATTTTTATTTTTTTTTACTGTGGACCAATGCATTGTGCTGTTACCGGTGACTGACTGGCCTACATTTTATCCATCAGCATCATGTCTTTGCTTACTGGATACAGGATTAGCGTGGGTCTGTTACATTTAGTTCCGATTCTCCTGGGGTAATGCTTTTAGAAAGAGAACATAAAGTGAAAATCCATTGCTGTGTGTGTTGCCATGCAGGCAGGACACGAGGGAAGATCTGGTAGGATAGGCAGACTGACAGGCAGTGCCTGTTATCATATTTCTTCCCGTGATAAAGACAGGTGATTGTGGAGGGGCTGTTAAGCTAGACTGACATTTTGTTCTATCGCATTGGGTGCAACAGCTAAGCAATATCTAGTGTGACTAAACAGATAGCTACCACCAGATGCGGGTGATGTTAGCAGGCGTTGTGAAGAGGAATTGGAGAACCAAGACTCACATCGTGATAAGCGGGTTGTAGTGTAACAGCGATGTGCTGTGGGGTGTGCTGTGCTTTGTGAAATGCCTTGCTGGTTTTGGACCTCCTGCTGTCTTCCAGAGTATATCATGGCATATTTCTGAGAGAGACAGCACAGCATTCATTGTTTTCATTATTCTTTTCATCTTAAGACATACTTTGGTTTTAAGACCTTTGGCTCAGCAGTGCTTCTGGGATGGTAGTTGCCTTCGTCAGACCAAGGCAGTGACCAGCTCTGCTTCTTGGTGGTGACCTTCATGTTGCGCCTCTTCCAGGAGTGACCACTGTGGCACAATCATCGTGGTGAATAAATCGTGTGTTTTCCAGAGGATCCTCTGTTGTGTGAGGAATAATAAACACTTCTGTGCAATTTTGTACTCCAGGGTGTGATGAGGCATCTCTGGAATATGTTTCTTACCTACTGCATAGTGGTTACTGCATGTTGTGCCGAGCCAGTAGTGACAGCAGATGCAGTGCTTGTCAGAAAGATGGGCTGCCAGTACAAATTGCCCTCGTACTGCGTGCCCAGGCTGGTGCTGTGGTGCCAGTGTCTCCTTGCCACTGTTACAGTAAAACCAATTTGGGGTGCTGGAGCCTCTGAAAGAAAAAGTATTTGGGACTCAGAGGAGGATTTAGATACCGAACAGATGTCTGCATGTGAGTTAAGTGCCTGTGCCAGGTATAATCCGTGGAAATATTGGACTCAATTCATCTGGCACAGCACAGGTGTCTAGTGAGACCTGAGACAGCCTCATGTGTCCCCCTGACCTGTGCTGGGGTATCCAAATGTATCCCCTAAACGGTGAGACCCACGTGTGATTTGCTTGTAGAGATCACTTCAGTACGATGTGAATCCCTCAGATTGCGCTGCCGGTATCAGTACAGACTGACTCGCGAGCAGACCTCTGACTTCTTCCCGAATTTCAGGGAGTCTCACCCTGTGCGTCCCGTCCCAGCTTCGTCATGTCCTGTCGTGGTCCCGAGCAGCGTTGTGCTGGGTAGAAGAAGCTGCTCTTTATTTGCAGTCTATTGCACAAGTGCTCTTGGATCCCACTGTGCAAAGTGCTCCGCAAGTACACAATGAGAGCACAGTTTGAGCGCATAAAGTTCACAGCTGAAGAAGTAGCATGTCGGCAAGGGCCCTGCCTATAAACAGCCTCCTGGCATGAGCCAAGGCTGCGTTTCACAATTGCTGTAAGCCACATAATGATCTGGTTTGAGCCAGGTCAGTTCCTTGATCCAATTTTCTGTGGGGCTGTACAATTGCTACTGCGAGTGCAGCGAGGAGGAGTGCAGGGAGACAAAATCGGAGCTGACTAAGGAGGAGACTGCCTCTTTAGGCAAAATATCTGCATTGAGGTCAGCTTAAAGGCACCGCCGAGCCGCGGCCTAGGGAATGAGGGGTTGTTGCTGCAGGATGAGGACTCTCAGGGAGGATTCCTACTCAGGTATGAGGGCCTTTTTCCAGCGTAGCCTGAAGAGTCCTACAAGGAATTTCAGCTAAATCAGAAACAGCCACTCCAATCGCTTTCTTGTGCCAGTAAGCGGCTGGAGCACACGGTTGCTTACATAACTGTGCTTGGGTTTTATGGTTAAACGTCAGCGTGTAGGTGAGGTCTCCGACGAGCAGTGCGCTTTTGTAACGTTAGCTCATGCAGTTTTGCCAAGGTTATCTAGTCTGGGGTTTTGGAGTTGGAGCGTCTCGTGGCACTGTTTGGCTCGGCCTGAAGCGCTCTCAGATAAACTGCAAAGACAGCTGCAAATCTGACATACTGGGTCCACCAGGGTGCTCTGCCTCTGCTGGGACGGGACGATCAGCCAGACCGTTCTGCCTCTATGGCCAGATTTAGTCAAATCCCGAGGATGGGACAAAAGGAGGAAGTGGTTTGGGGTTGTTTTTTATGGCAATCAGAAATGTTGCCCTTCTGATCGGTATCTCTACGTGATTCACTTGGGTAATTGCTCCTTGGCTCCACTGTCAGGCTCCTGTTAGCGCCTCAGTGTGTGCGTGTATTTTCTATGATGTTGTCTTACTACTGGGGGCTGTCGGGACTGCAGAGGTTTGCTTGATTTCCCTGTCTTTAGCATTTACCTTGGCCTTTATGTTTCAGCACCCAGCATGTATGGCCTGAGCTGGAAGGGACCTGGGGGATGTGCTTGTCCATCTGGGTAGCCAGCCCTGATTTATATACGAAGGCTCCTGTACTTATGAAATGCTGACTGCACTTCCCCTGCAGCTCAGGCAAAGTGCACGGAGCAAGCAGCCTGACCCCCTGCGTGCCAAGGATGGGGATTTTGCTGGGGGCCTTCCCTGCCTGAGGAGGGGGCTCTTGCCCTTGGGATTATGCCACTCTGCCGTGGGGGTGGTGATGGGGGAGCTGTGGGTTTGGAGATACCCTAAATTGTGGGAGATGACCACTCTCTTACCTGGAATGACAGCAGTAATTAAGCCGACAGTCGTGTTCTCCCTGTGCCTCTTGCTTTGCGATGCTTGCTTATGGATGAGCTCGTTTCAGTGGTACATTATCCTTAAATAATTCTATGAATAATTAAATGATTCCACAGGCCTCCCTTCTGAACTGTCTGTTGGGCACAGGGTTACCTGGAGCGCAGACAGATGCTGAGCAGCTCAGTGGACTTCGTAGTACTGATAATAATGTAACACCTTTGCAGGTTCTTGCCACTGTGTCCTCCCGCGGCTTGAAGCTTGCTTTCTTTTCCTCCTTTCTGAACAGTAAGCTCAAATCTCTCCAAAATATGGTGATAAGCATGTTTTGCATGAGGATCCACCCACACTGAATGCCCACTAGCCTCAGCGTTGAATGTGGCCACCTTGTCCGAGACCCATTTTCCGTGGCACTGCGTAACGTTTGGTTAATTTTGTGGGAACTGTCTGACAGCACGTATGCAACCACTGGTTTTATCTCCGTGTTTGCCACAGCAGCGTCTCTAAATTCACCCATGCTGTGACTGCTTATTTCCTGGTGCTCTGCTCTGTGAGGTGACGGGACTACCAAAGCATTCACTGCTCCCGAGCCAGGGTAATAGTAAGCAAATTTCGTGACATGGTATGTATGTAAACATTTTGGGTATGTAAACACCTCAGGTCGGTGGCGCACTCTGTCCAGTTTGCTTCCAGCAGCACACCCACTTGTGATGTGCATGCTGAGCTCAGTACGTGCTGTGCACCCTGGCTGAGGTAGTGCATGTCATTTGTCTTTGAGACACTTGGGGCTGGGCCCTGGGTTTCTCCATACGCCTAAGTGCAGCTACCACACCGCCTGATCTTGTGGCTTATGGCTGTCAGGGTGAGTAGGGAGGCACGACATTTTCTTGCCTCAACTAGAAGAAAACTGTGCCATGCATGGGTTATCGAGACGAGGAAAAACGCTGATTTAAACACGGCACTTGATACTTAAGGCCTGAAGCCTTCACTTGGTAAATATTTCCATTAAAATCAGTGGAACTATTTACAGGCCCAGTTCTGCTCACATCAAACTCCCCAGGGCAAACCAGCTGACTCGAGAGACGCCACATAACCAAATCTGAGTCGCAGTGCCAAGCTTGGGCCTTGGTCTCTCTGGCCTTAAATCATTTCATTTAAGAAAACTGTCCTCGGTCTAATATTAAAAATGAGAGTCAAGAAGTGCTGTTTTCATAAAAGAGAATTGACTCAGAATTTGTCAGACTGCTCGAAGTTTTCTGAACCAGCTGCACTTAGCTAAGAGCAAGATGAAGAGATCTGACTTTAAACAATATTCAGCCCCTCATTCATATTAAATAGAAAATGTGCATGCTAAAATTGAATTTAAAAATTTAACGCCAGATGAGAGATAAATTGCGTGAGGGACTGTTTGGGAATTAAATTGTGAAAAAGCCATCTCTCTTGGAAGTACAGTGCTACTTTATTACTGAAATGTAAAAGTCAGCGTGAATTACGATTTTTAAAAATCCCATACATCAGACAGCTTAATGGAAATGTCCAGATTTTTTTAAGAACTGTTTTCCATAAGTGCTAAAATGTCACAGATCCAAGCACTATAACAATAAAAATTGTGAAAGTAATTGGATCGTACACATGTGAAGATAGAACTTTTAATCTGTCGTCTTCCAAACTTCATTTTAAATATATTTTTAAATTAATTTAAATAGTAATGCGGTGTTTAATTCTCCCAAGTAGAGTTTTCTTGAATTTATAGTGGACTTAACTTATTAGTTTTATTACGTGCTTTTGTTTCAAATGAGTTTTCATTCATTCTGGGGTCAAGCACCTACAGACCTATTTTCAAAAGCGGTGCAGTAGGCTTAGTAACCTGTTCATGTTGCAAATTCTTATTTACCTTACTATAAAAATAAGCTGGGAAAGGTGACTCTTTCACAGTCCGCTTGAGGGAAAGCCTGGGCAGTGCACGTGTAAAGGGTTGTTATTTCACAAAGCAGAGGCCAGAGCTGTCAGTAGCACAAGTGATATTAGTAATTCTCTGAAGCCTTTTACTTTTCTGTTGCAGCTTCTTTTCTAAGCTCACAGTGTCTCTTCAGCCTCCTTTAAGCAGAGAGCAAACCTGGCTCCTTTCAGGGCTCCAGAGGTACTTCTTTTTTCTGTCTTGTCTTTCTTCCCAATCTGTCTTTATCTGGTGAGCACAAACAAACTACATCTCTTGTGGCAAAGCGCAGGCCTGGAGCTGCGACAGCCTGTTTCCTGACTGCACAAACAGAGAGCTCACAGTTGGAATAAAACCAAAAATATTTTTGCGTAGGATAAGACCTTGTTGGCCATTGTTTGTCATTTATGCTGACAGGACAAAAGAAGTTCAAGTAAGTAAAGTAAACCTGAATAGAAAATAATACACTTTCTGAATTTCCTTTTCTGTTTGTTTTGTTTTTGTTTAAGTGTCTTCAGAGACCTTCATTTTCTCTTTTCCACTTTTTTTTTTAGCTTCAGCAAACATTTTATTTGCATTTGCTTCATTTTTCATCAGTTATACATCTAAAAATTCAACCACCGAAATTCATAATTAAAATTCACACCATTAAGTTCTCATTTAAAATGACGCTGGAGTATATTAATTTTGCATATACAGAAGAAACCTGCTCTGCACTCCACTGGTGACTCTGAAACAGAAGTGGAATTAGATTGTAGCACAGAAATAGAAGAGAAACCCTTGCAGTTGTGGCCGTGCCACATAGATCAGCGTTTCGGCCGCGCTGTGCACTGAGACGTGCCCTGTACGCTGCGGCGCCTCAGGTTAACTCAAGGTTGTCGCATCCTGTGACTCCACGCACCCTAATTTAGCGTGACATTATGCTTTGACTCATCACATTAGATTAGGAACGCGGTGCCTGCATATACATGAGAGAATGTTTTTGTGCCGTATAGCTCCTGTGAACTGCAGGAGCCGGTGTTAAATGTTTGATGTGTTCTCAGCATTCGAGCTTCGTAGGTCATCTGTGGCCTCATACATGAGGAAACACAGCAGCAGCATGCTAATGATGTTTTCTTCTCCCTAGGCAAGCTGATATTGGGGCCCTAAGAGAAAACCCACGGGAAAAAAGGGATCAGCTGGACCAGAATATAGGCCACAAGTGGAAGGCATCTGTCAGACCTTTGCATGCAAGAGAGCCTACGGTTTTGTCTCACGAAAGCCGCGGGAGATCTGGGACGCTGCCGAGTGATTACAGATACTCTCAGGAAAACGTGAATGAGAAAAGCAAGGATTGCAGCTTGCCTCATCTCACGTGCTCTGAGCCACAGAGCTTGAACGAGAACCACTCCCGTCTGTCCCAGGGCACCGGAGAGGAAAATCGTAGAGCAGAGCCAGCGCTTCTCAATAAGAAACGTGGACCTGCTCCTCAGAGGCCTCCGCCACCTAAGAGAGATAAATACAGGCGACCAGATAATTCTGCACCGTCGCTTGGCGCCTCCTCTGAATCCTTGCTGGTAGCACCCAGCCATCCCTTTCCGTCCTCTTCCCCCAGCTCTGCGGAAGTATTTACGAGCCACTCATCTCTCAGCCAGAGTCCTGCTGCTTTCAATGGAAAACTAAAGAGTGCTAACCCCCAGGAACTCCGGCAAGCGTCATCCACGGAGAATGTTTGCCAGCACTTAGAAGAAAAAACGCACCTTAAGTCCGAACCTGTGTTACCTTCCAAGTATCGGTACCTTCAGAAGCCAGGCATGGAGACGTCAAGGTCCCCTTCTCCTCAGTTTGCACCACAGAAGCTCACTGATAAACCTCCCGTGTCTGTACAGGACGAGAACCCAGCCAGGTACTAGACATTGCTCCTTTACTATTTTAACACCCTTTTGCCTGCTTAGACACTATTAATGGTTGACTCTTCTATTTCTTCACTAAAAGCACATCCTTAGGATTCATTAAGCATAAAGCTTTCCAGCATATCCTAAAACGACTTCTGTGAAATTCTGCTGAAATCCTTAAGCTGGTCTTTGGTTTCTTTTAGTTGGCTGATGCTTAATAATGAGAGAGGCTGCTCAGGTGTTAAAGCTGGTAGATGGTGGAAAACAAAAGGGTGGATTCAAATTGATTTTCCATTGCACGTCTGGGTGAAATCAGAAGATTCCCTTTCTGTTATCATTTCTTCTAGCCAAGTCTGTATGTGAATACAGATCGGCGCAGGGAGACAGCAGGTACAGGAAGGGAAGCTGTATCCTTTGTGAGAACATCTGTTTTGAAAGCTTACACAGTGAGGTGTACTGCCAAATTATAACTGTTTTCATGTTCCTTTTATGATGAAATTTGGCGTTCTGAGTAGTCTGTTGAGGAGACTGCAGCGTTATTTGTATTTCAGCAAGGTTCAGCCGGAGAATGTCAGTCTAGATGAACTCAGGATTAGACAAGCCAACTGAAGTTAATTGATTTCTGTGACTGTCATATGCTGCTAATATCGCTAAAGGTTATTCTCCCTCAAGATAACAAACTCTTCCAGGAAGCTTGGAAATATTAGTTTTCATAAATCCTTCAGCACTATAATTCATGCTTAAAGAATGAAAATAAAAGCTTCAAGCTGAATGAATGCTGAGGTTTCTCTGTGCAAAAGTATTTGGAGTTGCTTTTCTCCACTGTAGTGTAAATGATTGAATAGGCTCAGTCATGCTGTTTTCCAGGGTGCCTTATGACATGGAAAGCATAACTCACCCCCTCACCCCCCCTTTTTTTTCCTGGGTATTTCAGTAGCAGAAAGTGGCTTAATTGGCTTCTTAACAAATCTCTTGAAGCCAGCATCAGTTCTTGTTTTATTTTTTGCCTGGATAATGAGCTGGGGGCTCTGAGAGGAAGTGAGTTTGGAGGTTTGTGGGGGGGGGGGGGGGGGGAATGTGAATTTGACTTAACCTACCATCTGCCTGTTAAGCATGGCTTGAGTTTTTTCCTCTTACAATAGGATGAAATTATGAAATTTCATCCTGCAGTGTTTTTAGGATAAAGAAGCAATATGTTATGTTATGAAGAGTGGAATATGTCACGGGATCCCTGGCACCTTTCTGCAAAGGTAGATGACGGTGGTGACATCCGTAAAGTGTTGCTCTGTGAATAGATACAAAGCTCACGAGGAAAAAGCTGATTGTATTTACCCTTCCTTTTTCCTGAGCTTTAATGCTGAAAAGCACACTGAGCTGTGCCTAATTATATGCCTGTATCTGAATGACATTTTGAGTGTAAGGTAGAGCACTTACCCAGCATATCTTTCATTAACATTTTACAGTCTTAAGCACAAACAGTCGTTTGTACACGACTAACTGTCCTCAGTCAATAATTACATTAGTTAATGAAACAGACATGGCAAAATGGGAAGACATGCAGGCCCTGCATCTGAACCTTCTGTATTGTGCTTATTTTGTATGAGTGAAACATGTCAAGTAGACTTATATCTATATGTGATTAATTAGATTTGGCTTAGTACTTCTGTTAGCTCCTTGTATACGAGCTTTTGGACAAACCTGTTTGCATGCTGTAGGCAGTCCATATTCAGTGTTCTCAGCATGTAGCTGTTTACTCTTCTTTGAGAGAGGAATCTTGTTTATCAGCAAGATAAACTGAGTAGTGTGCAGGGTTTCCCACAACAATTTAGGTAGTCAGTGCAGTGTGGGGAGATACTGGCGGCGTGCAGAACCCAGCTATTTCCAAAGAAGACAGTTGGGCAACCATGAAGATGAAAAGAGTGCATTGGGAGATTTCCAGTGGACGTACACTCAGGTGGAGGAGTGCCCGTGGTTGGAATGAAGCTTCTCAATAGCCACAGGCAGAGTTGCTGCAAATCTAAACTTTACACCACAGATCCCCAGATGCAAAACCTTAAGAAATCAGAAGGATGCTGGCTGAAGAAACAGAATTTCTGAAGCACCCAGCATTGAACCGTGTTTGCTCTGACTTGAAATCAGTTCAGCTGATGATGCGTTAAATATCTGGAAAATCTTATGCTAGGCTGAGAGGAAAGAACCCAGAGTCCCAAAACAGATGCTGGACATTTTAGGTGAAGAATTGCAGTCAACTAATTTCTTCTCTTCCAGTTGCCCCACACATATTTATGCACATACGTTCCTCTTGGAGTGTAGCTGGGTCTTGAAGGGTGTGGGCTTCATTAAAAAAAATAAGAAAGAAAAGAAAATGTGGGGAGGTGGCTTAACATGGTTCAGACAAGAACATTTTGACTAAACTGCGTGAAGGGAGCAATTACACTTACAGGGAGCTCAGGCTGAGCAGCAGGCACAAGAGCAAGCTCTTGAAAATTACAGTCGTCCTGAATGAAAACATCCCAGCCTCGTGGCAGTGGGGGAGTCGGGGCAGAAGGGTGCGCAGAGGAGGACTCCGTATGTAATGGCTTTGTCATTTGTATTTTGGCTTTGTCAGAGCAGTAGTAGCCAGTGGTTGCCTGTGTCTGCATTGCTGTCACTGCTGTACCTCACTGGCTTATCCAAGCTCGTTGGAGTTGTTCGGTGTTCAACATGATGGAAAACCTGCCCCAAAATCTGGATCAGTTTGCCAAAGCTTGTCTGCAAAGCACTTGAGGAAAGTGAGTAGCTATTGAGAGGCTGTACCTGCATTCAGAAGCAAATCTACTTTTACAATATAAGATGCAGCTTCTGAAAGTGATGAAGTGAAATAGATTTTTCTGTTCCCTGTGAAAGAAAAGTACAGCACAGAAAAGTCTAAGTTTATATTTCAGAAAAGTGACACACCCACACTTGGAGGAAAAGAGCTGTAGTATGTCTTGGTCACTTATCTGGAAGGCGGCAAGCAAGCGAGCCAGATGAAACCAGATATTTTAGCTAGTAGGCAATGTTCCTTTACTTGCTGTAGAGCTTCCAAACCCACATTATGACAATAATTTTAAACTTGCTGCAAACTCCAAACCACCAAAACTAGACTTTAGTTTCTTATATGGTTTACATACAGTACAGATGTTTTAGTAATGTTATTTAACATGTTATTGTCCAATTTAAAATCTTAGCCTCCTCTTTAAATAGCTTTATTTGCTGAATGTCCGAGGTGGCCCTTTGTACTGGGCAGTGCAGAGTTTTTGCTGTAAGCTTCACTTAAAGGAGTATGTGGATGTGGCATTGGAATCTAATTACTGAATTTCTGTATCTTGTACGAAATTTTACAAATACAGAATTTTCTTTTAATCACGTAGTTAGTCTTGAACAATTTCCAGGTTTTTCCACGTGTGAGTGTTGTAGCTCAGCAAGGGCCTGGCCTGCAGGATGCTTCCGTCTGGTCTGTTGTTTTTTCTCTTGGAAGAGCTAGGAATTGATGTGAGGGCATCGAAAACTGCCCAGGCAGCTAAATAACCTGTCTGGCCAAAAGCTGAGGCTGCTGTTCAGTCTGTGCAAGCCAATGAGTTTGATCTCGAGGTGTGTTGTCCTCTGAATGTGTGGCAGCAAAGGGTTGTTCAACAGCACCATTTTAAAACAGGGGCCTGACTGCTGAGATTGGACCCTCGTGTTCATGAAAATGAACAGAAGTCCTGTTCAGTGAGTACTGTGCCAGGCTGATGCTAGAATTACTTACAAATTAACTAAAACTGTTTAAAATGTGTAGGCAGAAAAGAAAACACGCGATTTGAGGGTTTTAGATGTGGTGCAAGGAATATTCCATTACCTACGTCTTTTATCTACTTTATTTTTATTTGGGCTTCCCCTCTGCTTTGCAGATCAGAGGTGAGATACAAGGTTCTTACATTTCTAAATACGGATTTTCCTCTTTTCCAGAATCGAAAGAGTCATAGACAACAACACTACAGTGAAAATGGTTCCCATCAAGATAGTGCATTCTGAGAGCAGTGCGGAGAAGGAGAGTCGGCAAGGTCTTGTGAGTACAATGGAACCTCTTGCTTTACCCAGCGGCTTGGAAAAGGACCAAATTAAAACACTCAGCACTTCTGAGCAATCCTATTCACGATTCTGTGCCTACACCAGGCAAGGTGTAGAGCCAGAGCCAGAAACCAAAACCAAACCAGCTGAGCCTCAACCAGCTGAAGAACCTGGGAACAACCTGAAGGACAGCAGTGCTGCCGTGCCGGCAGTCAGCTATGTAAAAGCCAAAGAGAAGACCTTTGAAGACTGGAAGTCAGAGGAACTCGCCAGAGAGATTGTGGGAAGAGATAAATCTCTAGCAGACATCCTAGATCCTAATATGAAAATAAAAACAGCAATGGATCTGATGGTTGGAATATTCCCTAAAGATGAACACCTCCTAGAAGAAGCTCAGCAGCGCAGGAAGCTCCTGCCAAAAGTTCCTTCTCCAAAAATTTCAGAAGAGAAGTGAGTATTACTTTCTGTAGAGCAGTGGTTCTTTGTAAGCTGCTGTCCAAAGTGTGCAAGTTTTCCTAGAGATCTTCCTACTGTTTAGGTTTGCAGCTTTTCTAAAAGTTTTCTGTTAGAATAGCAATCAAGAATAGTACTGCTAATGTTATCATTAATTACAAAAAAAAAAAGAACTGTTGTACAATATCAAATGTTATCTGAGACCTGGCTGAAAACTGTTATGTGAGAATTTAAGGAATAATTCATTTCTCCCTTGTAGTTAGGTATTTTACCAAGAACATTACATTTGGTAACTTGATAGAAAAGGATCAATATTTCACCATTTATTATGCACTGAAATTTTACAAAGACAACTTAAAGTGGACATGAGGCATTTCTTCAGAAGGAGTGAGAACAAAGTCAAGGTTTAAAATTCCATAGAAAGATGTTGATGTTCTTTTGGTCTTTTGTTTTCTTGATATGAGTTACCAAATTAAGTTGTAGATTTCGTGAGAAGTTCATGTGTAAATCCATGACCAAAAAGATAACACCTGCATTTTAGTATCCTACATCTGGCAGTTGGAAAGCATCGTTGTCTGACACTGGTCTCTGCACTACTTACTGAAATGTAACTTCACATTTTGTTTCCAACTGAGAGATCTTAGTTCTGTTTCCCTCATTGTAATGGTGAAAGCTCTTCTGCGTTGCTTCAGTTTTTGCTTCCAGTGGGTATATGCTGAGTTCTGAGAAATTTTCTTCACAACCAGTATTTATTTATCCTGTTTCCATACGTAATTGCTTTCTGTTGAACTGCATACTTGTTGCTGAAATGATGGCTCGAGAATATTGTCCTTTCTTTTCAGTGATTAGGATGTCAAGGCACTTAATGAGAGTTTTGACTTTTTACCAGGAAAGAGGAGCAGAATGCGCCGTCCGCCATCTCCCTGACAACCAATTCTACTTACTACAGCACATCTGCACCGAAGGCTGAGCTGCTGATTAAAATGAAGGACATGCAGGAACAGCAGCAACAACAGCAGAGTGAAGATGATTCTGAAGATGAGCTGGATCATGACTTGTCAGAAAAGAAGGTAAAAGACATTTCTAAATGGTTAATGCAATGCTCTAAGTCGCGTGCATTTCATTGCCCATGAATTGGCTAGCTAAAGAACCCTAAATACAAGGCCTAAGGGGTTGGTGTAATGTCCAACTGTGAATTTAGGAATTTCATGTTAGGTGTTTAGTGCAGCTTGATACGTATTTCGGAAGGGCCCAAAGGGGGAAGTTTTGAAGGGTTTATTTTCAAATATCTTTTCTCATTTGATATATTTCTCACAAAATGGCTCGGGTTGGAAGGGACCTTTAAAGGTCATCTAACTCCAACCCCCCTTTCATAGGCAAGGATGCCACCCACTAGATCAGGTTGGCCAAGGCCCCATCCAGCCTGACCTTGAACGCCTCCAGGGATGGGGCATACTCATTTCTCTCATTTGCTATATATAAAGAGCTATTCATGCTTGTGTATCCCACTGTAACTGGTGGTGGGTTTAGTTGCACTGTATTTTTAAAATGTAGGTCATCAACTTGGGTGTGTCATGAGAGGGAAGGTACCCCCTGCCCATCACCCTTTTTTCATTTTCATGAGCAGCAAATCACTTTGCTCTCAGTCTCTCCTATAACCAAAGCAGTAGTGGTGGGACAGGACTAATCATCTTGGTGGATACAGGGGAAATTGCTCATCACAAGAGAGGTAGTCTTCTTAACTCTTGTTCATCCCTATTCTCGTTCCCATCCTTCAGGGTTTTATTTCTGCTCTAAGATCAACATAATAAGTCACATCTGAAAATAATGATATCCTGGCATTTCAGTGGTTTGAGAAACTGTTGTCCTGTGTTAAAGTCATCACACTTATTTCATTAGTCATTTGGCACAAAATGTTTTAACTGTGGTTCCCAGTAGGGATCAGCTGGAGTAAATGGTTTGTTTTTTCGACTCAAGTGATGTAGTTTGACTCTGCCTAAGCCAGTAGTGCAGTGATGAGCAAATCTTTTCACTAAAGTCAGCTCTCTGTTTAATAATCAACTTGAGGGTGAATTTGGTGATCCAGCCCCGAAGAAGGGTCTTTGAATTAAACATTAGGAATATATTTAGTCACCAAGACCGAGGCATCACAGAGGAGATTCCCTGTGTCAGTGGCATCCAGCTCCTGCACCGAATCTGAGGGAGCTGCAGTGTTTTCTGTTGTCGCTGTCTTTTTTCCTCCCCCCGTTGTCCCTCCCTCCCTCTGCCCGCAGCACCATTCAGTACAGCAGGCGCTGCCAGGGGCATGCCATGGCTGCAGCTGGGGAGCTGCCCCTGCCCTCTCCCCAGGGACCCGCTGAATCCCACAGCTGCGCTGCTTAGACAAACCAAGGATTTCACCGCATTTGGAACAATTCCTTTTTATCTGGTGCCGCACGTGACAGCCGCTTCCATCATTTTTGCTAGAATTAGTGTCCTTCTTACTAAATACGGAGTGGGGGTGGGCTGGAGGTAAAATTAAAGCTTTCTTGTTTGCCTGACAAGTGAGAGTAAAACTTTTTTTTTATTTTAAGCAAAACCACTCTGTATTTGCATTTGTGTCTCTAATCAAGAAAAGTGTGTTCCCCTGTATCTACTCCTCCCTTATCGCCCCAGTTCTGGTATGCACCACTGTGCTGGGAGAAATTTCATGAAGAGCTTTTAGCAGAGCTCCTCCATCTTCCTCTGGGTCTCTCCACACCATCATAACCATGCACATGTTGCTGTTTACTTCTCTCCCTGCTCCTCCGCATGCAGTAGGATGTGAGCGCTCAGTTCAGTGGGCTTTCATCCTGGATCTTGTCAGAAAACATACATAACTCGTGGTAAGTGGGTCAAGGCATCTTTGTTAAACAGATAGGGTATGTTACTTGGCCCAACTTCACATATTTGGCAACAGCTTAAGAAGGGATCATTAAGGACCCAAACACTTCAATAGCACACTTTACGACTTCAATTATTTTTGTAGAGATACACGCCCAGAACCCGTTCTTTGATTCCTAGAAGTCAATCGGTTCTGTTGAGATATCTTAATTTCAGTCCACTGTGGAATGATTGTAATATTTGTCATTCTCTGCTCTGCAAAGCACAACTGTGTTGTTTGTTTTTGTTTCCTTTTATCAGCCACAAAGTGATGGTGTGAGTTAGAAATTTCATAGAGGCATTTCCCAATAAAAATACATATTTGGGATGATCTCTGTATTCCCATCAGGAGTAGAAAGCGTACCTCGTATGCTGAATTTAAAGGAGGTTTAACCCAAGTACAAAATTCGGAACAGATGTTGAAGATACTACAGGACAATTTTTCGTACTAGGGAAAATCCATGTGTGGCTGAGTAGGAAGGGTAGGGTCCCCTTTGCATTTAGGAAAGCGTCAGTAACAAAGAGTCTCAACATTAATTGAAAAACACTTGTTTTCTTTGTGTTTTTTTTTTTTTAGACATAATCTTCATGTGAAATGGAGTGGTGAGCTAAAAGCAGAGTAATTTATGTACAAAGCAGCACCTGAGTGAACCACCTGAGAAGCACTCTGCTTCTGTGTTGCTAGTCAGGTCATCAGCAATTACTGAGAAAAAGATTGGGTTTTGTTGTTTTCTTGTTTATTAGTACAGAATTCACAGCTGTAAATTTATTTATCTGCCAGCTTCCAGGTGTAGATTGGAGATCTTTGGGCTCAGTAGGTATTGAACATCGTACAGGTTTTCTGCTGGCTAGCAAAAGCACATAGTGAGCTCATGGTTGCAGCATCCACAGGCTGTTTCTTCTGGGTAGGAAGCAATCAGTTATGATAATACAAATTGTAAAAGATATGACAGTTTTCGAGAGGGCCTAAATACCTCTCACCTGCAGAAGTGCTCCTTAAGAGCCTTGAGTCAGCTGCTTGTTGACATCCAAGTAGGATGCTACTGTGAAGATGGCTCTTTTATCATTGTTAGTGTGTTTGTTTGGTGGCTTTATTTTTTATTTTAAGAAAGAAAGGAACTTGACTGTTCAAGATGGCTGATCTGGATTGTCAGTCCCCACGGGTAAACATCAAGCACAGCTGCAGAAGTGGAAAAACTCGAGCGAGTAACGTATAGTACAACAGGATTCTGTTGTTTCAGATGGCAACACAGCAGCATTGTGCGTGTGCATGTCATCTGAGGGAAAGAAGAGCCTGGCACTGTGACCTACATAATCCAAATCAAACTGTGCGTTTGCTTTGAGTGAAGAGAGGGGGGAAAAAAATCAAATCCTGCAGATTAATCAGTCAGTAAAGCAGACATCTGTAGAACTGCTTACTACCTTAATCTTTTGGACACCCAGACTAACAGATAACCCAAATCCAGATTAACCTGGCCTGAGTATATTAAATCAAAACGGAGAAAACCAACCCAGATAATCCACGTGTTTGAATTTTTACCTTTAAAAAGGCTGCTTAAATTTTCAGGGTATAGTTGCTTTCTGTAGAGACGGCAGGCTTCTCTTTGGCCCCAAAGTAAGTTGGCAATGACTGTTTGGTGGTGTCTGGGAGCAGTAGGTGCTATCAGTCTATTTCTCTATAATCATGAAGGCTTGTAATCAGATTTGTATTTAGAAAGAGTTCCTAAAGAATGTCGTGAGTAATTTTCTCACAAAAATTGGAGGGGTAATGACTATTTCAAGCTATGTAATTTTCATTTAGAAATGGCAGTAGCAAGTGTATGGTTCAGAGAATGCTTTGGGGAATTTTCTTACCTGAAATTAGCTGAATACTAACGAGGCATCCACATTTAAATTAGCGAGGCATTTTTAGAGCATGATTCATGTCACAGTTGGGTAGGTGACCAGCTGAAATGAGTCCCACCCCTTGTGCACAACCGAAAGCTAATGGAGGCCTCTGCGATGAGGCCCTCCTGCCCAAATGCAGGGTGGGGCACAGGTCATTAAGGGACGAGATTTGGGTTCTTGGTCAGGCTCTGCTGGTGACACATGATTTTTCCAAGCCAGGGCACGTGCATCCCAGGTGATGGGGAATTACACCAGAGAAACCTTGAGAAACTGCAGGTGAGATGGAGTACTTGCCTGGCACGGGACAGTGCCTGTCAAAAATGCTAGCGTGGTCCTCTGTTAGAGCAGAGCCACTTTGCACAGGCTGCTTTGTGCACTGCTGAAGTAGATTTTGTTTCCTCTTCTGTGCTGCAGGGACTACGATTTCCCTACAGAAATGCTGTAAGGCAGTGATAACTCTAAAGATCCTCTGAGCGTGGAAGGACGGCTACTGGGGGGATGTTAATAAACTACAGAAAGGAAGAGAAAGCTAGACAGTGCCCTAGTTTTAACTGTCATGTGGAAAACACTGAATTTTCTGGTACTGTTTATCTTCCTGCAGTGTAGCTCTTCAGAAAGGTGCTATGGACCTGGTATTTAGAGAGGAAAAGATGCGCTGTACTTTATGCTGCTCCACAGCAGGCTTTGAAGGTGTTCAAAGAAGCAGCAGTAATGCCTGCTTAAAAAAAAAAAAAAAAAAAAGTCTTTCATCTTTTTCCACAAAGGTGAATTGCTTTAACGCAGGTCTCAAGCTGAGCATTGTAGACCTACATCCTGAACCTTTGGATCCAGCAATGTTATAGCTACCGTAGACATATATTTATGTATAATGCACTCATTGTCAAAGCCACACGGGAATTTCACTGTATTAAAAATGTCACACAGCAGTAATAGATTTCTGATGTGGCTTCCAGAAATAGAAGTGGGGGAAACTGCAGTAGTGCTAATAAATTCTCATCTCTTTTATTTTCCACAGCAAGAACTTATTGACAGCATCAGTAGGAAGCTGCAGGTGCTGAGGGAAGCACGGGAGACACTTCTGGAAGACATCCAAGCAAACAATATCCTGGGGGAGGAGGTTGAAGCCATTGTGAAAGAAGTCTGCAAACCAAATGAATTCGACAAATTCAAGATGTTTATCGGGGACCTGGACAAAGTGGTCAACCTCCTGCTGTCCCTCTCAGGTCGTCTGGCTCGGGTGGAGAATGCTCTTAACAACCTGGATGAAAACACCTCACCAGAAGAGCGGGTGAGAAAGACCAGTAGCAATATAGCTGCATTTAGTGAACCTGATACGGGTTTCTTACTTGGTTTTATCTAAAATATAAAGATCAAAATGAGGAATAACAGTTGGGTACATCTTATAATGCCATTTTCTTTAGATTTCTTACAACTTTTTGCTTTGTTTTGCTTTTGCTTGGAATACTAAAACTGCAAGTGGCTTGGCAGGCAGTGGTGTTTTGGGGTGCAACATAACTGGAGAACAGCCCTCTCAGAAAAATGTTAATGAAAGAGGAAAGCTACTGATAAGAGCATAACAAAGGAGACAAAAATACTATCCAGTCTGATAACACAAAAGATGGGAAAAGAAGTGTAAGTTTGTGCTAACATGCAGAAAGCTTACAGGTTTCTTTATATTCCACAAGGGTCTTGAGAGAAAATTGTGAGATCATGACAAAGAAAATGTTCCTCACGTGCTACAGTTTCCTCTACAATGCCTGGGAAGAAAGGACAGAAAGGACAAGCCCTAAATATAAATAAAGGGGATTGGGGCAGGAGTGAGGCCCTTCAAAACGAATTTTTCAGCATAGAAATGGCCTGCTAATCGAGGAGTCCCAGCAGGTGTGAAAATTTCAGGAGGGCTCAAGCTACTCTTACCTTTTGGACCCCACCTTGTCCCTTGTTTAATTCCAGATCCCAGCAGGGCTTAGTTGGGAGGCAGATACCTATTGATACAGAAATGCACCAAGGGAGAGATGTAAGCATGTGGGAAAATCAAAGGTTGGAATAAATATAGGAGGGGATTATGTGTCAAGTGAGCTTAGCCTCTGCAGTTAAATAAATGTAAAGTGGGTATTTGAGCTCGTAGCTGAGAAATGAAGTGCCAGAAGTCCACCTAAGCATTGTATCAGATTTTTTTTTTTCCACGAACTGTGGATTTATGTTGTTTTCTCAACATGCTCCATTGTTTCATCAATAAGAATCAGTAAGTGCTGGGACCAATTTGGAGCTGTGTTCTTGCTGTTTGGCCCTAGCTGCTGCCAAGCATACTTGTTTAATGGCTGTCCAGACCCCTTTCTGACTGAGGCAAAGGGAAGGTATTTGACAGCTTATTAAAGGGTAGATCAAAGCTTCTGAAACTTACAGAAATTTAATCCTCTTTAAGACAGATTTTTTTTTCTAAATGTGGTTGCAGTTGCCTAATGGGCTTGAAGATGGGAGTGTAAGCTGGGAAAAGATATACCAGATGATTTGAGCACATAGGGAACACAGCTTGAGAGCTATGATAAAAATAGTGTATGTAGCTAGGTATGGAAAAGAAGAAGGTGAGTAGGTGGCATGGTAAGGGCAGGCAGAAATTGTCTGTGTATTCTGCCATCAAATGTAGACTGACAAAAATCCAAATCCCTAATGTATTCTAATCCCCATGTCTTCTCATGCATTGACACCGTAGTTTTGCCATAGTAACATCAGATACATGTCTAAAAGTGTCAGTCAGAGATGCTCCTCAAATGGATCAAGTCCCTGCTAGATACTTTGACTATAAATATAATTTGTGTAGAGGTATGTATGTATGTCTTGGAATTTAGGCTGGCATCTGTGGCTTTGGCTTTCTTTCGTCATTTGGTATTATGCAGCCCACATTATGATATTTGGTGTATTACCAACGTACCAAATGAACAAAACATAGGGGAGATTACTTCCATCTCCTGTCTTCCGTGGGGCTCGTATCCCTAACGATCACGGGTTGCTATTTTGTTTGTTTGTGGTTTTAAGCTGATGGTGTCTAATAAACACGACTCTGATAGCTCTGCACTTTCCAGAAACCACCCCCAGCCAGCTCAGCAGACTGCGAAACAAACAGTCTGTCAGCAAGCAAGTGACCACTGTTGAATTAATACTCTGTCTATCAGGTGGTCTCTCTTAGGTCTCTTTTGCCACGAGCAGCAGTGTCAGGTATTTCAACTGTAGCTGCTGAAAGTGATTTCTTCTGAAATAGCTTCCGGCCCCCTCCAGTATCTTCCCATTACTTCCTTTATCAGTCAAAACCAGAGTGCATTGGGAACCCTCAAGCACTGAATGAGCAGTTCACAAACTTGATCAGGCACCCAGGCCCCTGAGACCTGTTCTTGCTAGACTAAGGCCAAGTGCCAACTAGGAACTGGATGTTGGGAAGTCACGTGCATGGAGGCAGACCCTTTTTCTTCATCTGTTGTTCAAAACAGCAAACAAATCTTGAGAAAAGCTCTCAATAGGAGGAGACAAAGCTTGTTCCATCAGAGCAGCTTCAGATGTCCTGCATATGGCTGAGGTCTCAGATCAGCGCTATGAAACAACAAAACAAAACAAAATCCTTCTGCACTCTGTTTTGCTTTGGTTGTTTGAAGTCCATCAGATGCCACCAGCCTCTAACCCACCTGTCTGCATGGTAGGTACAAGCAGTTGTGCCTGTAGGCCTGGTGAACCATGTAACCACTGATTAAAGAGTCTTCTCAAGGGTGCTGCCTTGCGCCTGCTAGTGTTTCACTTTACCCTTCAAAGCAAGCTTTCTGGTGTCAGTCATCTCTGACAGAGGTAAATGCAAACCTGGGATGTATCTAATTTGCCTTCTACCTTTCTACATCCCACTTACCTAAGGCATACCCTAAACCTCCACAAGGGTAGAGGTGCTTAAAGTATCGTTTAAGCAAAGTTTGTAACAGAAGCAGTGTTTGCTTTCCTTGAACTGTGAGGTTACTCAAATTCATCTTAAAGCCATGTTGCAGGCATGGTAAGAGGAAACAGTCCAGCTTAAATCTCAGGAATTGTTGGAAAGGGCTGAACATCCCACCACGAGACTGGGTGGGTAACCGTGCAAACTGAGCCACCAGCTGTTTGCTCTGTGCCCTCTCGTGTTCATCCAGCTCTAATCCTTCTGTTTCTTCTCAGTGTACAGCAGAGCTGCTCTGTGGAGCAGTCTGGGCATGCTCCCACCTCTGGGCTTGGCTGCTAGTCCCACTGGTGAATTTTGGAGAAGTCTTTCCATCTCCTTGCAGCAGATAGCTCTGCTCGCAAGTTACTTGCAGTGAGAATTTTCCCCTGGCATACACTCAAAGGAAGATCCAACTGCGTGTGTTTCTGGTAGTGTGTGATTTCTGTCAATTGTCTTCAGTGGCTCTCTTGAACCCTGATTTAATCTTTCAAGCATATTTCAAGTACACTGAGAGCAAAAGTCTCAGTGTTTCACCCTCTGAGCTTTGAGCCCCGTGTACAACCAAAGGCAGCACGGGATTCGTGTGCAGCTGACAGACATGCCTATTGTAGCTTGCCACGTGCGTCCCCCTTTGTCTCATACTTTCATCTTGAAAAGACACAGTTTCTGTGGTCTATAGAAACACTTTCCTGTAAATCCTTTAGGCCAATTATAGTGTGTGTCATGTAACATATGAAGTCCAAATGAAAAAAAAAAAAAAAAGATTTACTCGAACAGCTTCACAAAAGCAGATTGTGGTTTATTTGAAGGCATAGGTTCTCAAAGAAAAGCTGTGAAGAAAAGCTAAAAATTGCAGCCTTGTACCTCATTGTGGCACTTTCTGATTAGGTTCAGAAGCCTGTACTGGGATTCCTGACATCAGAGTAGGCCAGCCGTATTCAGTGGTGCTGAAAAAAGGCAATTGGTTGTAGGCAGACATCTGAAGTAGGTCAGATATAATATAGGTCAGATAATAATACTCCAGTTTCTCCCGATGTGCTACTGAAGGGTTGTAGCTGAGTGATTCAGGTGTGGCTGCCTGCCAGGAGCAGAGAGGTGAAGCTGGGTCAGATGAGCATCACCTTTCTTTCTTGTACGCACACATGAATGGGATACAAAGCTCCTGTCCTCTTTCTTTGTGTGGTTCTCCATTCAGTCTCCTTCTTTCCTGTTTTGTATCTTCCGTGCATTAGTTCTCAAACAGTAGGAGCTCCTGTCTGGCCAGAGCAGCCCTTAGAGCAAAGCAGACTTGTGTGTCACAGCAATGTCTCAGATATCCTCCTCTGCCATAGCTGTGAGAGAGCGATTATTGTGAAGGCACGAAGCAGGAAGTTTGCAGCCCTTTAGGAAAGATGTTTTTTGTGTTTTTTTTTTTTTCTTTTTTTCTTTTTTCCCTTTTGTTATCTTGCCTCAGCTTTCACTATTGGTCATTTGGTAAGACCACATGGTTTCATATCTTGTGGAGAAGCCATGCAGATTGACGCAGAACTGCATAATGTGCAGCATCGTGAGCTGTGGTGTAAGAGTAAATTGCTCCGTTAATTAAAATGTTTCTGTGCTCTCTAACCACAGCTGTTTCAGTGTGGAAGTTCAGTGCTGTGTTTTGAAGATCTGAGACGTAGATGAGTGAAATCTTATTCTGGAGAACCTGGACCTTTCTCAAAGGCAACTGTGCTTTTTATAACTATTTAGAACTACTAAATAGTAAAGCAGTCTTTGAAGCTCTTGCTGCTGAGGCCAATAGGAATTAATGGTGGATCGTTCACTGATTCACTAAGTTTTATTCCTGTTTATTAAGTATGTTTTATCAGTATAAACTTTAAGGAGAAATCTTATTCTACCTCTCTACATATTTAGGAAAGTGTCTTTTCAGATAAAACAGGCATAAGACTTAAAACCTGAAGCTCAAGCTGGTGAACTCTGTGAATTTAAACTGTTTTTCTTTTCCCCTAAGCGGACATTGGTAGAGAAGCAGAAGCTGCTGACCCAGCAACATGAAGATGCAAAGGAACTGAAGGAGAACCTGGACCGTCGAGAGCGCATTGTCTTTGACATTTTGGCAAACTACTTGAGTGAGGAGAACTTAGCAGACTATGAGCACTTTGTAAAAATGAAGTCGGCTCTCATCATCGAGCAGCGAGAGCTTGAGGACAAGATCAAGCTGGGGGAAGAGCAACTGAAGTGTCTGACCGATAGCCTCCAACCTGAACGGCTCAAATAAGTTTGGCCAAGGAAATGAAAAATGGGAAAGAAGGAAGGGATGGGGGTGTTTCCAAGTATACAAACGAATATCTTGGCTTTCCTGAGTGTCCAATAGAGAAAAGAGTGCACAAGAGAAAAATAGCTCTCACAGCAGCAATAATACTCGTTCATTTTTTGGGATGATGTATTTAATTTTTTTAGAACACATTTTTATTGCTGGACTCTACAGCCACTTCTCATTGCTTAAGTTACAGAAAGCTCCACAGAAAAGGATAGACTCTTAACATTCCTGCTCCGTAAGCTGAAAGTCTGTGGCAGTTCTGCATGCAAGCATTTTTTAGAGTAGGATGTATACTTTCTTTATGTTCAGAAGCTGTACAGATTGCTGGGAAACCTGATAGCAATTTATGAATGCACACAAATTTAGAAGCTCTGAATATAGTGGCTTTTTTTTTTTTAAAGACACATTTAATAGGGGAAGTGTGCCTCTTACACCTAATATATTCAGATTGCTGAAATGTAGTGTCACTCTGATCCTGTGGCATCAGACACTTTTTTGTAATATTGTAGATAGGATGGCACTTTCCCCTCACAGAAAATAACTTTTAAATCAGTCTCAGTTTAACACTTCTTAAACCAGCTTGCAAATCACCTAATAGCTACCTTACTGAAGGTGGGGTTTTTTAATTATTTTGCAAGATGCCATTGTACACCATCTTGCTGTAATACAGGTGACTTTCTTTTAAAAATTGTGCTTGATTTAAGGCTGGCAGTACTGTGCTGATTTTGTTCAAAACATTTCTCATCTAAATTATTTAGAAGCTCATATGTTCTTTCTTGTGCTTTTTATGCATGTTTTTATTCCTCCTACCCCCAAACTGCTACATTTTATGAAAATAAATGTAGGCTAAGGACACTGCTTCTGTTTTTCTTCTGATTGCTGAACACTGCGATTTTTATATAGACAGATAAATTATACTGAAGTTGACCTGCATAAATGCCGTTCCCTTTCTACTTTCTCAAACTACCAAATGCAATATAAACAATTTCTGCCATGTAAATACTGTGCATTATTTGGAGCAATTCTGCTTTGTAACTGTGAACATAAGTGTTTGGTTTTTGTTTTTTCACAGTGATAAACTTTGTTTTTTTTTTTACACAGCGATAAATGAGAAGATGCTATTCCAGCCTATCAGATTACTGGTTCTATTCTAGTAATACTGCCATTGACTGTAACGTGTGATGTCCAACAGCTCTAAAAAGAGGTGCTAACTCATGTTTTAGCACAGCAATAGGTTATGCTGACTTGCTGAGATACTTACAGAGAAATTCTGCCGTGTCTAAATGTCATGTCCTGAGTTAAGATAAAGTTTTGCGGGCAAAGGAAAGTCTTGGATGACTTTGTGTATGCCATTTTCATTGTAGTAAGGAAACCATTTATCTCTCCTTAAACTAAACAAACGTTGCTCAACAGGAAGCCATTTTTGAGGCCAACGTGAATGCCGGTTTGTAGCTCAACAGGTTGGAAATACGAGTAGCAGGATGTTGAAAGGAGAGAGAAGAGGATTCTTTCCACTCGGTGCAGTGGCAGCATTCACCGAAGACTCCTGTTCTTCTCACCTGAATCACCTCTTCCCAGGGGGAGAACTGGAGAGGGAGGCTCTGACCAGTGAGTTCCTTGCAAGCTGGGGAATTGGTGCAAAAATCTTCTGGAACCAATTCCTTTACGGACAGGTGCGAACACTTAAAGGACCGTGACCCTGTTATAGTGCACTACTTCGTATACCTGGACCAAATCTGTAATGAAATCGTTGTCCATCAGCTGAGGTCAAATGGAGCTGCCATGTTACAAGACCTACAGCTGCCCTTAGTTTCTTCCTCTAGTTCTGACAGCTAGTCTTCTGGCATCTCACAACTACTTGCTGCTATGTTCCTAGGACAAGTGATCCCTTTTGTCCTTACTTATCCCTTAACCGTAACAAACCCAAAACTAAACAATTCCCAAATAAATTATGCTTGTCTTTAGCTTGGAGAAGAGTGTGCATTGTTTTATCTGTGGCATTTTAAAGATTTTGCATATTGTGGTTACTCTGAAATGTGTATGTGAAATGTGAATAATAATATAATTACAACGTGTTTGTATACAGTACTTTGATTTAGATCTTTCTGATAAAAGGTAGCAATATTGTGAATCCTATATATATTACCCCTTTCACAGCACAGTTGTGTAGGCACCATTTTCTCCTTTCCTTTTTTAGAACTGTTGAAAATCTCTCACCCTGGGAACCTGAAGATGTTTGCCTCCCAATGTTATATGTAAATCTGTAAATAGCTATACTGTTGCTCTTTGAAAAAATCTGGTGCTAATGTTTTGCCTTTGGCATCCTGGGGATGGCTGTTTCTTCACCTTATGTTCTCAGTTTTAGATCTCTTTGTATAGTGAAAGATTTCCACTATGTTCCTCCAGTTGTTTGGATCTTGCAGCCCTGAGTGAAAATGTACAGTTTTCCTGCGTAACTCTTAACACTTACCTACTGAAAAATGGTATTGCTTGACTTGGAGAAAATAAACTGTATATTTCGATGTACGGAGTTATCTTTGTGTGCAGTTTTAGCTGTCAAAACCTGCTGTTCTACTGTGCAGCGTTAACCATCTCGTGGTATCGACAGTGCCTGTAGCTGGTTGTCCAATGCTCTGGAGTAGTGTCCTTTCTTTTCGCAGATTGTTTGGCATGTAGATTAATTGATCATTCTCAGCTTCCCAGTGCAAGTACCAGAAATGTTACTGCATGTTAATGGCTATTTGGTGTAATTAAAGGGGGGAGGCTTAAAGGAAGATGTGTTACGAAGTGGATAATGTAAATCTGTCCCATGACTTATGGAGTATATACCAGGGAAGGCATTGGGTTTTTCTGCTTAGGTGACCACACTGTTTTGGCTTCATCTTCATCCTCTGTTTAGAAGGATACTTTGTATGGAAATATCTGAAGTCGGTGGCTCTCAAGTTTTTTTGCAAGATGACTGTGAGCTCTCCATCTCTAACAGGCTTCCGCAGAAACTGTTTAATTTCATCTTAATGGGAAACAAAAGTGCATGCAAACTTGGAGTAAAGGTGACCACAGGTAACTCATAATGGCTTCATAAATTGTCATCTAAATTAACTGTCCATGAAGATCTTCATTGTAGGAACCATGTGGGAAAAGGAAGTAAAGGAAGACCTGGGTATTTGGAGGATTTTCATAAATTTCTGGTGATGCTTTACACCCCTTTCTCCTTTATCTCTGCAAGTACATGCACCCACCTCTTTGTGCTAGGTTTGCAGGTCACCTGGTCTAATCCAGGAGGGCAGCTACAGGAGAGTAAGTCCAGTTCTGTGTACTGTTTAAATTAAAAAAAAAAAAAAAAAAAAAAAATTTCTTTAAACTGAAATTACACTTTTTATTTTCTGTTTTGGGGTACTTGAGACCCTCAGATTTTAAAGGTGTAGCCTTTTTTTTTTCACGCTTTTTTCTTTTTCTTTTTTTTTTTTTTTTCATGAAGCTCTGTTGATCAGTTCTGGAATATTTAATTGTCTCCCTTTCTACAGATGAACTAATCTGTTGGCAGTCCAATAGCTAGCAATATCTTATGGTGGGTATGCAGTAAAACATTAAATATTTAATGGTGTCCAGTCATTTACTGCAGAAGTTCATCAGCTTGTCCTAGTTAAGGACTTCTTGGTTGTGGGATTTTAAATTGTTTTTCTGCTTACTTGGACAGATCCTACCTGCACAGTAGATGTTATTAAAGAAATAATAATAATTACACCTTAAAACTATTAGACTGCATGTTGTCAATTGTTTCAGCAGTGGTAAATTGGTCATCACATTCACTTACCACAGTTCCAGTCTGTAACTTAACTAATTAAATTACAATGAACCTCAAATTACAAATTGGGTTACCCATGTGGCTCAGAAACTTACCTCTGAAATCCTGTGTTCAATTCTCCCTTCCTACTGTTTTGGTAATGTTTCTATGAATAAAGCTGTTCTATTTGAAGTAGATGAACTTAATTTAATACATCTCAGGAGATAATTTCAATGGAAATAAATTCAATGTAGTTCAGATAGCATACGGTAGTTTCTCTTCCAGACTACCAGAGCATACCTACAAGCAGAGCAGGCACAATCTTTTCAAGATGGGATATGTTTAGGCCCTTGTTTTTGGTTATAAACCTGTGGGCACATGCCTTATACTGCTGTTGTGTATCTTAGGTGAAGAGTGATATTTTAGTCAATGCAGTTGAGCCTTTCCGGAGAGCATTGCTAGTAAAACACATTTTGTTTTCTCCTATGTTAAAAATTCTCATAGCAGTTTCATTTTTAGGTGTTTCGATATCCCTGTCTTGGAGGCAGTGTCCTAAATTGGGCAGGAGAGATGGCTTTGTGACTAGGCTGTGCCTTCCACTCCTGCCAAATGTATCAGTTTTGGAGGCAACGACTGCTATAATTCCAATTCTAATTTACTCTGATTTTTTTTTTTTTTTTCTGGATGCAACCAACTCGTGCGGTTAAAAACTTACCCACTATCAATACCAATCATCTGCTGCTGCTCCTGAAAACATTGCCATGTGTTGGCTGCTGCCACGGCTGAGGTACTGAGAGTATCTGGATTGCTGACGTGGTGCTTTCTGGCACTTCGCTTCTGGGATGGAACAGGACGAAGAATTCTGTGTACCTCCTGCTCGCTCGGAGTGAGTTCATAACCTACGACACCACAGTACTGTTAGAGAACGACCGAATTCACGCCACTAATCCACCTCTATTGAAATAACTACATTTATTTATGGTAATAGAAATTTCCAGGAAAATGGTATTTAAGTGAGACCTCTATGCTGTCAGTCAGAGGTAAGAATACTCAAGTATTCTAGATCTGTGCTTGCTTATTTCCATGGGGTTAGTGAAAGAAAGGCTTTTGTTAAGCATAAATTAAGTTGCAACTGGGTCAATTAGACCTTAACTTGTTCTAAGCAACAAGAGGAGCCAGTATGAGCTCTGAAAAAGCTGTGATCTGCTAAGCTACTGTCCATCATATTGGAGGAGCCATGGCAGTCTGGTGAAGTTCCCGCTGACTGGAAGAGGGGAAACAGCTCCCATTTTTTAAAGGCGGAAAAATGAAGACCCAGGGAACTACAGGCCAGTCAGTCTCACCTCTGTGCCCAGCAAGATCATGGAGCAGATCCTGCTGGAAAATATGCTAAGACATGGAAAATAAGGAGGTGCTTGGTGAAGAGCCAACATGGCTTCACTAAGGACATACCATGCCTGACAAATCCGGTTGTCTTTTATGATGGGGTCATAATATTGCTGGATAAAAGAAGAGCAGTTTATGCCATCTACCTGGAGTTGTGCAAACACAGATACAGGCTGGGCAGAGTACAGATTAAGAGCAGCTCTGTGGAGGAGGACCTGGGGGTGTTTGTTGGTGAGAAGCTCAGCATAAGCCAGCAATGTGCGCTTGCAGACCACAAAGGCAGCACTATCCTGGGCTACATCAAAAGCAGTGGGACCAGCAGGGTGAGGGAGGTGATTCTCCCCCTCTGCTCTGCTCTTGTGAGACCCCACCTGGAGCCCTGCCTTCAGCTCTGGGGCCCCCAGCACAAGAAGGATGTGGATATATTAGAATGAGTCCAGAGGAGGGCCACAAGGATGATCAGAGGGCTGGAGCACCTCTCCTATGAGGACAGACTGAGGGAGTTGGGGTTGGTCAGCCTGGAGAAGAGAAGGCTGCAGGAGACCTTACAGTGCCTAAAGGGCCCTACAGGGAAGCTGGGGATGGACTATGTGTCAGATGGTGTAGACACAGGACAAGGGGGAATGGCTTTAAGCTAAAAGAGGGTAGGTTTAGATTAGATGTTAGGAAGAAATTCTTCACTCAGAGGGTGGTGAGGCACTGGCACAGGTTGCCCAGAGAAGCTGTGGATGCCCCATCCCTCGTTCAAGGCCAGACTGGGTGGGGCTTTGGTCTAGTGGGAGGTGTCTCTGCCCATGGCAGGGGGTTTGGAACTGGATGGGCTCTAAGGCCCCTTCCACAGAATCACAGAATTTCTAGGTTGGAAGAGACCTCAAGATCATCGAGTCCAACCTCTGACCTAACACTAACAGTCCCCACTAAACCATACCCCTAAGCTCTACATCTAAACGTCTTTTGAAGACTTCCAGGGATGGGGACTCCACCACTTCCCTGGGCAGCCTGTTCCAGTGCCTCACAACCCTTTCAGTGAAGAAGTTCTTCCTAACATCTAACCTAAAACTCCCCTGGCGCAACTTAAGCCCATTCCCCCTCGTCCTGTCACCAGGCACGTGGGAGAACAGACCAACCCCCACCTCGCTACAGCCTCCCTTGAGGTACCTATAGAGAGCGATAAGGTCACCCCTGAGCCTCCTTTTCTCCAGGCTGAACAAGCCCAGCTCCCTCAGCTGCTCCTCGTAGGACTTGTTCTCCAGGCCCCTCACCAGCTTCGTCGCCCTTCTCTGCACCCGCTCGAGCACCTCGATGTCCTTCTTGTAGCGAGGGGCCCAAAACTGAACACAGTACTCGAGGTGCGGCCTCACCAGAGCTGAGTACAGGGGGACGATCACCTCCCTAGGCCTGCTGGTCACACTGCTTCTGATACAAGCCAGGATGCCATTGGCCTTCCAACCCAAGCCATTCTATAAGATGCATTACCAAGAGCTTAGTTTGCTACTGTTCCTTGTGGTAGCATCATTTGCTAGCATCCTGATGGAAGGTATGTTCTGTAAACTGATGTGCAGTTACAAGACTTTTAGCAAAGTGTGTTTTTTGGTAGAGAGATAAAGTCCAAAGGGTTGATCAGAATTAGTGCGGTCCTTCTGACAAAGACCATTTCAAGCATTTTGTTTCAACATCTGTATCACTATTCAGCTGTCTTCTCTTCATAAAGTTTTATTACTGATAAATTAGGCTTGTGTCTTTTCTAACAGCCTCAGAAAAATATAAATGCGATGAGGAACTGTACGCTAAATAATAAGCATGGAAGATAAGATTATTTATCTCAGTATCTAAATATAAGAGCATGATTCTTGTGACTGTCATTCGTAGCCACTCCCAAGGATTACAGTTTCAGCAGCTTTCACACTCAGGTATAGTTCCTCCAGAGATAAAAAGCAAAATCGAACTGTGGTGATGGAGGTGGCCAACATCGACCTGAAAGGGATGGAGTGGATCAAATTATTTTTACTTATCATGGAGTGAGACAGATCTCAAGGAAATGAAAAGCAAGAAAACCTGGAAAGATCAGTACCCCAAAGGAAGAGGAACTAAACAAGCAGTCAAGTCTGTCAGAGCTGTGAATTTCCTGCTTTCTTCTTCCTCCATACGTGATACAGAAAAACCACCCCATTCCTGGCTGGAAGGACAGGCAGTTTTCAATACTGTTGTGGAAAAAAAATCCTTAAAGCCTCTCTGAAACTTAAATTTATGGGGAACAACTCAAAATTCTGGAGTGTCTTAGGTCTCCCTGCGTTAGTAGACCATCATACTGCTAAGCGCATCCAGTAACACCCCTTTCTTGACTCAGGGGGCACTGGCACAGCTCCGGCACTAATGAACAGTCACTGCTGAAGAAGACATCATCCTTTCAGTTCATCCTAAAGTCTCTAAGCAGCCCAGTTTGTTAGGTGTGCTGAGGTGCTTGAACCACCCACACTGTGTGATATGTGGTTTCCATCTTGTATATCACTGCTGACAGATCACTCACCAAGTGAGCAAACAGGCTTGTACTCTGTGATTCTGCTTGCACGACTGCCACCTCTCAAGAGTTTGCTTTACCACCAGGCTTTTTGTTGAGGGCAGGCAGAGCAATGTCCAATTCCTGCTTAAGCTGCACTGCCAGAAAGCGTGACTTACAAAACCAGAGGCAAAACAGGCAAATAAAATCCCGTATTTTATGTATTTAATTATTTTTTCTAGTCTGAGGTGCCTGTATGCAGGTACTGATACAGAAGTCCATCTCTAGGGACTCCTAGATCCAGCTTACCACTTAGGTGCATAGATGATGGCCTGAAGCAGGAGGCTAATTGGCCTTGATTCCCTCTACAGACAAGTTCAGACAAGGTTACCTGAAGAGGTTGGTTCGAGACAGATGGCTCCGCCATTGCTGCCTCCATCTCTTTCTCTAGCAAGACAAAGTACCTAATTTACACATTAAAATAAAAAAAACTTGGATTAATCCATGCCTTAGGTGTCAAGCTCACCATTAAATTCTCCTCTCAGAGCTAAAAGCCCAGGTGCACAATGTTAATTGTAGGTCCATTTGTCAAATGGCTACACACACTGAACCCTATTGATGTGAATACAGATGGTGTGTCTCTGGGGTTTGAGATCTAGGAACTCTTGTATTTATTTTCCAAATGCTGCATTCATATTTGTATATACTTCTATTTCGAGCACAAAATGAAGCGACCTTTTCTCCTGTATTTACTGCAGTGGGGGAAAAAAGAAAAAAAAAAAAAGAGAAGAAAAAAAAAAAAACAAAACAGGTGAGTATACTCTATCAAGACAATCATTTGACAGAGATGGAAATATTTAGACCAGCGTTTTTATGCAATGGGCAGTTCCACCACACAAGTAAGATTGGGGTGATTACAGAAGTGATGATTACAGTAGTAATGCCACATACATGGCAAACAATGAAGAGGAAGTTGTATAGAGCAAGACTGGTAGTCTGGGTGTGCTCAAACAAATTAGTATTGCATATGGTGACATGCAAAACAATTAGTCAAATAGCAAATGATGGGCATCAGATGGATGGGGTGATGGAATATAGACCAGAAAGAAATGACTGAAAAACTCTACGGGTTCAATGTGAATGAACAACTAATATGAACTCTGTGCTCTGGTAAAAGGGCTAAAACAATGCCTTGGAAAAGAAGAATGTGGGGAAAGAAATATCTTGCTATACAATATTAATGAAAGCTTTCTAAAATTTGCCTAATTCTACTATTCATATCCAAAACATGGAAAACATGAGAGAAGACTCATCTAGATTGCTAGAAAATAAAAGGACTGTCATAACAAAGAAACCAAAGAGTGTTTACTGATCAAGACTGAGGTTTAAAGATTGCTCTATACGTGTCATGCAATATCACATACAGAAGGAAACTCATTTAGCAGAGAAAGCCATACCAGAGCCAGTGAGCTCATGTCAGAAGTGAAAATAAAGATGAGGTGCAAATGTTCAAGGTTGTCAGGAATACTGTACCGGTGTCACAAACTGCAGGGAAATATGCAGTGTCAAGGTCAGATTTTAAGTTTCTGGAAGTCAGAAAACTCAGAATAAAAATTTTATGATCATCATAAATCCACCTTTCATGTTTGAAGTTCTTATATTACATGCTCACGTGCCGATGTGTGACTGCTTTGGTAAATATTTATACTGCTAACAGTTTTATAACTGGGGTCCTAAAAGCGCAGAGGCAATTAATACATTTGGCTTTTGTAGAGTAACAGGTAAGGAAAATGGGTGGGAATCTGTAAGCCCTCAGCTTTCAGGTGAGGCTTGAGTGCTCCAGGCAGCACGTCCCAGTCAGATCACCTTGTTTCTTCCACTACAGACCCTCTTTACACATGCAACTACAGCATTTGCCATAAATTCCTCTCTGTATACCAGTGAATTCAGTTACTTGCTTTTGCTTTTTTTCCTCGTGTTTTCTGGGATAAAGTGCTGTGTATCAGTGAGTCTTCTACCAGTGCTTCCATACTGGCAAATGTATCTGTCCGCAAAAGCATTCCCCATGGCCAATGTAAAGCTGATCTCACTTCATCAGCCCCTTCCTGGTGGCTGTGCCCCTTTCAAAACAACCCCTGTGCGTGCTGGAGTGCACCTCGGTGGAGGGCTGATGGCGTTCATCTCCGTTCCCTTGCAGTTTGCACACTGGCTACACAGTGCTCTGAGGGAAAGCAGTGTATTTTGACACATCTTTCTCCCAGACTCCAGGTAAATGACAGACGAGCACAAGGGTAAGTAGAGCTGTCTTACCTTTGGCACAGAGCTGCTGATAAACCACATTTGATAGCAGCTGCCCTTCATGTAGTTAAGGAGTTTCCTCAGTTTCGGGCTCTTTACAGGACTGCGTTGTTCTGCTCCCCGCCCACACTCTACTTTTGAGGACATGGCAGTTCGTGAGAAATCTCTCTTTTTCTTTTTGTTTTCTGCATAGTCCTCTCTTATTTGTGTTCTGTTTCACCAGAACTTTTGTATCTATTTCCTACTGTGTCAGTCCTAATGGGGTATTGATCAGTTGAGAGATCACAGTCATTCAGCATCATTGCTCAGCTGTCATGGCAAACAGGAGGGGGTAAAGGCAGAAAGGCCCTTTTAGAGTATCAATAAAGACCACGAGAACCTTCTCATAGCCAGGGCCATAGCCACAACCAGCTAATGAAACATGTAAATCACCGTTGTTCTCCGAGAGCAGTACTTTAATAGTGCCCTTTTATTTAAGCAGGAAGTTGCTTTGTAAAGCTTTAAAGCCCCATGATACGTTACCAGCTAAAGGTTCCTATTGCTATCTTACATTTGTTCCCTTTGATGGAAACTTATTGGAATTTGATTTTCTTGTGACTTCTAATGGCTGATAAGAACACGCTGCAAAGGCAGCTCCAGCAAAGCGAAAAAAGGCTGGCGCCTTAACACTGCAATGCTTTCACGGTGCAGAAACACTGCCAGGGCAGAGCGAAAACAGAGTGTGACATGTCGATAACATCCTCGCATCAGGTGGTGTTCTCTACTAGCTCTGAAATGTCAACAAGTCTCAAGAAAATGTCTTTGTTAGCTTTGAATGACCTACTTTTGGTATCTGGGAATAACCAGAAAGCTGCCCAAACCACAAGAGTGCATCTAATTTTAGAATCCCTTCATTTTGTGCATGCAAGCTTTTGTGCTCTGCATCTCCAGAAAAAAAAATACCAATTTCTTGTTGAGACAAAGAAAATTATTTTTTTTTTCAATCAGCACCTTGTTGATTTGTGATCACAGTGAAATCATCCCTCTTTAAATTATTCAGTCCCTAATTGACATATGAATTTTGCTTCAAAAACTAATACTGAGCCCATTCTAAAGGATATATTTTTTTTCTGGTCATTGCGGATAATGCCTGAATTAACCATGCTCAACATAATCTGGGAAGCTGTATTTTGGTTGTTTACATTTTCTCCCTGTTTTTAATTAACCTGTATTGAAAGGGTAGACTTCTTAATGGGAAGTTCCTGCAAGTCTCATCTATAAAGGCAATCCAGGAGAAGTCAGGGACAAAAGAGTTCCTCGTATCAGCAGAGAGAGTCTGAGGATCCTACTGGCAGCATCCATGGTAGATGAAAGGTCTCTGTCACATCTTGTATAGCAGTAAACAAGTATTCAACCATTGATGTGGATATTAGTGCAGTGCAAGATTGTTTGAAAGGAAGCAAGACAGGACATGGTTGAAGTACAGGCTTCCTGGCTTCCACTACCTAAAATGAGAATTGAATACACTATCTCTTGCTTGAGGGACAACATATATAGAAGGTCCCTCATATGAAGTCAGAGTCATCTGGAGTGTGAGAGTAAAACATCTCTAAATCTCACCCTTATTGGACAGAAAAATATAACCAGAATGAACACAGAGGATGGTTAACATTGAGCTTTTGGGACACTTATTGGGAACTTCACAAACTGGAAGAGAAAAAAAGACTCCAAATGCAATGACATGATGCCAGTAGCACAATAAGAGTATTAACCTCCCTAGAAGTAAAAGTCAAGCCCAATGCGTGCATGTGTCCTTTGCCATGCTGTGCCTCAGGGTGGTGTTTAGAAACCCATGGAGGATCTTGCTGTGGCCCATCCATCTCACCACCGCTGGCCCCCTTCACCTGGCCCAGAGCACCAGTGAGCCTGCCCTCTTGGAGGGCTCCCAACTGCTTGCCTGACTGCTTTCTTCCCCTTCTTAAGGCATTGAAATGTGAGGGGTTTTTAACCCTTTCAGACGCCCATCTCAATTTTGGGTGTTTATTACTGCAGCAGCTCTGAAGTGTCCAGCAGCTGTGTAGGTGTCCAGTGGGTTGTTTATGGTGTGAGCCTCAACAGCGGGCACTGATTGTCATGAGGCGATCGTACACTCTGTGAAAGTGCATCCTCACCTTTTAAGTGTCCTGCTTTTCAATGTTATTGAACGTACTGTTGACAATATATTAATGATCTGGGTTTGAAGAGACACATACAAAGCTGCTGCTGGACTAAGAAAAAAACCCACTTTTTGATTTAAGTTATGTAATTTGATAATGTTTGTCTTGTCTGAATTCCCCAGGTCTCAAGGGGCAATTTAGTTTGGCTATAAAGGAATATACTTAGAAAAGGTGTTTGTGCAAACATTCTTCTCAGACTTGAGTTGTGGTTTAAGGAGCTCATGCTTGGGTTACAGTGTTGGATTTGGAGACATGCTTGTCTGATGATCTGCAGAATACAAGCGGTGACAAAGAATGAGGACGCAACAACCCTAATCCCCAATTCACCCATCAGCTGCTGGCGAGCTGCATGCAGGAAGGCTGCTGGGTTTCCTGACAGAAGTAATGTTTATCTTGAAACAAAAAATGAGAAAATGCTTGTACCTGAATCTCCAAGCTGTTTCTGGGTCTCTGAGACCCATAAGACTGCTGCTTATTTGGTACTATTTGTTCAGCAATGTACCTTGCAAGGCATCTTGATTTCAGACTTTTTTTCTTAAATGTGGCAAATGAAAGGAAAAATAACTTAAAGCAAATATTTCCTGTTCTGTGGTATTTAGCAATGAAACTGTAAACCACAGAAAGGACTGGGCCTGCTCTAGAGGACTTTGAAGTCAGCAGAAATATTCCCACTGATTTCAATGCGCCTTGGCCAACAGGAGGAAGAAAGCAAATGCTTTCTGCCTGAAAAAGTATTAACCATTGGCATTCAAAGAACAATGAAGTCTCATGTAAAATGTGTTCCCTTAAATAAGGTAGTCAGAAACTTTATTTAATTTCCATCTGCTTCCTAATAATTTGCCGCTAATGCACTAAAAAGGAATAACATGTCTACAGAAGTCATAATCAAGTACTGAGAAAAGACATTTTATACTCTCATTTGCTGCTTACATTCTATTTGGTGTGTACTGCATTTCTCACTGATGTAATGGTTTATGCTGCTGATTATTTTACTACTGGCTAAGTGCTGTAGGTTTCCAGCTAACTTACACTTCATTGCACTGGTGGCAGTTGCCAATTACAATTTTTAGGTACAGGTTAATCTTTAAACACCACAATAGGCTTTTGGAACTGAGAAGAACCATGTGAGAGATGCAGAATTTTGGGGGCAAAGAAAAGTTGTTCTGGAAGTAACGGAGGGGTTGTCACTCCCATAGCCTGGCCAGGCAAACAGGCTGTGTGCAACATCTTCACATGTAAAATCAGCAACAGGTTTCCCTGCAGATTTTGTCTCACACCGTTATTAAATACAAAGAGAAGAATCTGTCTCCCAGCTGCCTACTGCCCAAGGATGCTGTCCTTCTGAATCAATGGACCCATCATAATGTCAAAAAGCTGTACTCAAGTCTAACACATGCCAACAAGCCCATCGGGGTCTAGATGTGTCCGAGCTTGTTGACATGCAACAGCAAAGCCAGTAGCAGAGCATGCCTGTGCAACAAAACACCACCATCAAGCTGTCATGCACAGAGGAGATGTGCAGATCCAGGAGCTGCACAGGAGAGGACTGTGTTGCCATAGCCTCTGGAGATACCTGCACATGGAACCAGTGAATCTCCATCAGCTGGAAGATACAGCAGGAGAGGAGAGGAACTGCATTAAAGGTGATGAGAATTCAAGTAACAGCTTAATGACACTTCGCATCCCTCCTCGGTGGTGGTAACAACCAGTCATGGTGCTAATTACAGACGAGAATAATTTTTCAATGAGGATTTCCTTTTACAGGATATTTCTCCTGTGAAATAAACTTCCTTGTCTTTCATCACTAGTCCAGAAAATGTCCTCCAGCTGTAGGAGCGAGCGCATCTTTTAGAGAATAGCATAATTTATTCTTTGGTTCAAAGAGGAGAAACTAGAAGGCAGTTAAGAACTCTCCTACCATTTATAAGAAGCATTATTTAGATTCATGGGAAAACCACAGAGGAAAGCAAATATAAATATGTATAATAATAATAATAATATTAATAATAGCAATTTTAAAGAGCATCTAAGGCACCAAGTGTGGTACAATTTACATTGAAGTATGGGTACAGTCGACCACAACCCAGCAAGAGAACCATTCAGCTTGAGTTTACTCTTGGAAACCCTCCTTCTTCTCCCCTATACTTCTCCCCACTGCAGAGCTGCACTAATTTTGTTTTTATAATACTGGATAAAAACTCTAACAAAGAAGAAAGTGTTGTGAAATCACTGTATTCTCTTTCAAATGAAAATTCTGTGTCCTTCAGGCTGTCAGGCTGGGACATCTTGGAGGACTCAGGCTGTAATCACAAGAGCAGTATTTCTGAAAGGGCGTCTTACATAAAATTGAATTTTGCATGTGAGTTACCTATATACATTGGTAAGTGTTTTAGAGCAATTAGAAAAAATGGCATATGGTAAAGCTTACATATTTTTATAATATGTTAATGATTAACTGACTCCTTAAATCTTTGTTGACTTAGTGGGAGAGTGACAAGGAACTGTGAGGTACCTGTTTGGTAGCGCAACAAGTCAGAAAATTTGCACGGGCATTTTTTTCCACCTCCTTTCTGGAACTTGCTTCATCCAGCTGACTGCTTCAAAGCCTTAGGCAACTCTCAGACTCACAGAAGTAAGTCTTCTCTTTCTTTATATGACTTATTTTATGAAGTGCTGATAGAGAACAGATGGAGAGAGATTTAAATATTTATTTGTTTCCTCTAAAGAATGTTTTCCCAATTGGGAATTGAAGAATTAAGTTTTCGAGCATTAAATCATAGGGATATTGCTAAGAAGAGACCTTCTTAATTACTCCACTGTTTTTGTTGCTGTTGTTTTTTTAACTTCCTTTTTCCTGCAAGACTTAGATTGAACTAAGGCTTTGGTTAGTAAGCCATGTCCTGTATAGACCAATAAAGCTGCATCTAGACTATAAAGCTTTAGGAAAGAAGGATTTGAATGTTAATTTCAAAATGCACGTGGTGCCTGGCAGTGTCTAAAGCTAAAATATTTGCTTAAACATGAGAAAAACTGAAATAAATGAATTCCTGCTTACACAAGCTGGGAAAAACAACTTTGTGCATATTTTATAGAGGAAGAGTTTATCGTGCACTTTCTTTTCAAGGTGGTTACAATGTGCATCAGAATTCCTAAAGCAGAACAGTCTTTTGACAGGCAGATGTGCTGCAGCCAGGAAGCAAGGATAGGCAAACATTGTCTATCCTTTTAAATAAATATATTTATTATATTTACATGCTTGTTCCTTGGAAGCAATAGCACAGCTAAAATAAAGCCCACTAAAATAAAAACTGTAGCAACAGAAAAGCAAAGGATGATTCTTCCTGCCTGCTTTGGAAAACTCTCCTGTCAACCACCCAACCCATGCCTACAAAGAAAGCCTCACACTCAAGCTGCCGTGTGAAGGCTGTGTGCTCGCCCACTCCCCGTTTGTGGGGAGGTCCTCAGGCACCGTAGGTGCTGGGAGCGTTCACTCCTCCTGACCGTGTGCCTGTGCAGCACCTGGGCTGACGCTCTGGGTGCTCCCAGTTTCCCCCACTTCTCCCACGGGCATCATCTGTTCCTGTTCTTTTGGGATGACTCCTCTTGGGCAACTTCTTCTCATGCCCCGGGCTCATGATCAGTGCCCTGATCCTCCTGGTCTGTCAGAGACCTGGATGTGGTCCCTCAACTGTGCCACTTGGGCTTTAAACTGAGCTCCTTTCAAGCCTCAAGGCAAAGGCAAAGCAGTCTGTAAAAACTATGACAATATGGGGTCAGCTGGGTCCCGTTTCAAGCCTACTGCCATCACACTCCATATGCCCCTGCAACATTTCCTCATTTAACTTTGAGCTTAAGGTGGGATCAAGCACAGACAAGTAAATTAGTGAGGTGTATGTAGGAATTATTTGTTTCACTTCATCCTGCCATCAAAGCAAATCAAAGGAAATCTTTCCCTGAAATGGGCAAAGAACTTTTACACAGCTAGATTTCAATGCGGAGCAGAAGAGAAGAGTTTCTGCAGTTTGCTTTTTTTAAAGCATGAAGCAAAAGGGGAGGCAGCAGGGTTCATAACACTGGATATAGACATTTGGGAAGAAGGGGGGTGCATAAGGTGTTTTAAATCTGGAAATACTCTACAAAGGCTTTTAAGACTTTATGCCCTCCTAATTTGTCTTTTCTAATTAAAAATGGGTGTATTAGGGGTACACCAGGTGAACCTAACCACCAGACATCAGGGTTCAAGACCTCTCATCAAGGAGACTGCTGCTGGAGGTCCCAGTGCATTGCCAGGCTGGCACCAGTCTCCACAAGATCCCTGCTACATGGCAAACTTCCTCAAAGCTGCCAAAAAAAAAGCTAGTGCCATCTGGCCCTCACCCCATCATGTGAAATGATGCATTTAAAGACAAGTGTTGGGGGTGATCTCGCGGCTGGGGGCACTCTCTTGTGCCCCCCTAAACACTGAGCCCCTGGAACAGGCCCTTGGCCTATGAGGGGATCTGAGACCCAGTAACCCCAAAAGGCCCAATTACATTGAAAGGCCCAATTACATTAAAAAAGTATGCTAGCTAATGTCTGACATTTTTTTTTTCTTTTCCTCATTCACCTTCACGATATTTTAAATCTTTTTTATAAAGTAGGTCTGAAACACAGTTGATGCTTACAGACTGCTGAATGTAATTAAAATAGATTTTCACAGGGACCAGAATTAACTCCAGAAGTGAAATGCATGTAGGTGTCATTGAGGTTTCACTGCTCTGAGAACACAGTTGCAGCCTTGTGTCACTAGAGATTACTGGAAATACAAGAAGTGTAGACAAAATCTGACGTGCAGCTTCATTTGTTTGCTCCCACTGCTGTGACCATCAGGAGATGTGACCGTGGCCACAAAGAGCTGACCTTTACCTCTTAGGCTGCAGCATGCCATTTTGTTCTTTTTAAAGGCAAGCCTGAAGCACAGATGACCCCCAAAAGCTCTGTGAAACCATTGAGAGCAGCTTGTCTCCATTTTTTTTTCCTAGAAGCAAGCCCGTAGCAGTAAGAAAATTGCCACAGCTCCCAGGCATTCTCGTCTGTTCCTTGTACCGAAGAGAGGGAAAGCCATGTCTCAGAGTGTCCCTGAAATAAAGGGGCCCAACACAAGTTTCACAACAGCTACTCACTGTGTACTGATTTAAATAAAAAGCAGCAGTAAAGATGAAAGGATCCTTCAAGTCTTTATGTTTGGACTAATTTACTAATGTGTACCTCTTTTTCATTAGCTTCTATCTTCCCGGTGAAAATTTCCATTGAATGCTATCAAGTTTACATTTTGCTTTTACTCAGTAGGGTATTTGGTTAAAAATATATCCATGAATGAAATACCTTGCAAATTAAGAAAATGAAAGATGTATCAAGAGAGAAAATGACAGCAAGGCACTACCAGATGAGGAGCCTGTGGAAGTGGTTCTCTTTTTTCTAGCTCTTGTTTCTAGACTTTTGAAAGAATGGCCCCAGAAGTTGCTGGAGTGCTTGTTGGATTGGGCTGAAGCTACTTTAAATTATAATGTAGATGTATAGGGACTCCAAGAGGTGGGACTGAGCCACCTCTTAACACAGTCCTCTTGCTTCTTTGGGTGACAAGGGTCTTCAGTGCCGCCTTTTGCCCACTGGCATACACAGCACGTACACCTACCTGGCTCCTCCCGGCCTCACTGGCTTTGCAGTCAACCTCTACCCCAGGAAATATCTGGCATGCAAACTCTGAATGCTGGCATCCACAGCTCTGAGTGAGCTTCCAAATCAAGACATGCATGTCGGTAAAGCCAACTGATTATTCAGACGACCTCCCGTCGCTGCCCGAATATGAGTTCATTTGCCTTGGGAGATTTTGGGTAGTGCTCACGTTACATCACTGTGTTATTCAGATCATATAGGTAATCTTACTATGCTAACTGAATTAATTCCAAACATTTATATAATTACCGAAGCATGAGATCAGTCAACAGATTACGCCATCGCCACCCCTGTCAGCCTCTCGCCCCGGCTGTCCTGGAGCAACCGCGGCTGGAGGCGGCCTCTGCTGGCGGCTCCGGGGTGTGCTCGGGACCTGCGAGCAAAAATCCGTCTTGGCCAGAGCTCCGCAGTTTTGGAAGGGCTCGCAGTACGCTCACCTCGAAAGTCCGCAAAAAAAGAGCTCGTTTCGCTTCCAAGAGCCCGTGGAGGGCTTCCAAAGAGGATTGAGCAAAGGCAGGGTGAGCCCGAGGGGCTGTGCCGCGGTGGGTCATGCACACGGCCACGCGCCAGGACCTCGAGGCTAAACACTGGACGGTTTGGCAAAACTAAAATATTGAATCGGCAATGAAGGGTAAGCTTAGAAGTGCCTCCTCTAAGACACTGTGCAGGCTCCTGATTTATGTAAGAAACTCGATGCTAAATATGCTCTTATCTGAATCCTATCCTTAAAATCAGTGCTTCTGGCAAGTGCTGCATGCCCATTCTGAGCTGAAGATTGCAGTAAAACCTATAGTGCTTTTATTAATATTCACTATAATAGAGACAGGAAACAGAAAATAGATCACTGTGCTTGATTTTGATGTGTTTTGTATGTCAGGCAACTTCCTTGCCAACTTGACATTTCATTCATTATCTTCTTGCTAGTCCTAATACAAGCAATGATGACTATAGGCCTCCGTCTGGTTTTTCAAAACAGGCCAGTACAAAAACTGTAATTCAACTTCATGATTGATCTCTAAAGTACTTCTTTACTTCTTTTCCACACAGATTTTTCTCTAAATCAGTACCACCAGGTTAGATCTAATAAGCTCCAGTAGGGAGGGTACGGAAAGTAAGCCAACACAAGCAACTTCTTGTGTTTCTAGACATTTGGTACTTCATCTAAACATGGGACCTCCAACTTTGTTATCTGGTTAATTTCTGTTGTTTACAAAATTTTTGTGTAAGCATTGAATTCTTTCATTCTAAGTGTTTGCTTGTTCTGTATATTTGGTGAATATCACAGTGAAAACAAAACAAAACAAAACAAAACTTTTCCCATTTTTGATTTTTAAATTTTAATTCTGGAAACCATTCCAAATAATGTACCATGTGACAGAGGGATCAGAAGTTATGGACACAATCATCTTGTTTAATTCTGTGAGAAGACAAGTGGACAAATTCAACCCATAAATATACATGCTGACATCATACTCTTAACAGCTGTCAGTGATACCGAGCAGCATGATTGCATGTCTTTTATGACCTTGATATCAATCAATTGATTAAATGGGTGTTTATAATGAATAGTCTTACAGAAATATGAGCTCTGCCCAGAATGGTATTTTAAGATGGTTCAGATCTGACCTCCGCGTGTTCAACTGATTTAAACAGAAGCAGAAGGAAGTCAATGCAGAAATATTTTGATTGCTTTCTTCTTTTGACTAAGAAGAATCAACTGACAGGTACAGAAAATTCACTATTTTAATGTGGAAATGTGACAGGGAAAAAAAAAAAAAAAAAAAAAAACACCATTCCTAATTTCATGTGAGGGCTACCATACTGTGGCTGTTAACAACTGTCAAATTTATATATATGTGTGTGTATGTATATACACACACATATATATAAAATCACTCTGCAAATACAGCAGCTTGAGAAAGCATTTATAAATAGGTTTCATTTTAAGTAGATACAAACATAGGAGGATATTCTGGAGCAATTTCCTCCACACCAGAAAAGATTAAATATACATTTGCAATAATGGAGATTAATATGTCCCACAGGAAACCAGTCCTATTGAAAATACATACATGAACTGGGAGACCAAAATGACAAAACTGAAGATTTTGCTGTGTCTGGCTGGTGTCAGAAACCACTCTGTTCCATCCTCTTATCACTGGCATCAGATTCAGGACTGAAGTAAGTAAATAGTGTGTACTGGTGTGAGAAGATGGAAAGTTTGCTTAAGCCCATGTTGTTATAAAGATATTGTCTATTTAGGATTTCCACATATGGATTTTTGCAGCTAGATTGTATCACTACTGGTATTTGTTAGTTTAAGATAAGATAAGTAAATAGAAAAGTTGTTGTTTTAATAACAAAACTCAGTTGCAGATCTATCTTCTTGTTACTGGAGTGAACTTGGTACAGTATTTCTTCCGTCTTGAATGCACTGGAGGCAGGAAAAAAGGTATTTTAGATAACTCATGGAATACAAAGTTCCCTACTGCCTTTCAGGTCTACATAATAAATTCAAAGTCACATTTTCTCTGCTGACAAGTCATTGCTATAGCTATTCAGAAGGCTTTATTAAAGATGTGGGAAATTAAGAGGGCTTTTTCATTAAAAAAAGACAACCTTAACTTGCACTCAGGCTGTAGAGTCAGCAAACAAACCTAGAGCCTTTTGTTAGGTGAAATGACTAGAGTCTTTTCCACCACAGCCTTAGGATGATTTGGGCTGGAGAAGCCAGATATGTTATGAACAAGCGTGACTTGTGAAGGAAAAATGCTGCAGAAACCTCTGTTAATGTCTGAGGGTGGGAAACTGAGGGCTGCACACCCAGGCTCCAGCCTCTGCACAGAGCGTTGCATTTCTGATTCACTCCAGTGTTTCTGATAAAGCACTCATGGCTGAATAAGCTAAAATGGTCAAAGTTCAGTTGTTGTTATTAGACTCGTGGTCCGGGTTTGCTCATGCCTCTGAGCTACGACATTTTCTAATGTTGGTCCCAGTGGCCCTAGAAAATGGCAGCAGAAAAGCAGAAAGTGTTTCAAGCAGGGCTGCTGTGCAGGAGCCACAGCTGTCAGGGACGACACACATGGCTTCTGCAACTGCCTCATGGCATCTCACCGTACAGGATCCCAAAGATTTTGTCAAATTTACCTTCTACTAGCCAGTACCCCCGGGGCTATTGGTTGTATGCAGTGCATATAAGAGCCTTTGGAACATAACAGTTAACTTGGGAAAAGATGTGTTTTCCTTTTGTGAATGTAAAATAGAGGTCATGATGGGAGCTAATCATTATTTTACCTTTCCTTTGCTTGTGATACAGTGAAATATATGGAATTAAAGCCTAGATATTATTTATCTATGGGCTTCAACACTTCGCAACAGTTAGAGAAAGGTGACTACCAGCCTCCTTCCGCACATGTACTCCCTCCTGCTTTTCACTAGCAGAGGCACCATTCACACAATCAGTAACTTTACGATGTGTTTCTTTCCAGTACCCATCTCTCTTTGCACGGTCTGAGGCAGAGCAGACCTCCAAACGATGAGCTCCCTGACCAGCACCTCACACCTCCAGCTGGCTGCCTTTGCCTTGGGTACAATAGGCTGGATCCTGTGCACCATTTCCATGGGACTTGTGGAGTGGAGAGTGTGGCATGTGGACAACACCACCATAATCTCCTCTGGCATTGCGTGGGTGGGGATTTGGAAAGTCTGCTTCATCAGTTATCTTCATGTCTCATCTGGCTATAAAGAACAGTTCTGTCATAAATTCAGTGGCTATGACTCCTTCATCCCCCACGAAATTTATGTTGCCCAGGGTCTTCTGCTGATCGCCATGGTCATGGGTTTGCTGGGACTGACAGCCACAGTATTTGCTCTGAGAAATATTTATATGGGAATCAGCCGCAAAACTCTCATCACCCATTTCTTCCTGCTGGGTGGCTTCTTCTACATATTTGCCGGTCTGTGTGTCCTGGTTCCAGTGAGCTGGAACTTCTATTCTGTAGCACAAAACCAGAGCATCGCTTTTCCGCCCTCTTACTACATGCCCTCCAGTCCCATGGCGCAGGAAGTCGGTGCTGCCATTCCCATTGGGATCATAGCTGTCATCTTGCTGCTGCTGAGTGGGACTTTTTCTCTCTCCTACAGATTTCCTATAACCACAAACACAGACATGAAATCCTGATGGGATAAATCCCCCCGTGCTGTTTCAGAACAAGAGCACAGTCAAAAGATAAGGATGTCAGCACGAGTAATTTTATAGTCAAGAAACAGCAGAATTTAATTGTATCCTACAGTAGCCACCATAATTTGTTATATAAACCAGCTGAACTACCATTTTGATTGTCACATATGACAAGAGGTTCGTTTTTGAGATAACTGCTGTAAAGCAGCAACTGTGATTATTAAGTTTTATCAGTCTCCCTCTTTTGTATATACAAACTTTGTTGATTAATTTATTTGTGTGTGAGTGTGTGTTTCAGGTATTTACTATATTTAAACAGCTGAATCTGAATTAACTGTCCTGTTAGAAACACATGGAATGACACATGTTTTACTGTGAACTTGCTTCCTTGTTGGTACTGAAGTATTTTGTCCATTATTAAATGACATTTTTAGTGAAGTGTATTTTGTGACAAGTTGAGACTTTTAATACAAATGATATGAGTGTATCAAATGGTTGTGTCAAATGAGTCTTTGCTGAACTGTCTTACAAAGCTCTTGCCAGTCTCTCTTCTTGCTCTAGGGCATGTAAAGAGCCATGTCTTTAATGCTTCTGTTTTTCTTCCAAGCTATTTGCATTTTATGTTGCAACACGTTTGCCTGTGGGCAAGGTGTGCTCTTAGTTCCTCACCTGGGCAGAGCCAAAAAGTCTGCAAACATATGCTTCTTCATCAGACACTTCACTGAATCCAAAGGTGTTGCAAAAGATGGAAAATTCTTCTAGAAGTTATTACAAAACTGCTGCCAAAATCAGTGCTCTTAGTAGTTGGGAATACTCAGTACAACTTCCCGAGTATGATTCATCGAACCTGATGCAGACATCTGTACCTAAATCGGTCACTTTAGTCTTTGTTTATAGTCAGTGCAGAGAAAAAGACAGTCTAGACAGAAAAAGACATCTATCCAAAATAGATGCCTAGAGTAGCAAGATGTAGGAAGATGACATGCTCCCTAAAAAATCTGTTTCTCTTAATTCATTATAATGACTGTAATAACTACAGTTGCTAACTCATGTGCACACAACCAAACTTCACATAGGAGGGAGGGAGAGAGGCCCCAAACACATAAAGGAAACAAACAAACAAAAATAAAGAGGTTGGGAGGGATGAGCAGACAGTGCTGACAATCTGATGATTACTGAAAACAGGTTCCAGAAAAAGTGATTGCAGTTTCAAAGAAATGCAACAAGAATCTAAGCAATTTATTTTTACTGTTTTAATTATTAATTTTCTCATAGATTCGGAGGAAAAAAAAAGAAAATAAAAGAAAATGTAAAGCAAACAAACAAAAAAGTAACTTATTGTACATAACAGTAAAATGTAAAATGCCAGCAAGACAATTCATATTGCTTGTGGTTGTTATTCATGGTGAGTACTTTTGCTGTCTTTAAATTTTGGAGAGAGAGAATGCCAAGCACCTCAACCTTTTGCAGTTCTCTTCTCTTCTTACTTTTAGGAAGAAAGGTAACTGTCCAAGTTCTTAAACCATTACAGCAGCTCCTCTGTCTACTGCTTGCTTTCTCCCCGGATCCTGGTTAATATCGCTTTTTTTTTTTTTTTTTTCCCACCAAGACTGCTCTTGTTCATTTCTGCCTTAAGTTTCACCCCAAATGAACCCATTAGAAACACATAGATATGAGCAAGTTAGTCCTTTATTACTACCTCATCTTGTTAGAGCATTCCATTTTTATTCTCTACATCTTCCACACAGTCTTGTCTTTGCTCTACTGACTTCCTACACAGAATCCCTACAGCACATTCATTCCCTCTCTGGTCTGCCCATCTTTTCTGAAATGGTAGCCTATCTCACCATTAGTGATGGATGAGATGCAGTTGTTTATCTTTGGGTTGTTTGCAGTGCTGCAAAGCACTTTCAAACAGTGCTTCAGTGAAGGTGCATGACTTGATATTTTGTTTATTCAATATTGTTTCTAGTTTCATGTCTGTTAAACATCCTACACTACATTGACATTTTTCTTTTTAAATGTGCAGGTCAATGGAACTGTTTTCTCTTCCCACAGCGCTTACAATGATACTAGATTTTATCTTGTTGTTGTAAAAAAAAAAAAAATATATGTATCCATGTGTTTATGCCAGCATTTCCCCACACTAATAAAAGACCAATATTTCCTGGCAAGGAACTTGAACTTTAACAGAAAATTAGTGTTTTCACAACTTTTTTTTGAACTCACATATGTAAATACAACCCCAGTTGTATTTATTATTTATATTTACTAAATGACTGTGTTGGGTTCACACTTACTCTTCTTGGCTTAAAGAGAAAGCAACATCACATGCCTGCCAACTTTTTGCATTGCTGCCACAGCTGTTTCCACCAGGGATTCTGTTGGTCTGTCCTGATATGCGATTGTAAAACATTTGTCATGGGTCATATGTGTAGATGAGGTGTTGAGGAAAATCCCTAGCCAAACACTGAAATAGATTACCTAAGGGTACGTGTCCTTTTTCAAAATTACATTTTACTAAAAATAAGTTTAGATAAATACTGCCGTGCATGACATAGAAATGTCTGTGGCTATGATCTAGGAGAAGCTGTTGATGTCCTTTCCCACCGTGCTTCCAAGGTTTCTAATGCAGGCATCTATCAGTAGTTACATGGTCCAGATTACACTTTGATATATAACAACTTGTGGTTTATAGTCAAATACAAGAGGATATTAAAAATTCCAGTCCTTCCCTGAAGAAAAGATAGGAGAAAATAAATCTTAGCTGAAAATAAGGTAGAGGCAAAACTTCCATTGGTTTCAATGGGATCAGGTCTGTCTAATCTTGATTCCCCCAGGCTGTGTAATTCATAAAATTCTAGTGAATGTTTACATTCATTAAGATTTTGTAATTAGAGAAAAGTAAAGTAACGTATTTGTTTCTTCACAAGAGAGGAGGCAAGGTTTCTTTGTGCAAACTTTCATGATACATTAGTTAGAGAATTAAAAAAGTTAAGCTACCTTTCAGTAGTTCAGTATGTTACCATTTCAGTTGGGTTTGCACAGCTATTTTTAGGGTTGCCTACAAAATCTGACACCTGAAATGATTTGGATTTAAAACTCAAAAAGTGCAAAAATTTTCTGGAAGGCTATTTTCAATCTAGATTACTTTAGGGAGCTACTCTGTAGCCTGTCCCTCCCTGCCATAATTTGTAGTAGCACAACTGAGGACAGGCAGTGAGCTGCGGTGCAAAGACAGGATTGTGTGGTCAGAGCCTTGAGGGACAGAGAAAAGGGGCGAGAACAAGCAAATTTCACTACGGAAGAGATTGTATCAGTGAAGCTACATCTTCAGCTTCAGTGCAGACCCGGACCTGCTGCATCTCCAGTGACAGCGCTGCTCGCTCTGTGGGTTCCACCCTGTCTAGGAATGTCTCCAGGCTGGCCTCAGTTTATATGCACAAACCAGCCTTGCTTTATTTTTTCTGAGTTGACAATAAACAAGTGTCTTGTGATTAGCTCACATGCCTGAATGCACTGCTGGGGCTGATCTAAATACCCAGACTCTCTTTCAAATCTGCTGGATATCCAGACACAATGGTAAGGCATCCATCTCTGACCTGCAGAACATACTCCTTGGCACTATTGTATCAAACAAAACATTTTGTTAACCCTATTAATGCAGACTATTTACCTTACCCGTCTATTTATTGCCACAGACCAAAATGTGTTAAATACTCTTCTCAAAAATGGATGCTTAAATAGTGGGAGAATCTGAAAAGTTTCTAATGGTAAAACAGGCCAATAGAACTATGAGATTTTATTCCCAGGTGAATATGTAATTCTGACTAACATCATTTGAGTTAATGTTAAGGAAGAGGAAGGAACAAGAGACATTGTACTGTAAAGTAGGTCATAACGTTATTTGGGTTAAGTCAATAAACAAAATTTTTTATTCACATCAGCAGTTTTACATGTAGACAATTTTAATTGCTGACTTTAAGTTCTTTAGTTTATTAAAAACAATGCTAGTCTCAGAAAGAAATGTCTTTGTTGTCACATGGCTTATGGTATATTACAATGATGAGAGTAAGGGTGTTTTTCAAGAGAGCTATTTTTAGGTCTTGGACCATTTTTCCCTTAGAATGGAAAAACTGAAATGTCACAGGCAATTTCCTGCTCTTTAGGCCATTAAAATACTTCAGGACAAAGAGTTTTTGCTTTAAAAATATAAGTCTAGCTGGCATAGTGTTTTAACAGTGAATTGTTTTCTTAAAATAGGAAACCAATGTACATTAAATTAAAGGTTCCCAGAAGAGACATGTTCTCTGTGAAAATATACCTTTTTTCAAAGCTGAACTGGAATTCCTTTCATTCTTGTCAAAATCTGTATTGTCAGATCCAGCATCAGCTCATAAAAATGTATTTTTCAACCAAGATATTCCCTTCTCACTACTCAGATATTTACTCTATTTACATTGCATGGTGACGTTCAGTAATTAGCATGGTACTTCAAAGTGTATTGGCTGCCAATCATTTTATCAAAACCACCTATGCACCAATCACAAAAACCTAAGTTAATCTCATCTCAAAATTAGAAAACTAATAAACACCAATAAATACTGGCACATTTGGAATGGGGTACAGTATGGACTGTTAAGATCCAGTTCACAGGAAGCCACGTTACCCCCTTTCTCTTGGGATGTATTTGGAAAGGTCTAAGCACAAGATAAATACCTGGAATGGTATTTTGAAGAAGCATGTAAGTTTTAAATGGTCCAACACCCTTCAAGGTTTCTGACGTGCAAGCTGTTTTATGGAAGCTGAATATTCCGACCCATTATGGAATAAAGTGGCACTTGAGAAAAGTTACATCCTGCTTTTAATTAACATTCTCAAAATATTGCCAGTTACCTGCTCCCCCAGTCTGTCCCAAATGGCCTCAGAAAAAATACTGTAAGTAGAAGAGAATGCATATGAAAGCAATACAGGAGACTTCTGGAGTGCATCAAGGATAACTTCCTGGTCCGGGTACTAGAAAAAACAACCAGAGGAGAAGTGTTACTGGAGCTGGTGCTCACCAATACAGATGAACCTTAACCTCTTATTAAAGAGGTTAAGATTGGAGGCAGTCTGGGCTGCATGGCCCACACCATGGTTGAGTTTGTGATCTCAAGGAATACTGGCCTGGCAAAGGGCAAAGTCAGGACTCTGAACTTCCAAAGAGCAAATTTCCACCTGTTTAAAGATCCAGTGGATGAGATCCCATAGAACACTGTCCTCAGGGACAAAGGAGCTCAACACAGCTGGCAACTTTTTAAGTATGTTTTCCTTATAGCACAAAAGTTCTTCATCCCCCTGTGTAAGCAAGCAAGCTGGCAAGGTAGAAAACATGGATGGCTGGTCAAACTGAGGCACAAGAAGGAAACGTAGAGGCAGTGGAAACAGGGACAAGTGGCCTGGGAAGAGGACAGGGATGCTGTCTGAGTGTGCAGGGGTGGGATCAGGAAAGCCAAGGCATGGATGGAACTAAGCTTGGCAAGGGAGGCAAAGAATAACAGGAAGGGAGTCTGTAGGTACATTGCTCAGAAAAGGAAGGCCAAGGAGAGTGTAACCCCATTGATGAATGAGAAAGAACTGGTAATGACAAACATGGAGAAGGCTGAGGTACTCAACAACTTCCTTGCCACAGCCTTCACTGCCAGTAAGACCTCCTATGTCTCTCCTTTCCCTGAATCTGTAGGTGGGGGCTGAGGGAACAGAGTCCCTCCCAGTGTAAGTGAAGACCACCTGATGGAACTTAACAAGTACAAGTCTATGGTGCCCGATGCCATGCATACCAAGGTCCTGAGGGAAATGGCTGATGGAGTTGCCAAGCCTTTCTCACCATCATATTTGAAAAGTCCTGGCAATCAGATAAAATCCCCAGTGACTGGAAAAAAGGAAACATCACTCCCATTTTTAAAAGGGTAGAAAGGAAGACCTGGCGAACAAGTGACTGGTGAGCCCCACCTCTGTGCCTGAGAAGATCATGGAACAGATCCTCCTGGAAGCAATATCAAGGCACATGCAAAACAAAGAGGTGATCTGGGACAGCCAGCATGGCTTCACCAAGGGTAAATCCTGCCTGACCAATCTGGTGGCCTTCTGTGATGGAGTGACTGCATCAGGTGACATGGGAAGACCGACTGATGTCATCTACTTGGACTTCTGTAAGGCCTTTGACATGATGCCACATGACATCCTGATCTCCAAATTGGAGAGAGATGGATTTGAAGGGTAGACCATTCAGTGGATGAGAAATTGGCTTGAAGGTGACCACCCAGAGAGTGGTAGTCAATGGCTCTATGTCCAGGTGGAGGCCCATGATGAGCAGTGTCCCTCAGGGGTCTGTCCTGAGACTGGTACTGTTTAATATCTTTATCAACAACATAGAGAGTGGGATTGAGTGCACCCTCCGCAAGTTTACAGATGACACCAAGCTGAGTGGTGCAGTTGATACAACAGAAGGAAGAGATGTCATCTGAAGAGACCTGGACAGACTGGAGAAGTGGACCCAAGTGAAACTCAAGAACGTATCTGCTCAGACAGATAATGACAGGACAAGGGGGAATGGCTTTAAACTAAAAGAGGGGAGATTTAGATTAGAGGGTAGTAGGAAATTCTTCACTCAGAGAGTGGTGAGGCACTGGAACAGGTTGCCCAGAGAAGCTGTAGATGCCCCATCCCTGAAGATGTTCGAGAACGAGTTGTACAAGGCCCTAGGCAACCTGATCTAGTGGGTGGCAACCCTGCCCATGGCCAGGGGTTGGAACTAGGTGGTCTTTAGGTCCCCCCAACCCAAGTCATTCTACAATTCTATGGTTCCATGATTCATGTGGGAAATTGAAAACCAGAGGCATTGCACCCATTGTGTAGGTATATTGCAGCTGCTGGCTTTGTGAAATTGACGGGAAAAATCCCTTATCACAACAGAAGACAACATAACTGGAAATGAAACATTCAGTTTGGTGAAGAGAGTGGAAATAACAGTGATACTGCTGAATAACACATCAAAGGTATGGGAATAAGCTGGCCGATTTGGATACGTTTCATCTTCCCCTTAAAAAAAGTTTTCAAAGACAAGAGCTACATGTGGAACTGGAATTATTTTAATTTTGCAGGGTCATGAGGATGATGGAAATACAGGCTGAAACAGCTTCTTATCTTTATACTCTTGGAAGAACTGTGCAATATCCAATAGCTAGCCATGGTCAAAAGAAAAAGGACTAGATCTTGGGGTGAATTTCAAATCACTTAAAGCCACATTTCTAGTGCGTTGCTCGTGTAAAGATGTGGCCATCCACTTACTGGACTTTCAGAAGTCCTACTGAAAAGCCTACTAGCTGTCCCTCCGCAGCTTTCAGAATAATTGTTTGCAGTGGATCTCAATGCTTTACAAATATGTGTAAAATCTGGCCCATAGTGATTCCTTATGACAGATTCCTATTTGTAAACTAAAGATAGTAGCCACAAAAAGTTATGGCATTAAGTACATTAAAGGTTAGTATGGTAGGAGCCACAGAAGGCACTGAAATAGGTCAGCTGGACCACTGCATTTTGCTTGTTTTCTGAAGCTGTGCTCAGAGATGCAGAAGTCCCCTGGTTGTGTGAAGCCGTCTGTAATGTTACTAACAGAGAAGAGGCAGAAGAAGGGTGTCACAGAAGAAAAGAGGCAAAAGCAGGGAGAAAAGAGAGGGGTTTCACAGAGATCACCAGACTGTGCCCTGTTTGGTTAAGAAGAGCTACCTACAGCTGGCTGGCGTTAAGCAGGCTGGGCAGGATGCTGGGGGTCATCTCCTGCATGCAGCACTGAGGGTGGCATACCAGCAATACCTCCATCTTCTCCTCCAGTGTGTATAGGTCTGTCACAGCGCTGGGCTCAGCACTAGGCTTTGCTTTGTATGTTGCTGGGTTTTGTTGTTTTACAGATGTATGTAAATTCAGTGCTAATTTACTTGAATTTTGCCTACTGTAACCAAATGATGTACCAATGGACTCTTGACTAGAAAACACATAAAGGGTGCTTTGTTTGATGGCACCTTGTTAGGAGTAACCTGCCCTTATTCATGCAGAAATACTGTCTTGCATCATAGAGGAGGACAGACAATGATCAGTGTAGCTCTGACTAAAAAAAAAAAAAAAAAAGAAACAAAACAAAAACCTATGATAGGAATAAAATGGGATTGCAGAAACGGCTGTACTTTTTAATGTAAGGGTTTAAAATTAACTAGTATAATAACCTCTGGCAGGAAGGAGCTCAGCACATGCCAATTCATCCTGTCTTTCTATGACTGCAGACTGAGAACACATACCCCATGAACTTACCCATGAGATTAGCTGCAAGAGTGTTAAAGCTTTATCTTCTTGTTGCCATTTCTGAGAAATGTTTATATCTGCCAGCACATCTCTCTATAAATAGCCTCATTTCCAGTGATAGCCCAGGAATTCTGAGAGTTACGTTTTGCAGCTGTACATGGTAAACTTTGCTTGATTTGCTCATAGTCCAAATGGTTGCGAAGCCAATGCAGAATGTCACCAAAGCTGGTGGCTTCCAGTCTCCAGGCCGGCTCAGTCCAGGCCTCCAAGGTGGCCATCAGGTGCTGCTCTCTCTTTCACAAGGCTGGCCATCAAACCATTCAAAGAACGCATTGGCACCACCTGTGCCCTGTTCCAGGAGGAGTTTTAGCTACAAATTTCACAAGCTTTAACACGAACATTTAAACAGCAGTAGTCTAAAGGAAGTTATTATTGAATAGAAAAGCTTGCTCCTGACAAAAGCAGAGCTTGCTTGTTGGAGACCTAGCAGTTCATTATGAATCTGTTTTATTACAGTAAAACATCATCTGTGTGGCAGCAAAGTACTCTGGAGCAGTGTCGTGGTTCCGCTCGAGTGGGCAGCCGAGCTCCACCACAGCCGCTCTCTCACTCCCCCTCCTCAAAGAGGAATGGGGAGAAAATATGTGAAAAGGACTCAAGGATTGAGATAAGGATGAGAAAATCACGCAATAATTATTGTAACGGGCAAAACAGACTCGGCATAAGGAGATAGTAAGATTTATTGCCTACAACTAACAAGCGAGAGAAGTGAGAAAACAAAGAAAAAAAAAACCAAAAGCACCTTCCCCCCCCATCCACCCTCTTCCACCTCCTCCCCCCGAGCGGCGCAGGGGAACGGGGAATGGGGGTTATGGTCAGTCTACAGCACTTCTTCTCTGCCGCTCCTTCTCGGTCACTCTCGTCCCCTGTGCTGTGGGGTCCCACCCACGGGATGCAGTCCTTGATGAACTGATCCGGCGTGGGCTTCCCACAGGCAGCAGCTCTTCCAGAACTGCTCCAGATATGGGTCCGTACCACGGGGTCCATCCCTCAGGAGAAAACTGCTCCAACCTGGCTCCCCTACGGGCAGCAGCTCCTGCCGGGTCACCTGCTCCTGCGTGGGCTCCTCTCCACGGGCTACAGGTCCGGCCCAGAATCTGCTCCGGCAGGGGTCTTCCACAGGCGGCAGCCTCCATCGGTGCAGGGCCACCTGCTCCACCGTGGTCTCCTCCACGGGCTGCAGCGTGGAACCCTGCTCCACCGTGGTACTCCATGGGCTGCAGGGGGACATCCTGCTTCACCATGGTCCTCACCACAGGCCGCAGGGGACTTCTGCTCCGGCGCCTGGAGCACCTCTCCCCCTCCTTCTACACTGACCTTGGCGCAAGGCTGTTCCTCACTCCCGGCTGCTGTGTGGCGCAGCGTTTTTTCCCTGTCTTAAATATGCTCTCACAGAGGCGCAAAACAACATCGCTTATTGGCTCGGATCTGGAAAACAATGGGGCCCTTCCCAAACATGGGGCAGCTTCTAGATCTTTCTCACAGAAACCACCCCTATGGCTCCCTGCTACCAAAACCTTGCCACGTAAACCCACTACATTCCACCCCTCGCCTCTGTTAAAAGCATATTTAAGACTACTCACAACATACTCTTACTTTACAATTATCACAACAACCTTCACAAAATTCACTCAAATCAAAACGAAAAAGAATTCACCACACCAAAGTAAACATAACATCACCACAGCACCGACAAGGTGGACATTTTACACACACACCACCCCTCGTCCCTTCACCACACTAACATATCACAGTTACTGCTTTCTTAAATTCTTCACAACTTGTACATTCCTAACAATCATCCTGCACATATTTTTGCCCGTTACTTCTACTAACTATCATCCTTATCTCAAATTCCTCAAGCCCCACGTTGGGCGCCAAAAAAGACTGTCGTGGTTCCGCTCGAGTGGGCAGCCGAGCTCCACCACAGCCGCTCTCTCACTCCCCCTCCTCAAAGAGGAATGGGGAGAAAATATGTGAAAAGGACTCAAGGATTGAGATAAGGATGAGAAAATCACGCAATAATTATTGTAACGGGCAAAACAGACTCGGCATAAGGAGATAGTAAGATTTATTGCCTACAACTAACAAGCGAGAGAAGTGAGAAAACAAAGAAAAAAAAAACCAAAAGCACCTTCCCCCCCCATCCACCCTCTTCCACCTCCTCCCCCCGAGCGGCGCAGGGGAACGGGGAATGGGGGTTATGGTCAGTCTACAGCACTTCTTCTCTGCCGCTCCTTCTCGGTCACTCTCGTCCCCTGTGCTGTGGGGTCCCACCCACGGGATGCAGTCCTTGATGAACTGATCCGGCGTGGGCTTCCCACAGGCAGCAGCTCTTCCAGAACTGCTCCAGATATGGGTCCGTACCACGGGGTCCATCCCTCAGGAGAAAACTGCTCCAACCTGGCTCCCCTACGGGCAGCAGCTCCTGCCGGGTCACCTGCTCCTGCGTGGGCTCCTCTCCACGGGCTACAGGTCCGGCCCAGAATCTGCTCCGGCAGGGGTCTTCCACAGGCGGCAGCCTCCATCGGTGCAGGGCCACCTGCTCCACCGTGGTCTCCTCCACGGGCTGCAGCGTGGAACCCTGCTCCACCGTGGTACTCCATGGGCTGCAGGGGGACATCCTGCTTCACCATGGTCCTCACCACAGGCCGCAGGGGACTTCTGCTCCGGCGCCTGGAGCACCTCTCCCCCTCCTTCTACACTGACCTTGGCGCAAGGCTGTTCCTCACTCCCGGCTGCTGTGTGGCGCAGCGTTTTTTCCCTGTCTTAAATATGCTCTCACAGAGGCGCAAAACAACATCGCTTATTGGCTCGGATCTGGAAAACAATGGGGCCCTTCCCAAACATGGGGCAGCTTCTAGATCTTTCTCACAGAAACCACCCCTATGGCTCCCTGCTACCAAAACCTTGCCACGTAAACCCACTACAAGCAGGTGTAAGCAAAGTGAACCTAAGTGTGAAAAGAAAATTTAAGCTTTGAGCCTGAAATGTGGGTCTTGCAGAAGTCTGATCATGGAATTCATGTGGAATTTAGGTAAGTATTCAGCAGCCTGCAGGATTGTTCTTTAATATTAAGCTAAAACAGCTAAGCTCTGACGTGCAATGTGACTGTCTAAGGACTATCACATTTTCTCATTTTAAGACAAAGAAAAACTTGACAGTTTGTAGAAAACTTGGCCTTAATTTTTAAAAATATTTTCTGATGTGAATATATACAATGAATCTTAAATAAATTATGTAATGCAATATAAGCTACAATATATTTTAACCTATAATCTATTAAAATAAAATAATTTAATTTGATTACAATGAATTAAAATATTTATATAGTAAAATGCAATGTCTGATAAAAAACATTGTGTGAATTACTAAAGCTAAAGTAATTTTCACCATTAACTTATATGATTTCCTTGTGTCACTGGATGATTAGCTATATCTGTGCAGAAGAGGGGTCAGACAATGGAAAGCACAAAAGCAACTGTATAGAAAAAAATCTATTGCATTGATGGATTTTTTAAAATTATTTTTTAATAAATGAAGGACATATTTAAGGCCTGCTTAGTAAAAATTATGTATTATTAATACAATGCCTTTTGTGAACAAGGAAAATAGAAATGTTGTGCTGGAAACTGAAATGTATCAGACATATCCGTATGGACAGGTAGCCAACTCCTAACTGTGTGTCCAATGAGGCTGAAATTGCGTTTCTTATCAAAAAATTGCCTTCTGTGCTGTGGATGATACCAAACCGGGAGGGGCTCCCCAGCCAGTGGGCTGGAGTGTGGCATACCTGGAGGGGCTGTGGAGCAGTGTCCTCAGTCCTATGAACAGAGGGCCAAGAGAGTTGTGCTGCCCTTTTCCTCTTCTGGGTGAAAGCTGGTGGAGAAAATGGAGCCCAGCCCTTCTTTAAGGTGCACAGAGGTGGTGTAACAGGGAACTGATACCAGTAAGGATATTCTGACAAGATAAAAGGAATGTCTTTTCACCATGAGGGTAGGTAAGCACTGGAACAGGCTTCCCAGAGAGGTTACAAAAATACAGTTTTTGGAGACATCAATACCTGGACTGAGCAGCCTGATCTAAATCCAAAATTATCAGGGGTTTTGGAGCAGATGAGATCCAGAGGTCCATGCCACCAATTTTTTTTTTTTTTTTTTTTTTCTATTTGCAAATCATCATGTTTCTAGAAAATATAACAACAACAACAACAATAAAAACCTAAAATTCTTTTAAAATGACCTTAACCAAAACTACAATGTTTTGGAATGGCCATTGCTCTGCCTTAAGAGATCAAAAAGATTTTTTCTTGTCTAAACACCCAATGCAAACTGAAGATTAAACGTGAGATAAAAGAATAAATGAACATATGAGGAACAAAGGAGAAACCATGAGAGGTATATGAGAATGGCAACACCAAATGGAAGGATTATAAGAAAAAGGTTAGTAAGGGGTAAGAAAAGAAAGATGAGTGAGTCACTGAGGACAGGACTGTGAACCAGACAGGAAAATGTGAATGAAGATGAGAGAAGGAGAAAGGGAAAGAGAAAGGTGGTTTAACAAAGACAGGGAATAGTAGAGGATAAAATCTGTCTGGTGCTACAGAAAATAAAGAATTCAACCTGGTATGGTGTTTTACACAGAAAATGAGAATGGACAGTTTTACTTCAGAAATTCAGATTCATAAGGAAGACAAAAATAGTAAGCTACACAGAGAGATAATTTAGCTGGGCTTTGATTTCATGGTTGACTGAGAACCTAACACAAACCTGGAGCACTTAGAGTCAGTACATCTGGTAATGGAGAGGATGCATATGACTGCAGATTTATATAAGACATATGAAGCATATTTTGCAGCACACATGAGCCTTGGCAGTTCCTGTCTTTGTATTACTATTCATCTGCTTAGACCTATCAAAGTCTTGCTTGGAAATTAGTTTTGGAGTTAGATAGGTTTGTAATTGTATAACCAACAACTTATTTTGGCTACCTTTGTCTTCATCTTGAGAAGGTATGTCCATGTTAGTTGCTCTCAGCCTTGTTTGTCTCTTCACCACAGTCCATTCACTGCAGTCTGATGAACTATGCTGCAACAGGAAGATTTAACCCCAAAGCTAGTTTAATCCATTGTTTGCACAAAATTTTAGAAATCATGTTCTGTTACTGAAAAGCCAGCAGAGGAAGCCCAAGTTAACACAGCTCTCAGAGAGAGCTTACAAATGCTCTCCCTGATGAGTTTAGTGCTGGCAAGTAAATGAGAGCAAGAAGTCCCAATGAAAAATAATTCTTTCTCTTTTAAAGCAGAAACAGTTCACAGCAAAGTGGATAGAATTGACAAGAGCAGCTTCTGCTTTCAAGGTTTTACAAATCGCAAGTGTTTTGTATCAGTCTGCTTTGGTGGATTGGTGTTAGTGACCAAAGTCTGGATTAGGAACCACAAAAATGCTGTTACCCAGCTCCTGCGGTAAGTGATCTAATCTCTGTGCAATGGCTAGACAGGAGCTGCTAGGAGATGCATTCATGTCTGCAAAGTGCTCAGAAAATTGTTTGCATTGTTCATACAACACCTGGACGGCTGAACTAAGGATCAGTGATTTAATGCCATTAAGGGTGACTAGTGAGCAAGTAGCTACAGATACCAGTTTTGTTTTAGGACAGGCTTCTGTTTGCCAAATCATCACTGGGAAAAGATTATCAGCTGACATCATAAAATGAAACCAATTAACTAAAGTTACACATGCTTAAAAACTGCTAACCTGCGTTCAGCCTTCTCAAGGTAAGCAGCTGGTAACAGGATTATGATAAAAAGCAACCATGTAATTTGTGATGCCCATTCTAGTTATCTGAATCCCCTTTTCTGATCACTTGACAAACAATATTTTCCTTGTATTGCATGTGAGCTCATTATCTCTTTTTTAAAAAATATTATTATTGGTATTTCTGATGGGCCAAATTGTACTACTTCAGACTGAAAGGTTGCCAGGTTATTATTGAGAGGAATAACTGACTTGAGCCTGGGGATTCTTGCAGAAGGAAGTTGTAAAATCTGAAAAGGAGTGGATCTTGACTGAGAGAGTTTCTATGCTCATGAAAGGTATGAAAGAAAGTCTCCTTCTTATGAATTTAGGCAAAGACGTTAAAAAAGAAAGATCCCTGTTAAAATAGTTCAGTCTCATGTTTTAAACCTCACATACAACCGCGGTACTGTTGATTTGAGACTGCCATCCATGGATCCTTGCCACATTCCCTTTAATGCATATCTATCTCCTCTAACTATTTCAATGTTTATTAAATAAGTTAGTTTATCATTTTCTGGTTAAACATCAACATTAAAATATTAACACAAACCGTGCAGCCCACTGGAGTGAAATCAAGCAATAATTCATAATTGCTACATGCTCTTGAAACTACTTATTTGGTTTACCTACTAGAAACACGGGCTAGGATGAAGAATGTCTAGATGCCAGTCTCAGTCACAAGTTTGGATGCCCACACATTAATATGCCCTGATGTGTGAATTTTAGAGGCCCAGAAAACTGAGTTCTTACACCTTTGTTCCCAGCACAGTGAATGGGAATAAAATTCAATGTTTCCCATCAATCAGAGTTAAAACAACAACAAAACCCACAACACTTTCTGAAACCTTATGCACAGAGCGAAATAGCTCACAGTATTAAATGTTTGGAAACTCCAGGGACATCCTCCTCCTCTGTTCGTTCTGCTGAATGGAGGTCACCAGCAGCAAGAAGCGCAAGGCTTGGATCACACGGAAAAGCTGGGCTGCACAGCTGGGGACTCAGCAGCAGTGCTAGCCACAGAATCTCTCTCATTGTTGAAGATAAGAAGGGCCTCAAACACAGGTCACCCACTTGAAAAAGAAATGTGCTCTTATGACAGAAAATGGTGGTTAACATCTTTGCTTGCATTTTTTAAAATAGCCGTCACTGTGTGTTGTGATGGGCCGGATCCACTTGATGAGAGCCAAATGTGCTCTGTCCACAGCTGCTGGATTTTAGGGTATTCCAGAGATGTGGGTGGATCTTGTTTATTGAGTCTGGGGCTTTAGCAGGAGTGGCCTACCTGGTCACAAAAGTCTTGGGCTCTTGCTCAGTACAGACCTTCAGGCATCATTAAATATTTGTGGGTGAGAAACACACAACTTGCTCATTTTGGATGGCCCCAGAACTCACTCCTTTCCTTCTCTAAAGTTGGTTTTATCACATGCACTGTGTTTTTCAGCATTTTTTTTTTTTTTTCTGCATAGCCAATATCATATCTAACCAAATGTGGGCTTTTGCAAACGACAAAAAAGAAAACCATTTCTGCCTATTTAGCACAAACCTGTCCTCCCTGTGGATTCGAGTTATGGATTTATTCATGACATTCAGAGAAAGTATTCATTAGTGATAGTTGCTCTGGGACTGTCTTTGACAAAGATTGTGTATTTCTAAAAGAAACAAAAACCTGACACCAACCTCTTTCACATCCCGGCTATTTTCCATGGCAAAGCTGTACTTCTGTAAGGGCTAACACGGATCTTTTAACAATTCATTGAGAAAATATTTATCTTTAGTTTTGCTAGTCAGTTTCAAACTGTATCCTTAAAGCAGAAGGTTCATGAAATCTCTGAAAATAGGACATCAAAGTGAAGGGTACCTGTGGTTGGCAGAGGATGGAATGGCACCTCACACTATTTTGTTTTTAGGCCTTAAAAAACTTTAGCTTTCTGTCTATTACATTTATCAAAGTTCTTCACGTGACATGTTTGAATATATCTACACCGTGGGTAAGCAGATTCTGTCATTTGTAAGACAGGTGTTACATCTATATAACTGGGAGGAGAATTCAGCTTTGGGTGTACTCTAGTAGAGTGTTGTGCCTCCTGCCTCCTGCAGTACAGTATCTCGTAGCTCATCGTCACGTTAGCTTGACCTCACTAAATTCCAGTCAGATACTGTGGGCATGTAAGAACAATAAAAGACTGAATGCCTTTACATCATTACAGTTAATGGATGGTGATATTTTACATTTCAGACTCAGCATCTCATTAAATTGTCTTTGACAGTAATATATTGTTATTTGATTGATTATGAAAAATCCAAGATATAGCTGACATGAGGATTGTTTAGCACAAGGAACCTCAGACAGTATGGTTGTGAGCCCGTTGCACCTGCCTAGCTTCTTTTTGCAGCCAAGTCACAACCCCAGTCTTTATAATACTACAAAAAATAGGTAGCTTTAGCCCTCCATTTTCTTGCCTTTGACTGAACCTGTGAGAGAGGGTACACGCCTGCAAATGACTCAGCAAGAAAACTAGCTGGGAGTTCAGCAGATGGGCACCAACATGCATGAGTAATTACCCTGACATATTCTGAACATGGCAAACATTATTTTAAATATGCAGGTCAATACAAAGTCACATACATTGTATATGATAAACAACACTGTTTTGCATTGCAGAGAGGTTTTGGTAAGTGTGAACTTGCTTAATTTTTGAAAAGGCTAAATCAGAAGAGTCACCCCAAATATGCACCAAATACACCCAGTCTGTAGCAGGGCTGTACAGACCAGAAACAAGGGGTGTGCTGCATCGCTGTGAAGTCATCCAGGGTGCTGCAAGCATTCAGTTGCCAATAAAAAAGCCTCTGAAATCCTCAAGAGGCCCTGACATGCTTTGCAATGAGCCTTGTGCTATATATAAAGGGCCAGGTGATGTCCATACCTGCATATTTACTGCCAATCACCAGCTTTAAGGGCTTTGAGAGTTCACTGCTCTTTCCTCATCCATCTAACTTCATGGCTACTGCTACGTATGTGGCAACTGTGGAAAATTTCAGAAGGATTTGAAGACCTGGCACAATAACAGCATCTTTGGGATGCAGGGCAGGCGCGGCTTTATGGCATTCATAACTCGTGCAGAAAGGAGTTTGAAGGCTCAGAAGGGTTGTTTTGCTCAAAGGGCTGCAAAACAAGACAAGACCTGTCATTTAAAAAGATATATAAATATATTTAATGTGACACATAGTTAGGTTTTTAGTAAAGATAAGTCGGGAGCTTATGCCGGTGCTGTAGTGGAGCTGGGGTCTGGATGGGGTGATGGTGTGGAGGGGTAGGGTGGGGTGTGCTAGTCCATGGTGTGGTGTGGTGCTGTGTGGCTTGGTATGCTGTGCTGTGCCGTGCTGTGTTGTGTTGTGTTGGGCTGCGATGTGCGGAGGTGTGCCGTGCCGTGCTGTACAAGAGGCAGCAGAGGGCAGCAGAGCCAAGCCGCGCTCCCCTCCAGGAGCAAGGAGCCCCGCTCCTCTCTGCGGGGGGGGGGGCTGAGCGATAGAGAAAAGCCCCCAGCCTGGCCCTAAACGGCTCTTCGGGAGATATATTTCTCCTAGAACACAGCATTTTAATTTCGACGCCTTCATTTATGCCTCGGCAACGAAGACTTGCATGAAGGAAGGTGTGTTTAAGCTTCCGCGTCAGTACTCTGGCAGCTAAACCGGCGTTTTAATAAAGCACTAAATATCCAGCATGCACCACTGAGATCAAATAAGTGCCTTTATGGCGGTTTCTTTCTCCCTTTTCAGGCCTTGAAGATGGTCTGCATGGGAAAGAAAGGGGCTCTTTCTTTGGACCAGATGGAGAAGAAGAGGGAGAGATGCACGCACGCATACGCACGTGCACACACTTCAAAGGAGTTCAGTTGCCCAGGCCTTCCTCTGGATAACAAGAGACAGAGCACTTCTCATTGTAATTCATAGAAAGAGCCTAATCTGGAAGCCCAGCTCCTAATCATTTTCCTCAAAAGTCTGCCTCCTCCCACTGCCTGCAAATACAGTAGACGGAGACCAGACTGTAAAGTCAGAGAGAGGCAGGTTTTCAGGTGAATTATGTACCCTCACCCTCTGAGCATACCATGAACAGGGCAAGGTGAGACAGCACACAGCTGCACCACTGGGGGTGTCCAGGAGGAAGTTTCTTAAGTGTTTCTCAGGATATTCATGGCTTAGGTGCTGGAAAATTGATCTCAGTGAGGGATATACGTGATAAACCTTCTACATCCCTCTAGGCCTTTTTCTTGTAAATTCAGTCATTTAGTCATTTAACTCATCTATTTGCAGGTACTTTTTTTTTTTTTTTTTTTTTTTTTTTTTAAATCCTTGTGTAATTTCATTGAATATTTGCAGCATATGGTGCAGGGTATATTAGTGATGTTTACTCAGTATATTTTTTCCACTACAATAATAAATAGTTTAACAAACTTTGAAGACTTGAGCAGAATTTTTTTCCTTTGAACATAAATATATATATATATATATATCACTATTATCAATGTTTACAAAGTATTTCTTGAGATCAAATTTAGAAGGAGAGTAAAGATTCCCCTGACAATGCAGAATGTTTCTGACCTATCAATACATTTTGTCATACTGTACTGAGTATAAAGTTCTACTGTTTCTAGAAAATCATTTTCAGAAATTCAGCTGACTCCAGTTATACAGGACTGAGACCATAAATCTTGTTGAACCATGCAATACTGGCACGCTGCATTGAGTTGGAGACCTCCTAGGGTGCTTACTCTGTTCTGCGCTGCATGATACTAACTATGGCATGGTAAAAGCATGTTAGCGTTACCTGAAAAACATATGTTTCCATATTACAAGAGAAGGTACTACTATGTACCTATCACAGGGCAAAATCAAATATAACATTTCCAAGGTTTGAATTTCTTATACCAGGAAAGAAGCCTAGAAGTGCAGGTCTGCCTTCTCATGGCTTGGACTAGCGTATGCTTCATTGGGTTAGAAACTGGCTGGGTAGCTGGGCCCAAAGAGTTGTGGTGAATGGAGTCAAATCCAGATGGAGGCTGGTCACCAGTGGCATCTGCCAGGGCTCAGTACTGGGGCCAGTCCTCTTTAATATCGTTATTGATGATCTGGATGAGGGCATCAAGTGCACCCTCAGTAAGTTCTCAGATGACACCAAGTTAGGTGCGTGTGTCGATCTGCTTGAGGGTAGGAAGGCTCTGCAGGAGGATCTGGATAGGCTGCACCGATGGGCTGAGGTCAACTGCATGAAGTTCAACAAGGCCAAGTGCCGGGTCCTGCACCTGGGTTGCAATAACCCCAAGCAGAGCTACAGGCTGGGAGAGGAATGGTTGGAGAGCTGCCAGGCAGAGAAGGACCTGGGAGTGATGGTGGATAGTCGGCTGAATATGAGCCAGCAGTGTGCTCAGGTGGCCAAGAAGGCCAACGGCATCCTGGCTTGTATCAGGAACAGCGTGACCAGCAGGGCGAGGGAGGTGATCGTCCCCCTGTACTCAGCTCTGGTGAGGCCGCACCTCGAGTACTGTGTTCAGTTTTGGGCCCCTCACTACAAGAAGGTCATTGAGGTGCTTGAGCGAGTCCAGAGAAGGATGACGAAGCTGGTGAGGGGTCTGGAGAACAAGTCTTACGAGGAGCGGCTGAGGGAGCTGGGCCTGTTCAGCCTGGAGAAAAGGAGGCTCGGGGGCGACCTTATCGCTCTCTACAGATACCTTAAAGGAGGCTGTAATGAGGTGGGGGTTGGTCTGTTCTCCCACGTGCCTGGCACGTGACAGGACGAGGGGGAATGGGCTAAAGTTGTGCCAGGGGAGGTTTAGGTTGGATATTAGGAAGAACTTCTTTACCAAAAGGGTTGTTAGGCATTGGAATGGGCTGCCCAGGGAAGTGGTTGAGTCACCATCCCTGGAAGTCTTTAAAAGATGTTTAGATGTAGAGCTTAGGGATATGGTTTAGTGGAGGACTTGTTAGCGTTAAGTCAGAGGTTGGACTAGGTGACCTTGGAGGTCTCTTCCAACCTAGATGATTCTGTGATTGTGTGATTCTGTCTATTATAGGACCATCACTGTCCCATATATCTTAGACCTTTATTCTGTTTTAATTCTCCCAGAAACTGCAGATGAGTATGGCACCAAGATAGGCCACTGTCTACTGCAGCCTGGGCTGAGATAGTCACTCTCATGATAAATGTAATTACAAATGGTATGTTTACTCCACATCATTTCTTTTTTATGTCTAAATTATACTATTGTGACATAAATAAATAAATAAATAAATAAAGTGGGGGGAAAAAAAGAAAAGAGTTATTGAAAGCTTTTTGCTTTGTCAGTTTTTAAGGCAGAAAGACAATCTTTGTCTTCTGAAGACCTCAGCTTCCTTCTGTTAGTGAGGTTTTTCTCCTTTCTCCCTTTGATTTTTCTTGTGCTTAACATTGTTTGGTAATCCCCACTCCACAGTTTTGCCTTGTCTCTGACAGTTTAGGAAAGCAGATAACATAAAATTGTGTACTGAGAAACTTGCTTTACGTATCACATGCAAAACTCTCATGAACATTTCAGGGTGTTCACATTTTCATCTGGTCAATAACACCAAACTGGAGCAGGGCCTGGATGGGCAGTGATGAGATGTTTGGGTTCTGTTTCAAGGCAAAACATTAATTGAATTTTCTTATGCCAGTAACAGGAAACCAAACAGTGGAGTCTTCTGGCAAAGACTTCATTCCTTTGGACATTTTTTTTTTTTTTGGTGGGAGGGGAGGGGGGTTATTTAAAAATAACTTTTGTTTCTCTCACAGATGCAGCTAGAAAGAGCCTTGACAAGGTAGGAAACACCTGATTTTTTATGTTCTCTCTTCTTTTATATCTACCATTAAGGTATGTAGGTAGAAGAGTCAGATATGACATCCACTTAAAACTGTGCTCTAAACGTTCAGAAGGACTCAGACACTTAGATATTGAAGAACAAAGATAACACAACAAGGCAGAAATCTTAGCACAATCAAAGGCATAGGTTGCCCCTTGCTCTACCATTTAACTACATGGTACTTGAGTTGATGTCATTTCATGTCGATTTAAGCAATCTGGGCAGGGGGCCTAACTGCACAGTACACTCTGCTTGTATACTGCTTGGGCTGGGATTTTTCAAAAGCTTTAAGGCTGATTGGTGCTCAGCTGCTTTTGACCAGAAGCTTGTAGTTTTCTTTGACTAGATGTTGGTATTGGACGACTACATCTCTATGTTCCCTAATGTTCCATCTCCCAGGATTGTATCCAAATGAAAAACAGAAGATTCGACTGAGATGGAGGGGAAAACTCCTGAGCAGGTAACGCTGATAGAGTAATACAAGACAGAAGACAGAGGGGAAAAACTAGCTATGCAAGACTAGTGCTGCTGAAAAAATGAATGGGGCTACACCTGATTTGTCTTAGATGCTCTCATGACAGCTCTCATTTGGATAAGCATTACCCATAAATCTTCTTTCTAATAAAGACCTACAGAACTAGAAACAAATTGCAATACTGTGCTGCAAGAGGGAGCATTTGTGTGTACGTAGGTATGTGTTGTGCCTTGCCTACGGGCATAAACATTTTTCCTGGCTGAAAGTTTTCAGTCTAGGCCTGCATTCCAAAATAGATTGAGATGGAAAGAAGGAACTTTAAGGAATATTAATCTGGGGAAAATATCTTAGTCTTATAAATAGACAGCTCTCAGTAAACACAAATAAATGAAAGATGACTAAATATGTAACACGAAATACTGAATCCGGTCAACAGACAGAACAAAGAAATAGGTAAAAGTTGTGTTCATTGTTCATAAATTTCAAATAAGTGTTGGTCAGCAAAATCTGTACGCTATGTGAGTGAGCAGCTTCACAGATATGAAAGAATAAAGTTCTTGTTAAAGAATTTGTAGGACTGTGGCCAATATAGTAAACACATTCAGAAGATTTTTTTTTCTTACAGGCAGGAAATAAAAACCCACAATCCATATTAGTAATTAAATCGGTTTGCTTTTAATCAGCACATATATAATGACAATTATTAATGCATTGGTTTTCACTTCAGTGTTGCCATAATAAACTGTTGGGCTATTTGGCTTTTTTAAAGACTCCTGAAGATTGCAATTCAATGTTTCCTTGTAATACAAGGGATTTCCTTCAGTTAGCTGGTTTTTCTCTGTTGGTTTTCTGCGTTGGCTTTTAACCTGCAGCACCATGAGCAGGCAAACTGGAGGCTGTGGTTTGTGACTCATGCCACTAGCTTTGCCCCTGGCATCACTTAGGTAGGATTATGGAAAATCTGTTTCCCTCTAAACTAAAGGCGTCTTGACGGTGTTAAGTGTGCTGTCCTGATTTTCATTTCAGTGGAAAATTCTTCCCTATAGAAATACTTGTTCAGATTCTCATGTTCCATGCACATTTCTTGGGAAGATTAGGAATACTTTTCACCTTCTCCTCATGGAATGTATTTATGGAAACACTTCTCAAAGATCAATTTGACATGGACTCCTGAGGCAGGAGGAATTTCATTATGTCTTGTCAGGCCTCTGTGTCTTGGTATGTGCAAGCTGGAATTTCTCTTCTGCTGTAAACAGTGGAAGTATCTCCTTTCCTCCTTCTTTCCGCCTGCCCTCCATCCCAGTGAGGCAGGGAATTGGCTTTGCTCCTCCTCTAGGGATCTCACATGGCTACCCATCACTTACATACAGGATCTTTCTCCTCTTTCTCTGATAAACTATGGAGAAGTCTTCTGTGATGACAATCGAGATAAATCTGACGATAACTCCACCTTAGCTATCAGTCTATAGGGCACACTCTGTTCTGGGAAGTGGCTACAGAATGCTTTTTGGACTGTAATCCTATACTTATATGTAACAGCACAGAATATTTGAGTTAGCTGCAAGCAAATGAAGCTGAAGGTTGGAATTCACGAAAAGAAAAGTGTTGGTTTTGCTAATGCAAAATTAGCAAATTGCCATTTTGCTAATGGCTAACATTTGGGAGGGTTCGGCAATGTGATTACCAGCTGCTACAGTCTGCAATTGATGTCACCTTCTCTTTGTATATAAACATTAGTCATTTACTAAAGAATGTGAAAAACAGGTGTTCAGTGTTCACTGGAAATCTGTTCTTTTAATGGGATACTGTAAGATAGCACCTGACATAGAACAATCCCTTCTATGTTTGTTGTTATTAACATAAACACACTTGAACAGTTCCTTATGCAGTGCCATTGGTATGCATAGTACAGAAAAGATAAACAAAATGACAGATGAAATTACAATTAACCTAATGACAGACAAAAATAAAGGAAGTGTGGCAGGAAAATGTGAAAGAACATAAAAATCACTGCAAGCTGCACTCACTAACTTTTTCTTTGTTTGTTTTTAAAGAGGCAGTTCTACATTTTGTGACCAACATGGGAAGTGAAGGTTGAAGCTGTAACCAAGCAGGGGGAAAAGTTGCTTCCAGACATGACTCTTTTAAAAGATTTTGAAATTCAGAGATGCTTTGCATATAGGATGAGAGAAGATATTGAAGACCAAGAAGTTTGCATGGAAAAAAAAAACACAACGGTGTTTAGTGGTAAAAGGGAATTAAGCCATGTCCGTAAGGTGTGCCCTCCTCGGAGCTCAACCTTCATATCAGCTGTACACTGCAGCAGGAAGACTGATACTGTAGCCCTGTCTGGACTCAAACTAGCATGTTTTGATTGAACTGCTACAAACAGATTTCATTAGAGCATTTTAAATTTATGTGTAGAAAAGCCCAAAATTAAATTCAAAAGGCATTAAATAAAATACACCTAAGTGAGAACGTACCAATAAAAGGTACCCATTTGTCTTCAGCAGGCTTTAAACTTCTCTGAGTGCGGTGCACGAGGATGTTTACATCAAGCTCCTTTGGCAGAGCAAAGGTGCACTAAGTCAGGGCCAGGCTCCTGTGATTCCAGCATGGAGACCCACTGAGTACCAACTCGATGTGCTAGCAGCTCACCTCCTGCTCTCATATCCCCTGTGGGGGCACAAGGCAAGGAGGGTGCTAAAAAGGAGCATGAAGAAACCCCTGTTGCCAATTTATACTAATTATAGGCTGGTGTTTAGGGATGCTGTTGAGCTGAAGGAGGAGTGTGAAGAGGCAAGCCAGGAAGCAGTGTGGCTAGGGACAGGGGAGCATAAGGAAGGTGTGATAGAGTAGTAGTCAGCGTGATATGCAGTCATAGCACACTATCTACAATCTACCCACAGTCAGACTTTGTGCGATTATCATGAAACCATGTTTTGAGGATCACTGGGGTAGCTTTGAAAACATTACTGAAGTGCCCCTTCACATCGAGTTACAAGGAGATGATGCATGTTCAAAAAACAATGTTCCAAAGAAAAAGCAAGCTCAATTTTTGATCTCAGATAGTAGTCACAACTATGCTTGTAATGCAGGAGATAGACAATTACCTAAAAGCAGTAAACTGTTAAAAAGGTAAGTAATTCCAAAAAAAGTTTAGAACTCTCACCTGGGGGTAAGCAATCAAGAAGCACCCCGGTAGAGCTAAAATATTTTTCTGCATTTGTGACAGTATAATTTTATTTTATTTTTTTAATGTGTGTGTGTCACACATTGTCGTAGTCTCCCAGCCAAAATTGCTGGAATTTTTTCCATTGTGCATGAAGCATTTTTACACAATTATTCATCTATTCTTAGTAAGATGTTATTTGGTGCGAATTCTATCTATTGTTAGAAAGTGTTTTTGAGAAAATATGATTCTAATCTTGTGGCTTTTTGCCTTGATATCAAGAGAGTTACTACCAAATATGCAGTCGTATCTTTTGTTAATAAAACCAAGTTAGGAGATCTATTCATAGAGTGGTAATAAATAATGGTGGTAGCGGGGGGGAGGATTATATGTAATTTTACTTGTAGTAAAATGATACTCCCAAAGGATAATGATATCAGGAAAATTAGCTGCTATTAAACTAGTTCATATACAGTCTGTCTTGTAGAGAAAATAAAAATAAAAAATGGAATAACCTCCGTGGAAAGAAAAATGTCATTTATAATTTTTCCAGCCACAAGCAAAAATCTTCTATTTCAGCCCCAAAGCATACCACTGACATTTGTGTCAAGGGGCATATTTAGTACTGTACAGCCCTAAAACTTTATCAAAACATTGAAACCGTAGCAAACAAAGAAACCAAAGTCAGGAGTCTTACAACAGAAAAGAAAAATGAAATGGTTGAAAATGCCTGAAATGGTTGTTGCTCATTTTCTAGACTCTCCTTTATTCTCACAGCAATTAGGATTGGCCATCCTAAATGTGCTGACCAAACCTGCAGAGGAGCTAGTGGTTATGGAAAAATGCATGCTAATAATGTATGCCAATGGAAAGGCAACAGGAAGACCCAAGGGGCTGCCATAACTTTCACATACACAACTATCACATTCTGAATAACATTGTAAATTAACATTTTGCTGTTTTTTTTTTTTTGTTTGTTTGTTTGTTTTGTTTTCCTCTGTGTGAGTTCCATATTGTTCTATCAGATCTGATAATGAAGTTAAATCAGTCTAACCCCTGATATCCAATTCAGGCATAGGTTAAAATTATGTCTCACCACACTTCATACACACCACGCATGCTGGTTCATTTATTTATTTATTTATTTATTTTATTTATTTATTTATTTTGTACTGATTCAGTTTCATGAAACACATAATGGCCTACCGATTTGTTTCCTCAGTCATGCCAGTGGTTGGCAACAGTAGTGTCCAAGACCTGCAAACCAAGGAAAAATTTTGTGTGCAACCCACCTTTTTAAGGTAGCCAGACCTGGAAATTGTGCATGGCAGCTCTCTTTCCATCTTTTGACAGGATGATTGCAGGACACTGTCTTTTGCAAAAAGGAAAAGGCTGCAGTCCCTCAGCTTTCCCCATGGAAAGCTTCCCCTGGCAATCCTGGTGTCAGAGATTGTGAGGGAAGCACACGGCCCTTGGACCACGTGGAGTCTAACGTCAGCAGCACTGGTTGGTGCCATGCTGGTCGTCCAGAAAAGTCTCCTATGCTGCATGGTCGCTGTCATTTGAACCTTTTCAGCTTTAGTTTTGATTGAACTTTGCCTTTTTCACTTTTGCATTCCAAAAGCTGGAAGTGTTTAGCAAATGAAGCAAGAAACTGCACCAAGAGAAAGTCCAGTGATTAAACCAGCTGCATCCTGCCCTAGAGAACTGGGCTACAGCCCTGCCCTTGCCACAGGATTTTCATTCTTTATGATGGTGGGCAGCTGTTTACAGCAGATATTACTAAAGCATAGCATTTGCATCACTGGCTTCAGGCAACTCAAAGCACGTGAGAGACACAAAAATACAGTGCTTCCAAATCTAGATGCCCACAGTGCTCATAGAGTCCACAGAGAGGATGCTTCTAGACAGGCACTGAAGAGAAGCTCTCTCTGCTTGAAACTGGACAAAATCTTGAACTTTACTTTGGCATGAAACAAGGAGTAATGCAGCACTAGTCTTCCCAACATCACACAGCTCTGAAGGTACTGACTTTGACTTAGGGATTTTTCTGTGCAGATGAGGTTTTGGGCCAAGTAATGATTTATTTATTTATTTATTTATTTTTAACTTTGTACCAGATTGCTCTGTTTAGTGACAGAAGCATGTTGCTTATTTCAATACAGTGAGCTCAGCAGATGCTTTTCCTTTGTCTGTATTATTGCTATACTAAGTATCTTCATGGTTTTTACAATACCAGCCACTACAGAAACTAGCAGATTTTCCTACAGTAAGGATAAAATAAAGCAATATAGCCTTGATTTTACAAGTTTGATTTTAAAGGACTGAGAGACCTTAGAGTTAAATTTTAAAAGCCAATTACAGATTTTTAAACACTGGAAAAATTCTAAGCAATTAAAAACATATTTTAAACTTTCCTTAAAATTACATATGATCCACTGAGAATATTAATCCAGCTGTATTTGAAAAATATCATTTGGAGGTCAGTTCAAATATAAATGTTAATGTGAACTTTACAAGAACTTGAGAGTATCTGAACTAGGAAAGCTCTCAGAGAGTAAAAAAGTTTTTTGTCTAGGTAATTGTCTAGGTAGTTTTGGTGAGATGGTATTTACTAAGGAATGATGGAGGGTAAAAAACAACCATTGGACTAAGTTTGCATATTTCTATATTTCTGGTTTGAATATTAGGAATTCTTTGTCCATATCCTGTGTGTAGCAATGTTATGTTACACCACTATAAAATAATTGACTTTAAATGAATAAATAAATGAAAGAAAAATCCCTAAACAAATATAAATGACTTCTATAAAGAGAAACTATTCTGGTTATGAATGTAATATTCTGATTAACATCAAAATAATAGTTCTATGGCTATTTTTTCTTATCTGGGAATGCTGGGGAATTCTGAACAGAATTCTGCTTGAATGAATGGGTGTAGCCTTTGGGATGCCTGAGATAAAGCACTTCCACACACATCCACCCCATGTGAAACATGCTCAAAAAGGCTGAAATAAATCATTGAGTTGTATTTTTGCCTTCACTTCAGAGAGGACAGAGTAGTAGGATCTATTATCCATGGCTGTTTTCTAATTTGTTGGTCATTCATCATGGTCATTGAGGGAAAATGACCACTTCAGTCCAAGGTGAGTGAAATAAAGGAGAGTTTTCTCTGGAAAGATCACAGAAAGCATCACAGAAATGATGGAGGCGGGTATGACGGAACTGCATGGAGAAGACAGAAAATGACTGCTTTTTCCTTTACGGCGTCAAATAGGAAGCATGAACTGCTAACACCACAGAGATTCAGAACGAAAGGTAATAATTCTTGAAATGCATATGTAAAGATCTTTGCCATATATGTCATGGTTGATAAAACAATTGAATGAATACAGTAAAGAAAATCCCAAGGGAGCTGTTAAATACAAGGATATCAGCTCAGAGTAATATCAGGTCAGAGCATCCTGAGCTGAAATTCACTGGAGATTGGGGTGGGATAAGGATATTGAAAAACATTACTGCATTTTTTATTTGTTCTTCTCCTCTGGACAGCTGGTAGTGGCCATGGTTAGAAACACGGTATTTGGCTGGATAGATTTTGGTTTGACTTGATACAGTCAGTCTCACGTTACAGAGGTTTTATAGTTTGTCTCCAGTACAAGAGTCACAATGCACACTGTGGGTGTTATTCTTGTATTACTGAACTGGAATGTATATTTACTGGAATGCATGTGAACAGGAGTGCTTCTTTAGAAGGAGAAGAAAAGGAGATTGCAGGAGGTGGTTTTGTGTTGTTTCTTTCCCTAAGAGTATGCAATACCACGGACAATACATCTTTGGATGGAAATGAAAAATGAGCTGTAATAATGTGCTTTTGTAAAACAAAATTGGGCATATTCTACACAGCAAACATCTTGTGCTGGAATAAATATCTCTCCGGTGATGTCAATGTGAGAACAAGCGCTACAGTGTTAGTGAAGTAATTGGGAGTCACTAAGCAAATGTGCCGGGGAATCCTGCAGAAAGCCTATATATGGTAATTTATCTAGAAAGTTCTCTATTTCTGCTTTTACAAAGCTTTATGCAGGGGAATGAATACGCTTACCACCTTTTGAAGTGACACAAGACACGCTCCATCCTTCAGGCCCCAAGAAGCCTTCCACCAAGCACCCAAACAGCAAGGAGGAGACCTCAGCACCAAGGGGTGGCACAGCACGCCTGCTGACTCTAAGGCCAGGAGGCAAAAACCGTGTCCTGTTGGTGCTGAGGTGTGTAGGCTGTGGTCACCATATGTAGTAAAGCTTGCTGTTATGAGATTTCAATGCTCTTGTATTTTTTTTTTTTTTTTTGTGAAGAAACCATTTCTTTCCTTATGGCAACTTGTTACAAAGACAGAAGTAGCACAAAATACCCATTGCAATCCCTGAAGCTAGGATGATATAGAGTAAATATAATACACTAAGCTTTAAATTATAATTTCATGCAGTTGCAATTTATTTTGTACACTTGAGTTTACAATTTTCTCTGCTCACACCTCTGCAGGATCTCCCTAGCACTCAACATCTTGTCCTCCCACCTGAGGGTCCTCTAGGCCTCTTCCACTGTCCCATTTTATTTTGGGCATATGACAAGACTGAGCTCAGACTGAGTCTGTTTCTCAACATTTTTTTTTAATAAAAATTAATAGCAGCATGAATAATGAGGCAGAAGGAATAACGTGCCAGTATACAATCATGCAGCAAATGGTTTGAACCATTAAACTGTTCCAGGTCCTCTGTGGCCAATTGCTAGGACCTGGATGAAGGAGGAAAAAACAATCGCATTCTGCCAGGAGAAGTTGTTAAATTCCTGCGAGTGAATGTGGTCCTGACTTAATTACCACTTCCAAGAGCCTATTTATAGTTGTCTGGGAAAGCACTTAAGTGAAATAGCCTTAAGTTTGCAAATAGAATAAGTGGGTGAGTATTCACAGCAAAGACAGAGACAAGAGAGGCAACTACCCCCTGCCCTTCCAGCCCCTGCAGTGGGATGTCACAGCAAGATTGTTATATTGATGGAACTAGCTCAATGACTCATCAGATTCCTACATTGAATTTTAGAAATCTAAAATTGTAAATGTTGTGCAACTTACACACAGATTTAATGATGAGCTTTGAACTTGGAAGTTGCCTGGAACAGAACATCCCACAGGAAGGCAAGTGAAAAATTCCTTGTCCCTCCAAAATAAACAAACAAATAAATAAATAAAAACTCTTCATAATTATAAACATCCTAAATGTTTGGATAGATAAAATGCTATATCTGGATGTTTAAATGGTTGACAAGCTGGGCTGTAGGATGAAGAATTGAATTTGTCCAGGGAAACGTGGTCAGTGGGATTTCCTGAGTATGAGCACTTACACTGTTCTAAGCAAACACTACTGACAGCTGATAAATAAGTAGAGCGAAGAGGGTATATTAGGAATGAGAAAGAGAAATTCCCATCACCTCTATCCCAGGCCTTTTAGAGACAAACAAGTAGGTGTCATGAAATGGAGAATTAGAACAGGGTATGCAACCTGGGTGTAAGCAGGACTGCACACTCAGAGGAATTGATCTATATTTAAATCTATTCCTACAGTTATTTAATATCTAGCTCCTGTATATTTCACAACTTTTCTATTTGCAGCCAAGGTAGTCTTATATAATCTGTGATGCCTGGAGGAGTATCATACATGTATCTTATTGTTTCTACAAAATTCGGTATCTTTAAAAGTTTCTGTTCAATAATTTCATCTATGTATTTTTTATTAAATCAAAGCCATAAATGAAGAATCTTGGTATGCCATCAAATTTCAAATGTACATTACAAAAACACATTATTTACATATTATTATGTTTTATGGGCATAACTATTTGAGAACAAATAGCTATGTATACAATTTATTGTACCAAGTGTCTAAGCACTTGATTTGCATTCAAGCAAAGGTTAACCACAGCCTCAAGATTTGAACTAAAAATCCTGTAAGGGACTATTCTCTTCATGTGCCTAGAGGTACCATCAGCTTTGTTATCTACCTCACCCGCCACCTATGTGTACTCTGTGCTATGGCAGTGCAACTCTTGGGCCTTTTTATGCTGTTTCCATACCAGGAAGTGAAGCATCAAACAATAGCTTGTTATTATTTCCTTGGCTGCATGTGGACTACTGACCCAGAAGGCTGTAACTATAGATATTCCATGTTCTGTTTAATTGGAATTACCATGAAGAAAAGAATCAGGGGAAAAAATATCAGTGACTACAAAAACTAGTAGAACTACTTCTTTTCTCAGATGATCTTGTTGCTACAGAATGAACAAACCTTCCCCTATACAAATGCCTCCTGATAAAATATTCTTGTTTGTGAAAACTTTCAATGTCTTCATGTTAGATTCAGACTTACCCTTTGCTTTTCCCACTGATTTGGGATTTTCAGTCTCTTTGCTGTGTAGGAATACCCTGTCTCAAGGAGAACTCCTTATCAGACCTGTTCAGTGTGCAGAAAGGCATGCTTCCTTCTCATGAACGTGGACACATCTCCCTCCTCTGTTTCACACCCTGAAAGCCCTCAGTGATTATACATTTCTGTTTTGTTTCTCAGTGCCCTTTGTGCCTGTACTTGGGCTAGAGGACAACCACTGACAGGCCCTCTACTCCTGCAGCCAACGAGGGTTGAGGGTTTGCTGCTCTTTGGTTCCTCTGTAGTGGGTTACTGTTGATCATGCTTCCTATTATATACAACTCTCCATGTTGCCTGTTGTGCCATCTAGAACTCCTGTGTAACCCATGGTGATTTGTGTTCATCCAGTTTGCCTTCCATGTCATCTCAATTGCTAACCCTACAGAAGGGCCAACGTTGCATCTTGTTTCACATATTTAAACCAACGTGTCAGACCTCTCCTTTGCCCAGCAACTGTCTGAAAGAGCTTCAGACATCATACCAGCCTGCAGCTGCAAAAGCTGGGCAGCCAGCCTGGTTTCCACCATGCTGGAGGATGAATCTCTGTACTGCATCCCCAGGAGAACTTTCCCCTGAGACAGATTTCTCAGCAGTAAAGCAATTCAACCGATTAAAGGGCTGCCACATGCAGCTTTATTTGGTTTGGAGAGGGGAATCCCCCAGCAGTCTCCCCCAATTTGCAGGATGAGTGTGATAGCTGGCCTTCAGAAGGGCAATGATGATGAAGGAGCCTCCACTCTGCCATTCCAGAAGACATCTATGACCACACGTGGAAAATGAGAAACAAATTACAAGTAAGCTCTACAGTTAGAAGATGAGGCATGGAGTTGTTATTATACGCACAGAGGTCACAGTTCTGCCCAGCTGCCATTTCCCAGCAATTGCAAGAAAGAAGTGGAGTACCAAAGGAGATTGGGATTTTCAAGCAGAATGAAGGGGTTTTCCCTTTTCCACAGTGGGACAGCTGGAACTTGTTATATACAACCTACAGCTGGAAAAGTCATCTATGTGTTCGATGGAAAATGTTGTGATATCCATTATGGTCTTGGTTATAAGAGCACGTAGAGTGGAGAAGACGTGTACATAGAATCCGTGATGGTAAAAAACTGACTATGGCAAGGGAGGGTACATGTAGAAAGGCTACATGTGTAATTTTGAGCTAATGGGAACAGGTGTGCCTGAGGAATGAGTGAGTATGTGAACAATGTTTGCGGGTGGAAAAAAATGTGATTAAAGAAAAATAGGCATGGAATGAAGGTGTGTGAAATCATGAGAATCAAGATGCATATTCTGAATATATGGAGACGAGTGAGACAGGGGACTTATGTGAGTTTATATAAACAGATACATCTTTATATGAAATACGACATACTGGCACGTGTGAAAGCATTTCATCTACTGTGGCAGACTTCTATCTCTTCTAAGCCTTCTATGGTGTACTTGCATGTTGCTTATTATGTAGGTCACCTTTATTTGGCAGAGGGGTTTGTTTCTGCAACCCAAAATGGAGAGATGCTATGCTACATCACTTTGTCCATTCTTCTCTTTCTCTTTTTCCTGATGAGGTATGACAGACATTTAAGAGGAAGGAAAAGGATACGGAGGGAGCAGTGACGCAGGTTCAGTAGGTTTTCATTGCAGGTGAGGATGGCAGAGAATGCACTGCAAATTAGTGCTCTGGCTTTAAAACTGTGGCAACTTTTTCAGGTTCTCTTCATATTGCTCAAAAATAACCATTGGCTCCTGAATGCTTTGTTCATTTCCTCCCGGGGAACAGGCAAAAGGATGAGGTAACATCCGATGAAGGGCACCAATCTGGCCTTAAAAATAATTGAGAGAGTTCCTGCCTGGCATCTTGGCACAAGCATGCTGCAGAGAGAGGGAGTTTCTATTCTTGTGTGGCAACCGCTAGCCCTATCATTTCCTACCGACTGCCATAACCAGCTCTGGGTGCAGCTGGCTGGATTCTTGGAATCACATTTTTCAACACCTTTATTCAGAAGCTTCCATTCCTAAACTAAGCTAGAGGTTTTTTTCTAAATATGGAGAGCCTAGAAATTAAATCTGAAGGCTGGGACAATTTTAAATCGGAGTTTTTCAGGACAAGTTCTCTTGTTTAGCCTGAAAATCTTTTCCAGGCATCATGTACAGACATATATATTTTTTCCACATTTGTTGAAGATTTTGGGAGATATAACCTACCAGTTGGAGAAGCAGCTACTGTGCACCTGAAAGTCTTGGCCCTGTCCTTCACACAGCAGCAGATGCATCCTAAACGGCAATTATAATGCATCCACGAGATCCAAGCCATACTGGACATCCAGCTCATGCTTTACACGGAACATGTGTGTCATAATTCTGCTGAGAAACCACAACCCAGCCAAGTCCTGTTCTGGCTCTAGCCTGAAGCACTTTGCCAAAGTTAAGACGAGAATTTAGTCAAAGGGCTATGAGCTGAATGAAATGTTCCACATTAGGTCCCGTCACTTCCCTTCTGCCCACCACCGTGTTGAGCTCCTTGTCCCCAAAATACTGACACTCCATGGTCAGTCAGTCCTGTACTGTTTCTGCAGCCTCAGTCCATAGGTTCCTCGCTGAAGCTGGACCCTATCTTGGGACTGCGGGGAGTGATGAGGAAGAGGAAGCTACGCTGCACATATCCTCAGCAGGGCTAATTAGTCTTGGTGGATTACTATAACGACCTGGCTCTGCTGCTTCCAGGTACTATGAACTGGTGCAGCGTCTTGGCACGGTGCTGTTGTGCAGACATTGTGCTAAGGTAATCGCTGCAAGGCCGTTAAAGGCAATGAAGGGAGAGCTGAGCTGTGGTGCAGAGGGCTTTTTTTTTTTTTTTTTTTTTTTTTTATTCTTTGAACAAGAAAATCCAGTGTCCCAAGGCATTGCTAATACAGACCTGTGCCATTTGAGAACGCCTACCTCAGCTAAATAAAGGCTCGGAAAGCCTGGGAGACATAATTAAAATCCTAGAAACTGTAACCCCTGACTTAATACTTTGTGCCATGGCTTAGCTTTGACCCACGCCTCACAAACACTTGGCTCCCGGGGATGCCGCCCGCCGACCCCCCTCGCCCCTCGCCCCCGGGGGGCAGCGGCCGGGCCGGGCTGGGGCCCGGCTTCCGCGGCGCCTCCCCCGCGGGCGGCGGAGGAAGGGGCGTCCGGGCCGGGCCGGGACGAGCCGAGCCGAGCCGGGGGCCGGGGCAGGAGGGAGGCCGGGGGGGAAGCGCCGCTCCCCGCGGGGCCCGGCCCGGCCCTCGGCGGCGTGGGAACGGGCGGGCGGGGTGGAGGCGGCGGCGGGGGCCGGGCCCTGGCGAGGGGGGGCGGGCGGGAAGATGGCCGGGGCCGGGGCCGGGGCCGGGGCCGGGGCTGGGGCCGGGGCAGGGCCCGGGCGGGGTTTGTAGCGGCGGCGGGGCTGGTCCCGGCGCCGAGCGGGGCTGTCGCGGGGGAGGATGAGCCCGGCGCGGCGCAGCCGGAGCCGCCCGAGTCCCGCTGCCCGCGGGGCCGCCTGCTAGTGCTGGAGGAGGAGGAGGAGGAGGAGGAGGAAGAGGAGGGGGGGGGAGGAAGCGGCGGGCGGCCGCGGGACGGGAGCTGCCCCGGCGGCGGCGGCGGGCGGGGAGCGGGTTGGTGCCGGAGCTGGGCGGCGGCGGCCCGGCGCTGGGGCGGCCATGCCGTGGCTGAGCGGCGGCCGGCGGCGGCGGCAGCAGCAAGGGGCGGCGGGGCAGGGCGGCGGCGGCGGCCCCGGCTCCGGCCCCGGCCCCGGCCCCGGCCCCGGCTCGGCGGCGGCGGCGGCGGCTGCGGGCGGGCAGCGGGGCCGGGAGAGCTCGGAGCTGCCGCTGCCCGCCGGCTGGGAGGAGGCGCGGGACTTCGACGGGCGCGTCTTCTACATCGACCACAACACCCGGCAGACCTCGTGGATCGACCCCCGCGACAGGTACGGGGCAGGAGCGGGCGGGGAGCCCCCGGCTGGGCTGGGCTGGGCTGGGCTCGTCCCGTCCCGTCCCGTCCCGCAGGATCCCGGTCCCGCTGCCGGCTCCGTGTGCCCGGCGGCCCGGCGGCGACATTTTCCTGGCCGCGGCCGCGGGCGGGGTGTGGGCGGCGGGGCCGGGCCGGGCCGAGCGGGGCCCCAGCGCCGCGGCTCGGAGCCGGCCCCGGCTCACGGGCACGGTCCCGGCCCCGGGTCTCGGCAGCTTGGGGTGAATCGCAGCAGGTTTTGCACCCTGTGGGGTGTGCGCCCTCTGACAGAGCTGCCCATAAAGGCTTAAAAGTTGTCCGGGCTTTAAAACTTCTGGAAGCAGGGGGATATCTGCGGAGGGTGCCGCCTGCTGCACGCACCCGCGCTTTGAACGCGCTCGCCCAAAAATTTCCACGCGGAGCTGCGGAACACAAGTGTCAGTATTCGGAGGTGTCTGCGAAATAAGAAACATATGTCTCCGTGTGTGCTTTTCTATATTAAACAATGTTTTTATAGTAAGCGAAAGTTGGACAAGGACAGTTTGAACTTCGGCCAGAGCTACCTTGCCAGAGCTATGCCAGGAATGTTAAGCAGGCCACAGAAACATTTAAGCGCAGTCTGGGTTAAAGACTGGAGTAATTTGAGCAATTCCTGCCGTCTTGCACAATGATGCATAGCTGTTTAAATAGCCTAAATATTTACCTACGAGATCAAGATCTTTTGTCTCGTTGTTTAGACATACTTACGCATGCACATATTTTTTGCTGATGTATTAAATGCTTGTTATTATGCTTTAGCGCATTTTTTTCTGCAGCGATCTGTGCGTTTTTTAACGTCCGCTTACTTGCAGTACTCTGTTTTAAAGGTAACCGGTGACACAATAACATGTCTGTGGCTTCTCTGCGTGCCGTCCTTTCCATTAAATTTCAGGGGGTGTGCAGTTTCGTCTCCTGGAGTACTTTATGTAGAGACAGCAAAGAAAAAGACTTAGCAATTCCCTGCAGTGTTTAAATTCAGTGGTGATGTAGCACCGTGCGATTCGAATAGCACTGCTCAAATTAGGACCTCATGTTTTGAAGAAATAATTGAAATGCCACGCGACGTTTGAAAATTTCTTTAAATACTTCACACCAGTGGTTAAACCGAGATGTATTTTTCAGGTGAGGAGATCAGGCTGTTGAGCAGAGATTGAGACAGTTACACTGGGGCAGGTAGAAAAGACACAATGTTTCCACGAGGAAATGTCAACAGTTTCTACAGGATTCAAGCAGCAGAAGCTAGTTTTATGACTGCAGAGTTGATCTCTGGCTGAGAACAGGCTGCTGTTAGTGCAGTGAGATGGCTGTGTTTTGCATAGCGGAAGGTGGCCGGTCTTTTGAGTTTTCATTGCAGCTACTCGGATTCCTGGGGGCAGCAACAAAGTAGGAAGGGGTCAGGTTAGTTGTGTTCTGCCAAAGTTTGGAAAGGAAAGGTCGGAGCACCAGGGAGATGGTACTGAAGGTGTTTTTTCTGCAAAAAGAACTTGAAAAAGTAAGGTAGAATAATGTGTTTGGTATCATATTTGCCTCAACATTGTCAATTTGCCATAGAGTGACAAATCAGCCCCCTGTTTCCGTTCCTGGTGTGTTGGTTTCATTTCTATCCAGGAGGAGTTGGATGAAATTATGGGACCTCGGGCCATGTTGCACATGACCCGAACTCTGAGAATCAGCACCTCCAAGCTTTCCTATGGGCAGTGATCCTACAAGCATCCCCACGGGCTCCTCTTTCTCTGTAGCTGGGACTTAATAGTTTTTTTTTTTGTTTTGTTTTTTCCAACATTCCCTTTGAGGTTTCTCAGCCTTTTGTAGTTAGGTTAGTGAGTTTAATATGAAGCGGTTATTTAATTTAAGAAAAAAATAATCCTGTTGAAGCCAAGAAGAGAAGGAAATACTATTTTGGGAAGTTAAGGAAGGAGAAATGTGCTGTATGAAGGATTTGGGGGTTTGGGAAGAAGGTGACAGGAGCAAGAGGTAAGTCAAGGTAACAGAGTGAAAAGGGATAAAGGACCTAGATGCCATATGATTTTTTTCTTTTTAGGGTAGGAAAAATTGAATAAAGAAAAGGGAGAACAGTAGGAGAGTGATAAAATGAGCAGATACGAGAAGCTGCTTTGGTATCAAATCAGTGGTTAGGTTGATGGAAATTATTGTGTTGATCTGTGTAGATTGCTAGACAGTTGTCTAGTAGACCCTGTAGATCTTGAGGCGGAACCATTCAGTGCACATTTTCTTCTTGCTGTAGTAGTTGTCTTTTATCTTAATAGATTAAGGCAGCAAATGGCCTTTTTATCTCGTGTTTGCACAGTACTTAGTATATGGAGATGCTGGTCAATAACTGGGGATCGTGAATGCTCTTATAAAAGACTGGCTGCGTTTGTGGTTGATATTGATGATCTTTGTGGCACCAGGTCTTACTACAGTTGCTGTTTGTTACAAGGCTGTGTTTTCAAGTGATTAGAGCTTAGCCAAAACTGTTGGCAAAAGCTTTCCAAGCTGGTGAGTTTTTGTTAGATTTTTTTGCTTGTGGAAACTACAGCTAAGACACAGTGCTGTTTTTGCAGAACCTCACCAGGGGAGATGATTTGATTTGTTTCCTTCAGCTTCTTAATGTGAGTTGTCATCTTTGTTTGTTTGAAGATTTAAATCATCTTGGTTTGGAATGAGGATTTTAAACTCGCAAGGTGTAGCAGCATTTTTGCATGGAGAAATAATCCATCCGGGCCAGTTTGGGAAGCTTTGAAGAATTCATATGGGTTGGGTAAGGACTTGTATTTCTAGCAGCTGCGTTTGCAGGAGCTTCCTGCAAGCTGGACTGCTGGTATCTTTATTAAGATCAGGTAGCTCTTCTGTCCTGCGTCCTCAGCAGCATCTTAATTCTTGAAGCTGGTGAACTTGAACCCAGAGAGAAAGAGCCCTGGCCTTGTAGAGGAGGTGGGTTGGAACAAGAGGGATTGGCCTTGGGATTTGACAGGAGGGGGGATGTTTTGGAGAGCTGCGAGGAGCAAAGCAAATCAGGAGCTGGGGGTAGGGAGAAGGCACCTGAAGCCTGGGAAGCAAAAAGTAGGGGAACTGGACTGAAAACCTGTAGGACAGGGAAAAACAGGTGAGAAGAAACCGGTCTGGTGAGGGTTCAGGGTGTGAGGGTGTCAGCTCTCTGCTGGCTGTGCAGGGAACCCCGAGGGAAAAGAAGGAGCACCCGCGTGGGATGGGGAGTCTTCAGAGGCAGAAAACGTGCGTGCTGGGAAGCCTGTGGAGAAGGAGGAGAGACTTGGAAGGTGAAGGACAAGAACGAGGTGTGAAACGTCAGGTGGTGTAAGATATGCTGGAGGAGGAGACTGATGAAAAATCTGAATTATGGAAGGTCGAAATAAGCAGGAAAGGGTAGCGTGCTTGAAAGGAGTTGGCTTGAGGAAGTCACTAGGCAGGTACGCGTTATTAGGAATGCATTGCAGAACAGCTCGAGGTAGTGGGTAATGGGCAGAAAAGTCCAGAAGTTTGGGCTGTTTCTCCCAAACTATTTCAGGGTTCCTCCTTGTTCTCATCATTTATTTGGTGTTTAGCAAGTGTACTACCCAGCTCGTCTCTTCTTCCTGTGAAGCAGGACAAAGGCAGTTCCTGCTAGCTGCTCTAACGATGTGGTCTGTTAACCACCGTTCACAGCAAAGCAAAGCGTGATGCTGCGTCGTGCGATTTCTCTTTCCCCAGATCAGTTTTTATAAAGGAATAGGAGATGGCGAATGGGAAACTTACACCATATTCTTGTCAAATATTCAGAGCTAGAAAACTACAGGTTTAAGTTGCTGAGCTATTGCTACTTTTGCTTTGAGAGCATTTTTAGTGACAAACTTTTTGATACCTTGCCTCCCCTGAGACCTGGAGAGGAGCAGCTCTGAGGACAGGTAAGGGCTGGGAGGTGAAATAGATTTAGATTAGAAGGGCTACTCAAACTTTTGCTGAAACTGGAAGACTTGCCTCTAATGAGGCAAAGGATCTTCTGGAGCAACCATGTGTGGTACCCTTGGAAAGGCAGTGGCCTCTTTGTCAAGGCCAGAGAGTATCTGCCAGCGTAGTGCATTGTATCTGCCCAGCTGACAGCATTCAGCAGCCCATTGACAATCAGGAGAATCGTTTAAATCACAAATAGCATTTTTCTAGGCTGGGCTTAAACCCCTGCACTGAGAGTTACGGTCAGTGTCATTCAGCATTACAATTCAAATACTTCTCTTGCCGAGCATGGGAAAGATGAAGGCAACAACACAGTACCACCACGATTTTTGAAAGTTTGCACTAAGTTTTTGTGTGTTTTCAGACTTTTTTTGTCTACTTCAATTTTGTTGTATTTTGTCACCTGCGTTAGCTCACATTTTTGTTTTGAACTAATGCTATTTTTGGAATGGGAAGAGAACAAATCAATTGTTGATCGTTGTAATATTCATTCTGAAAACACGATGATGACAGGACAGAGTTAAATCATGTGTTTTATTTGTGCGATGCAGACTGTTAATGTCAAAAAAAAAAAAAATTAACCTATAGGGTGCAAAAAAGTATTTTTGGAAGTGATGCTTTGAAAATCATTCAAGGCGAGCAGAAATGCCGAAATACTAATTTGGTTGTGATTTTATAAATAAATTAGCTCCTTAGGCTGTCAGAGCTAAGGTCACAAGAGATGAAGATGGTTATCTTCAAAAAAAAAAAAAAAAAAAAAAGAGTAAATGAGTATGAATCTGGAAAACATGCTCTCCCAAGAGAGCAAGGGAGCTGAACTTACTCAGTTAAAGAGGTGTTTAAGAAGTGGTTTGAGTGCTGATTGTAAAAAGAGATTATGATATCTGAGACTTCAGATCTCTTTTGTTTAATAGATTCATAATAGTGTTTGATAGTCAGAAGTTGAAACCAGAAATTGGATATATTTTTTTTAATAATAAGAGATATTAAATGCTGGAATAGTTTTTCTACTCCTTTAGCTGTCTAGATGAAATTATCTGATTTTTTTTTTTTTTTTTTTGCCAAAGTCAGCTATCAGTTGAAGCCCCATTGTCTGTGAGCATCTATTTTTGCTGCCTCCATTGCATGATACATCATTTGACCTATATATAATATATCTAGCTAAATATATCTCATATGGATTGGCAGAGCAGCCATGCTTTCATTAGAAAGTGGAGAGTTTCTCCGGGTTGTTTCTCTGAACACGGCAAGGAAGAAGTCCAGTTTACCACCGCCACTTGAGACATCTGGGTCACTGCAGTTGTATCATGTGGTTACCTCAAGTTAGCAGCGAATACAGTGGACTTGGTAGAATTTGTATGAAAAACAATGCATATAAAGTACTGCTCGAGATCCAGATGTTTTGAATTTTCTGTGCAAATGTCAAGCCTGGATGCAGTCACAGCGTGGATGGGAAAGCCGTGCAGCTGTGCGACTGCTCTCCTGGCATGCGGCTGGGAGTATGGGCTGCAGCACATGCGGGAAGAGAAGGCTGCGGTGCCCTGAGCCCCCGACCCATCAGGACATGCTTGTGCTCTAGTTCTTCAAAAAAGTCCAGTAATATTTTTAAAGGTATGCTGTAGCTGACATTTGTTGTGAAAGTGTCACGTTTATATGCCATGACATATTTATTTCTTTGCCATTCAGAAGAGAGATGCATTCTATTTGATTCATGTATCTATTTTTTTTCATTCAGTCTGGTAGGTTTTCAAACAGGCAGATGTTTAACTTTTATATGGCACTTGTATGAAATTGTTTATGATTCAAAATAAGCATAGATGTGAGAGTCTCAGAATTAATGTCTGTGCATTTTCAAAGTTTGTTTTCAAACTCAGTCCTTGCTTTCAATTGTTAGATTCTGATAACACGTAAACATTAATGAGCTGGTTCGTGGTAAATTAATTTTAAATTATTGCATTTTTTTCTTGATCTCAGCTCTCTGAATTAGATACCTGGATGAAGTAAGCAATACCTGTATGAAATACATGTTCACATTTTCTGATAAACTACTCTTGTAATATGACATAGTTAAAAATGAGTGCTTTATCTCCAGTAATTGAGGATAAACATTTTTAAATGTTTTTAGTAATGTTTCAGTGTCTCAGAAAGTAGAGGTGGGAAGCATCCACTCCTTCTTCCTGAAAATGAAAGGTTGTCCTTTTAGTACAATAGTAGTGAATTGTGATTTGTTTGACTGGTTTTACAGGTTAACATATATATACTTTGAAAATCTGGCTTAGATAGCATAAAACTGCAAGACCTAATTCACATTTGGTAAGACATCCAAACAGCTACAGAGCCAAGTCTACCTCATTAACCAGGAGCGTTGTTGCATTGTTAAGCTTCTTAATGCTTCGTTAAAGGTAAAAGTTTTTTTTTTTTTTTTTTTTTCTCCTCTCCTGTGCACGTGTAGTTTTTGCTGAATTCTAGATGGAGGTATTTAAGTATTTTCAGCAGTCAGGGAATGCAGACACCTGCCTTGCTGTGTTTGTGTGCTGGCTAGAAAGGACTAAATTAGGGCTTGTGACTGCAGTGAGCTGCAGCAATGCAATGGCACGTGTTACAAGGGCTAATTCTTGGAGGGTTCTGTGCAGAGGTATTGGCTGTCTTGCCTATAAGTTGGATCTGAGAAATCTTGGTCTGTCAGATGTTGTTAGTGCTCAAAACTATCAGAAAAGGTAGTTTACTGTTTTGTCTGTGTGTAGACCAATGCATATGCGAGTCACTGTAGACATAGTGGTTGTATTTATTGTCGTTAGACAGCACCAAGCATTGTTAGAATAAAATTACGTATTTGAATGAATGTCTTTGAAAAAGTTGGAGGGGGGAGTGTCTGCTTTTCAAGATCTACAAACCGCACATGTGAGAATACAATATTTGAAATGTCGTGAGGCTAGGGTCTGAAGTTCTGTTATCTCAAGAAAAAAATATCCTATTTAGGCTTGGATTTTAGAGATAAGTTTAGTTTGAGAGATAACAACTTCACATTTTCAGTGAATGTAAATATAGTGACAGCAGTATGCAAACATGAGAACAAATGAGTTGTAGGCAATAAAAAAATTAAGAACTTATCTATAGCAGGCAAAGTCCTGTTAACAAGCACCGTAGAGGTGTCTGTTCAATGTAATGTTGGTTTATAATTTCACATTGATTACGGGAAGGTAGAGCTTTGTAAAGTTGCACGTGAGGCCGAACAGAAGTATTCAGCTGGTATTTTGGCAAAACAGTAAAACTAATACTTTTTCTGCCTAGAGTTAAAAATAGAACTTCCTGAATGTCTTATCTGCTACAGATGTGACCGCTCATGTTCACCAGCAAAGCCAGGGAGTATTGCAGCTTTTATGTGATCTTCAACTTGTTTCTGGCTGAAAGAAGCTAGCCAAAGAGGAGAACAACCTCGAGGGACTTGCCCTACCTCTCCGTGGCAGCCCAGGCTGCACGCTCAGCAATGTTTCACAATACAGCACCACCGAGCGAGTGGTTCCCTGTTGCCAAAAGCAGCGGTGTCCCCCCCTCCAGCCTCATGGTCTTGTACCTCTCGCACTGGTACTGGTGGTTATCCAACCTCACACTAAGTCCAGCTGGCAAAAATAAGCTATTCAGCATTTAATTTTTCTCTTTTTGGGAAGGGTGGGTTTTGGCCTGTTCAGCTCCCTCAGCTGACTTACCCTCAGGGCAGATGGATATTTAAATGGCTTATGGCAATTAAGTTTAATTCAATAAGGACCTGGCTTAGGCAAAAGTGATGAGTCAGTTTAAAACCCTCTTGGGTGAATCCTCTTCGTGAATGGCAGTCCTGACTACTGACTTCTAAAATACCCCCACGGTAAAACACCGCATCTCAAGTTACCTTTTTAAAAGTGAGGATTCACTTTTGAAATGTCAGACAGATGTATAAAAACTAACAAAAGTGTCTTAAACAGGTTTCACTGTAACTTTGTCCATTGGGTAGTGGTGTGGAAGTGGCTTTTCAGTCATGAGGGGCAGGTACAACCTGCAGAGCTGATCTGGGGAGGGAGTCTGGGTTTTCAGCAGCAGCTTGGGAGTGCTCAGGAAGGGTTGGTGGAGTCAATGGCAAGTGTTGCCATCGCTGGCAGGGAGCGAAGAAGGCGGCTGGGAGGATCGGGTGTATGATCAGATGGGGAGCTGGGGAGGATGCTGGCAGCGCGGCACCTCGGAGGAGTGTGAGGGAGTTGGGTATGAGATCGGGTCGATACCGGGAGGATGTTGACAGTGGAGTACCTCCAGGGAGAATCTCGGCTCGGTGGGGAGGCACGGGGTGTACCTGAGGAAGGGTGGAGTGAGGAGAGGCACGTCGAGGGGATAGCAAAGCCAACAAAGCAGCTGTCAGAGGCCTTGGAAAAAGTGGCTTTACCGCCAGTATTTTGGGCTACAGCTGATCAAAAGACTGTTCGACGGGAGTGTCACTACGGGACTGGAAGGAATAAAGGTTGAAATTTCCAGCTAGAAGAGGAGGAGGTGGCTGTAATGCTGGAGTTACGTGGTTTACAAGGCTTTTGGCTCCCTGCTTATGAAGAAGAGCAGGAGCTCAGGTGTCATGTTTTTGCCTTGCCTGTTTTGTGGCCCAGTCCAGGGCCTGTTTCATGGAGATAAACCCCTTGGTTCTTAATTGTTTAGTGGCAAGGGAATGGGGATCTAGGTTTTGTTCTGCCATGCTACAGGGGCCTTGCTCGTTTCTTGATTCTGTTCCAGATAGGAAAATTAATTTGGATTTGGCACATTCAGAGCGCGCTAAAAACATGGAGAGCCTCTGCTAAAAGTTGACGGCCCTGTCAGTTCTCCTGGCACGTTGAATCATTTGAGTCAGCTCCTACCTAGCGAGACTAGCTCGAGATGCGTGTTGTATTTTCAGATAAGCTGGAGTATTTCTCAGTTCCTGTTTCTTGGCCTGTTTTTTCCTGTCCTGTGGGTGCTTTGCTAGAGTACGAAGGTCTCTTGCATCCAGTGATGAGTCCGGTCTGTCCCCTTCTAGTGTGGGGGATTGAGGTGAGATTCTGTGCTGGCTAACAGCTGATTGCCATCAGGGACTGGATTAGTGACTATCAAAAACCGGTATTGCTGTATTTTTTTTGTTGTTGTTGCTTTTGAAGACTTTTCTACTTCAGCGCATTTAATTGGCAGTGGGACAAAAATAAAGTATAGTGGTATCAACAGCCTTGAACTGGCAGCAGAGGATCAGAAGATATCTTTCGTAGCTTTCTGAAAGAGTTATTTTCAAGATGAAATATGTATAGAGAACGTCATTGAAACTATTTTGATTTATATTGTACTTAGGCTGAAGGTTTTTCACACGTACAGTGATTAGTATTCCTTATGGCAAAATGCAAAGGTTGGTATCAAAGCTGTGAACACGCAATATTTCAAAGTTGATTTATTTAATATTGGATTCCCATTTAGACAGCTAAAACTAAGACTTTTTAACCTTAACACACAATGATTCTTAGAAAGAGTGGCTTATCTGTGTTTGGGAAGATGGCTGAAAATGCTGCATAATTATCCAATTCTGCAGCATAAACAAATTGTGTCACACTTCTTACAGTCCAAAGTTACTTGACTGGAACAACAACCCCATGCGTGCTTAAAAAGGGAACTTTCAGAATAAAAACTAAACTGACATTTCTATTTTCTTTTTGGCAATGTAGGGATGATTTGTGGATGGAGAAGGTATTACATATGTTTGGAAATGACTGTTTAAACATTTGTGTCTTCTGTTTCCCTCAGATTTCATCTTTTGGATAAAACCAAGACTGGCAGTATTAAAGATCTGATATGGTACATAGGTCTCTGTAACCCAAACTTCAAAATAAGTTAACCCAAGAACAATTTATTAAAAAAGTATCACAGCTGTTGGTTCATACATAGATCAGTTGTTGGAGAATCTAAATGGTCTCTAACAGTAACTGATGAGAAATACATGTTAGACCTGTTCATTATCCATTATGAGATAGAAAAAGCTACACTTAGTGTAGAGAAAGCTACACTTTCTCTATCCTCTCTGTATAATAAAATTGAAAATGCATTTAAAGTCTTCACCAGTAGGTAACCTGTAAGGTTCCAGTTTAAGAACCTGTATATTTGTACTGTATATTCAGATTAATATTTCCAACTGTATGCAATGTATTGAGTTATGACATTAAAAAACTACTTTGCATTGTTTTGAGTTGTATTACCTTTGCTTTTCTGCCAGCTCATAGTTTATTCAAGGGAAAATCTAGTCCTGCTCTTGTGGTTATGGTTGTACTGAGATCTGCGATAAATAGGCAGCATGTACTCAAGACTCTGCATGGACATTTGAATTTCAATTCTGAGTTTAATGTTGCTGCTTAGTTGGGCCAATTCAATTACAGAATTTCTGTTGCCTCTAGGGGAAGTTGGGGAGTACATCTGAAGTCATCAAGAGGAAAATCTGATGTGAAAACTTCTTTTAGTTCTGAACCCTTGGGAAATTGCAGTTTAATGCACGAATGGGACAGTATTTTAATGTACTTAGTTACAGCAAGGACTTCAGAAAGAAGTGACACTTCACTTATATTAATCAAAAGTAGCTACAATGTAGGAGTCTAAAAATAATGGATTTCCTAAGCTTTTTGCCTTAGTCAAGGGGAGTGTGCTCAGAGACGGGACACAAGAGGTCCTAGTGCTTGTCCTGATGCTGCCTGTCTCATTGTTTGTGTTTAATACTTCTCCGGGCTTTGGCAGTCTTGCATACTCATTCAGCTGAACTTTTCCTCGATTTCCCATAACACCACGTAATGCACTGAATTTAAGAAGCTTTTTTTTTTTTTTTTTTAATTATTATTTTTTTAATATATATAATGACCAACTAGTTTCAGTCAAGTCACTTTGAACTGATGGAGTTGTGGAGTATGATTGCTGTTCTTGAAGAGTGCTGGTTAAGTGCCTTCTGTTCGGGAAGGTGATGTGTGTGGGTGTGTGGGGGGGGGGGAATTAGCTGCTGGATTATGAAATAAACCCTTACATTTTTGCTTTAAGCAAGTCTTTCCCTTTAGCCTGTTTCTGGTGTAAAATGTTGAGATAGTTATGATCAGTCTGACTCTTAGGTTCTGATTGATTGATGGTGCTATAAAGATATTGTATTTCCAGTTCCAGGAATTATTTTCCTATTGTAAAATAAGCTGCTTTGCAAATTCCTCCTTGTCTTTTTTTACTGTTTTTCTGGATGTGTTTATATGAAGCTTTGGAGAAGTCTTTAAATTTCTTGACTTAAATACAATAGAAGGTTTTCAGAGCAAAAAGTCTTCTAATCCATGAGCATGTATCCAAACACAAAGATGTAGGAAGGTGTATGTGAATGTTTTGTGCAATGCTATTTAATCATCTGAAAAATTGATCACCCCCAGGATTTACTATCTGTTAGTACCCGTTGTTCTCACTTTACAATTCTGAAGGTTGGAGCTGAGAAGTGTTTCTGGGAAGTGATCTGTGGAAGGTTTGCTAAGCCATGATCATTTAAAAAAAAAAAAAAGGGGGGGGGGGCTGGAGGGGACAGTAGCTGGCTGTGAATGGCTTTTAAGGACCCCTCAGTTATTTGTACTGAGTCTTTTCTTGCAGATTCAAGGGCATCTTAGGGAATGGTCCATCATCTTCATTTTTAATGCATTTTCAAAAATAGGTTGTGGAGATTTTGGCACAAATTTTGATGTCCCAAGTTTTTGTCTCCTAGGAGTGTCATGTGCTTTAAAAAAAAATAAATCTTAACTTTTCCCAGAAGTGCATTTAAAAAAAAAAAAAAAAAAAAAAAAAAGAACTTTTCATTGGGCCTTAGATGTAAACCTGTTTTCATGCTAAGCCAAGTTATGCGATGTCTTTCTATGACTTAATAAAAGACAAAACACCAGATGGTACATATGGGCGAGCTTTTTACTTATTTATTTTAACAAACATTTGTAAAATTTGTGACTCTGTTCTAGAAACCTGACAGATTAAATAAAACTCCGGCAATTACGGAAAACAGCCTGTTTTTGTAAACCTTGTGCTGCCATGTGAAGTGCCTCCTTTGTAGGGCTCGGCACGGGTGCAGATGAACTTGCTGGTGCCAAGGCAGGCTGTAGTAGCGTGTTGGGTAAGTTCCTTCTGGGAGTGATCTCGCAGATCTGTCCGTGCCTGTTCGTGGCTTCTGTTTGGTAACAGTGATGATGGAGCGGGTTGTGTGCTCTGGACATCTGCCTGCTAGGAGCGAGCCGATCTCCAGCCTGTTGCACAAGGTCTGCTGAACAGCTTTAAGCTGGTAATACATTTTCATTGCTATCGGTACTACTGACCAGGTCTCAGTTCAGATCCTTGGTTTAAAGACTATTTCATTCACCGTATCTGACTTCTACGAAGCCTTTTGGCCATTATCTGATTATTTCAGCAACAGCATCTGAATGACAGTGTTGATTATATGTTTTCTTCCCCTAACAGCTTACATTTAAGGGGTTCTGAATTTTTAGAAAGTTGTCTTGTTCTTTTGAAATACTACTCCATCATTCTGCCATTAAAAGTTACTCTAATAATTTTTTTGGAATCTGCTTTCTGTAATTACGTACAGTATATGAACATCTGTGTTTTTTGAAGTTTTGCACGTATGACTGTTTGCCCGTATTGTTCTTCAGATATTTGGCTTGTTCGTTCTGAAGTCAGTTGATAAAGAAAATCATGTTTATTCTTGACCTTAATCACAACCATAAGTTTCCTTTTCTTTACATTTAGAAGCCATGGAGCAGCTATAAAAGGCTTTTCTGTCCGCTTTAAAAATAAATTACCCTGTGTCCAGGACTCTGATTCCTTTAGAAACACCCCGAAACTGTGGATAGTGTCCTGGCTGTGGAAACGTTTTCCCCACCCTCTAGCCCATGAATGGTGTTCTTCAGAATGCAGCTCTGCAGGGATCATATGTTCGTTTTTCTGTCTCTGACCTTTTACATATGTACTCTGAGGCTTGTTTTTCAAAGTGGTTGAAGATTTTGATACTAGTACCCATATCCAGATATTTTTAGGGTATCTCTACTGTGAAGTTTGCCTGAGGCTCTTTCCATGTTTTCGTTTTGTTGTTGTTAGCACTTTATGTTAAAAGTGAAATCGTTCCCTTTAGCTGTGATTTTTGTCTCAAATTAGGAATGTATCCTTTTCCTTTCTTCTGTTGATCGGTGAAGATAGTCAGATATCCAGATTTCTGAGAATAAAACCCAAATAGTTGTCAGAGTGCTTTCGTTAAAGAATTTCCAAACATTTTAACACATCACACTTGGTATAAATTAAAAAGGAGAAAAGTCCTTTTTTTGAAGAGAGGGAAATCGGTGCTATGAATAGAACGCTAATGCAGGAGATTTTCCTTGAATCCACATTTTATCCATTTTATACACTGTCTGTATGCTAGTAGGCATGCCTTTAAAACGTTTTTTTTTTTTTTTTTTTTTTCCACAGTAAAAATAGCTTGCTGCTTATTGAAAAACAAGGCAGACCTGTGCCTCAAAATCCAAATGAAACTGCTGCTTAGCTGAGGCTCTAAAGAGGGCATTTATATGTTGTGGAATGAATGGCATGCCTGCGCTAACTCCCGCGGGCCGGATATTTCCAAGGTATCAGACAGAGCTGTATATACTGCGGTCTTCCCCCTTTGGTTACCAATGTGCCTCCCTCGGCAGAGGCTGAAGGACCCCTTGCCCCTGCGGAGGCAATGGGGTGGGCAAGGGGGGGCAGAGGAGGAAGGGAAAATACCGAGCAAGGTAATTATAGGCCTTTTTCTTTTTTTTTTTTTTTTTTTGCTTTTTTTTGGATTTTTTTTTCCACCCAAACTGTCCTGTGATAGTCTGTAGGCTCCTTGTACTTTGTAAGTTTCTGTTGTTTTTTTTAATCATTGTTCTTTGAACAGCGTAGTTAGGAATTTCCTGTTCACGTTTTACTACAATGGTTTGTTTAAAATGACAGACCGCAGTCTTTTTCCTGACCTAAAACTAGATTAGCCTTGAATGTTGGAGAAGTCAGACAAATAAAGAGGGTAGACGGTATTTGCTTATGTCATGGAGAGAGGCCTTTTAACCGGGCTCAGTTGTATCAAATACCACAAGTCATGTTTCTTAAATATTTATTAAGACAAATAAACATAGTTATTGTATGAACTGGCATGCCTCCAAATTCCTATCTCTTTGATTCTCATGGGTGGGTCGCTTTTAATCAGGAGAAATATTTTTAATCAAGACTTAGATGTCTGCTGGATTGCTGAATCCCGGGTTTGCTCAGTTCTCAGCTTTTGCCCTGTTTTATTTATAAAATGCAACAAAACAAACATCAGCACAGTTCAAGTTATAAAATGTGGCAACAAAACACTCAGGAAATACTGAAATTGGGAATGAACCTGTCTTTTCTTAAAACTTCTGGTGCCTGTCTTAAAGAAAGAGTAGCATAATCTTCCTATGTATCACCATGTGTTTTCTTTCAACTTTGGGGGAAAAACACAGCTCCCAAACGCAGCACTTTTAGGTTCACCAGCAATTGCAACATCCTTATACAATTTTTGTTTATTTAGGACAAGTTGCTTGTATAACAGTGCTAATGTATGTAAATAGTGCATACACGTATCGGTGGACCCATACAGGCAATAAGGCTATTGATTTTTATCTGTAAAGAGATCAAATTTCGGCATTTAAAAACAATGCATGACCTACAATTTGGGTTTTTATTTTGTAGAAAAATTATTGTAACGTGAATTGTGTTGTGGCATGGCACAAAAGCTTTAAGCAGTTTTGGAGGGGTGGTGGATTAACCTGCTACTGAGATGGTTACTGATGAGCATCAAACTCCTGAACATACACTTGATACAGTGTTCTTAGGTATTTTCAATGCAAGAATGCCTGTGCGAATGTGCATGTAAAATTCTGATAAACATGCTAAATTAATTTTCAAGCTGGGAGATGTCAGATTTGTGAAGATGTGGTGTCTATAGCTGATATGACACACGGGCATGTCATTACAAGGGTGTTGCCAGTTAAAATACTCAGCTGTTATGGTATTTCCAGCTTAGCATCTAACTTTGTTCCACCCAGCAAATAGTCACATAAATAGGACTAGCTGTGGATTTTAAAGGAAATATTTAATGTATTTTTAAAGAAAATAACTTTTGGAAGGGAAAATATTTGGGTAGCTTGCACGTGAATGTCTAGGGCAGGGCAGGGAGATGCCTTGCAGGATACTGAACTTGATGTGCTGAAGAAGCTTGCGGTAGATGTGGAAAATGTCACTGTTTATAGAAATCAGGTATTTCTATGAGTCCCGGAACTAACAAAGCCTGGTTTCCTGTGGGTTTGTGTCTTACAGCTATCAACTTCGGTGTCTGGGAAGGTGAAGGCTCTGCTGGATGCTTTTCGCCTTGCACTTTGGGGTATTTCTATCTGTTTGCTCCTGAGTGGATTTTCTGATACCTGATGCAGTGTGAGCACGGGAATCTCACTTTCTGCTGGGCCCCCTGCTTGCTCTGAACTCTATAGAGTATTGGAGTATTTGAATTACCAGGGGGCTTTCAGAAAAAATTTAAACCAATCAATGGAATAAAAGCCAAATAGACACTAAACTAATAGTGTTAGTAATAAAAAATGCATATCCGTATTTTTATGAGACCAGACTCCAAGACCTTGTTTTTTTATTTTTTTTTTTACATCTCTGCCTGCTGGTTTTAGTAGCCACTTGACTTAAAGAGAAGCCAATTCCTAAAACTAAGTGATGGTTTTACCATTTGATTGATAAGAACAGTTATAATCAATTAATATAAACACATTCTGAGGTGATGATGTGCCAGATCTTATGGTACAGGCTTGGCTTATAACCATTCTGTGGGATGTGTGTATCTTCACGTGGCTGCATTATTACAAAAAAATGGACCAAAGCACTGGACAAATGTAAGCTTCCTGTGTAGCTGTTAGGTTACGTGACCTGCAGTACGCTGCCTGGCTTTTAGCATTGGTTTCCCTTAGGTGTGAACAAGCAGTGTGATCTTAAGAAGAGATACAGAGTCTTGCAAAAGGTTTGTTGGTGAGATACCTGCTCTTAGTGAACCTCCTGGAGCTGCCAGCAGCCCGTTTTTGTCCCTAAGGGTCGAAGATGTATTATTGTCTGAACTGCCCTCAAGTGTAGAAGGTGCCAGTGGTTTTGCTGTCAGCAAAGATTGTTCATTTCGGTTTTGACCTTCATTAAGAACGGATTTTTCTACCTGGAAAAGCTGGAGTTCAGAAAGCTTGGGTGTGAATAAACAGTGCCCTAGATCTTCCATGTAAATGCTCTTTGTGTAGCAATATGGGTGAGTAGTTTATTCCACTAGATGAAGTAAGTGAGGTGAATAAGGTGAGTAAGCAATTTCATTATGAGACGTTCTCAGTTGTGTCTAAATGCTATGTTGCAAATCCGGCTCGTGCTTTGAGCTGGTCGGGAGCCAGGTGCCTGTGGTTAATTCATCACTGAACCTGAGCTAACAAGCCCTGCATAGGGGAGGTTGGGTTAGACGAAGCTCCCTGCCACTCTCAAGTAGCTGGCAGCCCGTACATATCTGAGCGAGGGCTGAGCTGCTTTGGGTCTGCCCAAAACATCCTGTTCGGACAAACTCTAGAAGTGTCTGCATGTAGTGGAGCGTGGATGTCGTGGTTCCGCTCGAGTGGGCAGCCGAGCTCCACCACAGCCGCTCTCTCACTCCCCCTCCTCAAAGAGGAATGGGGAGAAAATATGTGAAAAGGGCTCAAGGATTGAGATAAGGACGAGAAAATCACGCAATAATTATTGTAACGGGCAAAACAGACTCGGCATAAGGAGATAGTAAGATTTATTGCCTACAACTAACAAGCGAGAGAAGTGAGAAAACAAAGGAAAAAAAAAAAACAAAAGCACCTTCCCCCCATCCACCCTCTTCCACCTCCTCCCCCCGAGCGGCGCAGGGGAACGGGGAATGGGGGTTATGGTCAGTCTACAGCACTTCTTCTCTGCCGCTCCTTCTCGGTCACTCTCGTCCCCTGTGCTGTGGGGTCCCACCCACGGGATGCAGTCCTTGATGAACTGATCCGGCGTGGGCTTCCCACAGGCAGCAGCTCTTCCAGAACTGCCCCAGATATGGGTCCGTACCACGGGGTCCATCCCTCAGGAGAAAACTGCTCCAACCTGGCTCCCCTACGGGCAGCAGCTCCTGCCAGATCACCTGCTCCTGCGTGGGCTCCTCTCCACGGGCTACAGGTCCGGCCCAGAATCTGCTCCGGCAGGGGTCTTCCACAGGCGGCAGCCTCCATCGGTGCAGGGCCACCTGCTCCACCGTGGTCTCCTCCACGGGCTGCAGCGTGGAACCCTGCTCCACCGTGGTACTCCATGGGCTGCAGGGGGACATCCTGCTTCACCATGGTCCTCACCACAGGCCGCAGGGGACTTCTGCTCCGGCGCCTGGAGCACCTCTCCCCCTCCCTCTACACTGACCTTGGTGCAAGGCTGTTCTCTCGCTCCCGGCTGCTGTGTGGCGCAGCGTTTTTTCCCTGTCTTAAATATGCTCTCACAGAGGCGAAAAACAACATCGCTTATTGGCTCGGATCTGGAAAACAATGGGGCCCTTCCCAAACATGGGGCAGCTTCTAGATCTTTCTCACAGAAACCACCCCTATGGCTCCCTGCTACCAAAACCTTGCCACGTAAACCCACTACATTCCACCCCTCGCCTCTGTTAAAAGCATATTTAAGACTACTCACAACATACTCTTACTTTACAATTATCACAACAACCTTCACAAACTTCACTTACATCAAAAAGAAAAAGAATTCACCACACCAAAATAAACATAACATCATCACAGCACCGACAAGGTGGACATTTTACACACACACACCACCCCTCGTCCCTTCACCACACTAACATATCACAGTTACTGCTTTCTTAAATTCTTCACAACTTGTACATTCCTAACAATCATCCTGCACATATTTTTGCCCGTTACTTCTACTAACTATCATCCTTATCTCAAATTCCTTGAGCCCCACGTTGGGCGCCAAAAAAGACTGTCGTGGTTCCGCTCGAGTGGGCAGCCGAGCTCCACCACAGCCGCTCTCTCACTCCCCCTCCTCAAAGAGGAATGGGGAGAAAATATGTGAAAAGGGCTCAAGGATTGAGATAAGGACGAGAAAATCACGCAATAATTATTGTAACGGGCAAAACAGACTCGGCATAAGGAGATAGTAAGATTTATTGCCTACAACTAACAAGCGAGAGAAGTGAGAAAACAAAGGAAAAAAAAAAAACAAAAGCACCTTCCCCCCATCCACCCTCTTCCACCTCCTCCCCCCGAGCGGCGCAGGGGAACGGGGAATGGGGGTTATGGTCAGTCTACAGCACTTCTTCTCTGCCGCTCCTTCTCGGTCACTCTCGTCCCCTGTGCTGTGGGGTCCCACCCACGGGATGCAGTCCTTGATGAACTGATCCGGCGTGGGCTTCCCACAGGCAGCAGCTCTTCCAGAACTGCCCCAGATATGGGTCCGTACCACGGGGTCCATCCCTCAGGAGAAAACTGCTCCAACCTGGCTCCCCTACGGGCAGCAGCTCCTGCCAGATCACCTGCTCCTGCGTGGGCTCCTCTCCACGGGCTACAGGTCCGGCCCAGAATCTGCTCCGGCAGGGGTCTTCCACAGGCGGCAGCCTCCATCGGTGCAGGGCCACCTGCTCCACCGTGGTCTCCTCCACGGGCTGCAGCGTGGAACCCTGCTCCACCGTGGTACTCCATGGGCTGCAGGGGGACATCCTGCTTCACCATGGTCCTCACCACAGGCCGCAGGGGACTTCTGCTCCGGCGCCTGGAGCACCTCTCCCCCTCCCTCTACACTGACCTTGGTGCAAGGCTGTTCTCTCGCTCCCGGCTGCTGTGTGGCGCAGCGTTTTTTCCCTGTCTTAAATATGCTCTCACAGAGGCGAAAAACAACATCGCTTATTGGCTCGGATCTGGAAAACAATGGGGCCCTTCCCAAACATGGGGCAGCTTCTAGATCTTTCTCACAGAAACCACCCCTATGGCTCCCTGCTACCAAAACCTTGCCACGTAAACCCACTACAGTGGAGTAATTACCTTAGTGTGCAAATTTGTAGTATCTCTACTATAATACTAGTTTCTTTAGAGATCAGTTACCTCAACCTTCTTTTGTGTGAGTTGGAGACACTAGTCATGCCTTGTAGGGTTGTACTTATGAAGTACATATTAAATGCAGATTATCGTAGTATATATCACCATGGATTCATTATAAATGGATTCATAACTTTCTTAACTCTTGATTGGCACAATGTATTGGCATACAATGCTTTGTATATAATAAACTGCTATTAAGGGAAGATCTTGGAAATAAAAGAGTGTTTTCAGGAAGATTTTTAATATTACCCAGTCACAATACCTACTTGGAAGGATAAATCGAGTCTTTGCAGTGGACAGTTATATTACTCTTCTCAGATACTTCACAGAAGCACAGAAAGGTGCACTTCAAGTTTTCTTCCCAGTCTCCCAAAATCCTGCTTTGGACTTACCGCCCGATCTCCCAGCTCTCTTAGCACAGTGCCTTTTCGGACCTCTTCCTGTAGCTGCTGTGAAATACCTGTCCTGAAATGTTTGTCTCTTTCAGTCACACCCCTCCAGAGCTAGAGAGGCTTTGGTTCAGCGGTGCTGGTTTGGGATGTGGGAGACCAGTTCTCCAGACTTCTTGCATAGCGTTACTTTTAAACTCCCCAAGGAGTTTTCAGCCTGAGTACTAATTATGGTGTTTCTTACCTCATGGTAGTGTTCTGCTTATAAATGAATAATGTGATTGTATGCATACTAATAAAACAGGAATGTAAAGATTCATCTCTCCTGTTTGGCTTTGTTTTCAGACCCCTGTGCTTTTCCCTTGTAAAGCACATTCTAAAATCAGTGACACTTAGGCACTCTCAGCTACAGCCTTCCAAAGGCAGAAGACCTCAGCCCCTGAATCTTGTATCACTTCACATAGTTATTTGCAATGAAGCTTTGCAGATTACACCATGAAGAAAGTTAGCAATGAGCAAGGTTGGTCTGAGGATAGAATTGTGCGTTCTCTCTCCCTTCCTCCTTTCTAACTTGTTACCAACATCAGTTGTCATAATGTTTTTAAAGAAGCATTAGAAATTGATGGGGTTTATTGGTCTTCCAAAATTCATGTTACAATTGTGAAGCATGGTATGATAGGTGTAGATGCCTTGCATTTTCTGGAAATGTACTTTCTCTCACGTGTAAGCTGTATCTTGTAGCTGTGTAGCTTGAGCTAAAGTTTTCTTTTCATTAGGCTGATGAGGGTGAATATTAGGCATTCATCACAGCGCGGAATAGTTGGCAGTTCAGCAGCTTCACCAGTGGGGATTTTGTTTGTGGAAAGCAGTAGCCGTAAGGGCATCAGGCAGCTTTTGAAGACAAGTAAGACGCGTGTGGCTATGGACAGTGTGCAATAGGAAAAACTGTGTTATAAATGGTTAAGTACCCTTTTGGTGTCTCCTGCTCCATCGTGCCTGCTCTTTGGGTGGGAACATGCTGGAGGAACGTGTGCCGTGGGGCTGGCGGAGGAGCTGCAGGGACTGGCTGGCCTCCGGTGGGATCGGCTGCCGCCAGCTCTGCCCAGCCACGGTGGCTGCAGCTGCATGGCTGTAGGAAAGAGAGGAGGAGGTGGTGCTAATAACGAGTATTTTTTGTTGTTCGGGGAGCTCTGTGTTTTGTACAGTCAAAATCGGCACGTATAAAATGACGCGAATGACAGCAGTGCGAAAGGAACACAGCAATTTTTGCCGCTAATGTGTGTGTGGGGAAGCACATGTCCAATCTGGATCGTATGTTTGAGAGTGTTTTTGTAGTTCTCTTGTTTTGGAAATCAGACATCAAAGCAGTGTACGTCCAAAACAATGGAAGAATGTGCTGGGCTTAGTTGCCCAAAATACGTGGGGATGAACAGTTTACTGAGGACAAGATGAATGCATTTTCATGGCTACTTATAAAGAAGAAATAGAAGGAGAATTAATGTTGCAGCTCTTAAGACAACTATTTTTTTTCTCTTCTCAACATTAAAATTCTGATGGATGTTAGAAGTTGCCAGAAGAACTTGTCAGTGCTTACTGTCATTACTATCTTAGGACCTGTTAAATTAAATCATATGTTAGACAAGCTGCTATTGAAAACGACATTTGTGTAATTTGTTTTCCTTTTAAAGGCAATTAGTCTATATGCAAAAGCTCTTTAAATATTTTTATTTACTTTCATACTGTTCTTGGATCGTGTAAAATGTTACATTGTGAAATAATTTTGGCTGGGTTGTCAACAAATGGCATCTTATCCTTTTAAGAATTCTGGATTTATATTATGGCAGCAACAGTTCCATCCTGTCCTTTGCTTCTGTCAGCACTCATTTTCTAGGAAGAAGTAAATGTTGAATAGTGCCCTTTTGTGTGTTTTCTGGGATTTTGAGAAGTACAGATTATTCAATCAGTAGAAATGTGCTTGCATCCGTGGATGTCTGCCCTTAGCATCACTTTGGTGCCACTTCGGAAAGCAGCAAGTTTTACAGATGGCTTTGGTAGCTGGTATGCTGCCTTGCATTTTGCTCTCTAGGTTGTATATATAGTCTTTGTGAGTCTCTTCCAGGGAGTTTGAGTTTGGCTCTGGTGATTTTTTTCCCCCAACAGGATGAGGATCAGCGTTTCAATTCAGTCTCGACTATTTGTTTAAATTTAGTGCATTTATGACTGCTGCATTGTTGAAAGGAGTTAGTTTTATGCAGACATTTATTTTTCCCTAACTTTTGCAGGAATTGGGAAGACTAATGCGGTGCGTTAGTAACAAGATGCATTGCTCAATACATGGCCAGAGGAAAGGAGGGGGGTCTAGACCAGTCATACCTATAAAACTTAAGCTTCCGTTAAAATGCAGCAGAGCAACAAGGTTTAACTGGGTGTGAAGTGAGTATCCTTGTCTCGGAAGGCTGTTCTGAAATGAGACAGAAAATGATCAGATAGGCTGAAAAGTGATTAAAATAGCTTGTTAATTTTTTACTTGTTGCCCTTTTGATAATGGCAGGAAAAAAAATAATCTAGTAGTGGTAATACCTGAAGGGGAAAGGGCAAGGAATAGCTTTAATTCAATATGAACCAATTTATGTAATCAATGTTATCTTCATTGTACTCTGGCTAACTTGATAATTTTGCCCTCAAATTCTAACTAACTTCTCTGGGATGTTAAAAATTTAGGATCAGACTTTCAACTGTGACTATGAGGAGGGAAGGGGTGGACTAAAGAGGTACCTTCACTCTTCTGACAGCTTCCATCTTTGGTAATTCCTGTCTGTCATGCTGGGGCAGAAAGGAGTTAGAAAATCTAAATTGTATGAATAAGAGTCATGTGGATTTAGCTCTGGGAAGAGCTGAGAGGGGCAATGCATGTAAACATATGAGTTCACTTATGAGGGGGAGGTAAGACCTGCAAAAAGAAGCTAGACAAGGGTCATAGCAGAGAAGGCTTTCCTGGCAGCAATGGCAGACTAGGAAATCTTTTCTCCAAATTAGTTGTTTGGCTGTGGTTTAAGTACAAGGTGAGGGAGGAAGAGTGAGTACTCCCTTATTTTTTATTTTTTTTTTTTTCAGCTGCCTTCTTGCTTAATGGGTAGTAGTAAAAGATTTTTAGAAAATGATACAGCACAAGAATGTGTGGAGCAGAGTAAGTACATAAGAGTCATTACCACATTTTTCTTGGAATTTCCTGTCATGCTTGTATGCTCCCCTGCTTTCCCCGTGCTCTGCTGTTTCCCTTTCAGTTCACTCGGGTTTCTTAATAGCCTTGGAGTGGTAAATTCTTGAAGTCATAGTCTCTGAAACAGACTTTAGTCACAAAGTTTTCAGCACACATTAGGCATCTGCTGTCTGGAATAGCAATCGTGGTTTAGTCTGCTTCATGGCCTTCCTTTTACTGGATCTCCTGAAGTGTTGCTCAACTCCACTAAGCAAGCAGGCTTCGAGTACCTCTGAAATCTGTGAATTTTCTCTTTCATACCACTCAGAGATTGAATCACTAGATCTTTGAGTAATGAGAAATAGCTGAAATTGTTGGAAAAAAGTGTACCACCTGTCTCAAATTTTGCTAATCAGTTCTGAAATTCAGAGGACTGTGCTATCTACCATCCTCACTTCGAAGACTTGGGATCTCACTGCTGGTTAGATTTATCCCAAAAGTAATTTTGAAGGAAGTAGGTAAATAGGACTTACAGAAACTTAAAGTTTGGATGCTTCCTCTGCTAGTAACCCCAAAGAGTTGTGAAACAGAATTCTTTCTGTAACAAGGCTTCATATCAACTCTGTGAGGCAGGCAATTTTCTGTATGAAACAAAGCATCGTGTCCCATGTCCCTTCTGGCAGCACTAGGTAGAGCTTAACTTTAAGCAGTCCAAACTGCTTTATGCTCTGTACCAGAAAGGCTTCTTGGAAATGGGAATGTTTTTCTCCTCCTTCCTCTGCTTTTTCTGCAGTTCATTTAATCTGCATCTCTGATATTTCTATGGCTTTTCTGGTGTTGCGTGTGGAACGTTAAAGTCTATGTTAAAGTTAGACTTGTTCTTATTTGAAAAAAGAGAGAGAAGCTGGGTGGAGATTTTAATTGCAGATACTATGAAAAAATATTTTGTATGAGCATATTGTAGAGGATATGTTTTAAAATCCAGTAGCTATCTCTTTTTGCATAACTTTTGTTTAAAGGTTGTTTGGTCAGTCAGTCATTACACATTTTAGTAGTTCATTTCCTTCATGAATTATTCTCTTAAGTAGCTCCCAGGGTATTGTTGCTTTTTAACCAGTCTTACCAAATAAATGGATTAATTTGATGTTTTTGAAAGATATTATCCATATCAAGTTCCCGTGTTGTGTCTTAACATTTCATGAGCAATGAAGGAAGTGCTCATATTGTGGATTACTGTTACTGGGACTTACAATGCCATTGTTTGGCAATGGGTATTTAGAAGTGCCTTTCATGTCTTGGTTTTTCATTTGTCGTATACTTGACTTTCTTAGAAAAGAACAAAACTTTTTCAATACACTTTGACCTTCCCCCAAATGTTTGAAGGCTCTTTAAGATATGGACCCTGGCACCTAAATGAACTTTTCCTAATGGAGATGCTTTTATGAGATGTGTGTGTAAATTCTTTTCATGTTTATTGCAGTTGTATAGTTGAACACAGACACCTTATAAAATGCCAGAATTAAGGTTCACTATTAAATTGTTGTGAGACAGTCTTAATTTATGTGGTTGTGTTCTGTTGTGTTGGCTTTTTTTCCCCTAAAGAGCCTTGCCACAGTACATTAAAAAACTTGATTAATGGTTTGTTACCAATAGTAGGAGGTCTTGCTTGCCTCCCTTCTCCTCGGCATTGTCTTGAACTGGTAGTGAATCATAGAATCACAAAATACCCCGAGTTGGAAGGGACCCATAAAGATCATCAAGTCCAACTCTTGGCTCCAGACAGGACCACCCAAAAATCAGACCATGTGTTTGACAGCGTTGTCCAAACTTCTTGAACTCCGTCAGCCTCGGTTCCGTGACCCCTTCCTTGGGGAGCCTGTCCCAGTGCCCCACCACCCTCTGGGTGCAGACCCTTTCCCTAACCCCCAGCCTGACCCTCCCCTGTCCCAGCTCCATGCCATTCCCTTGGGTCCTGTTGCTGTCCCCAGAGAGCAGAGCTCAGCGCCTGCCCCTCCACTCCCCTCGTGAGGGAGCTGCAGGCCGCCATGAGGCCTCCCTTCAGCCTGCTCTGCTTGGGTCTGAACAAACCAAGGGGCCTCAGCTGCTCCTCACACATCTTGCCCTCCAGACCCTTCACCATCATAGTGCTCTTAAGTGATGGCGTTGTGCAGAGGTGGTGGAAGTTGGTGAAGAGGGCAGGGATCTCTGGTTCAGTGGTACCAAGATGGTAGTTCAGCTTTTGTGCAAACTGCAGTTGGAGCTTACTGAGGAATTGGAAGTGGGCGACCATGGGGAGTGGAGTGGACAGGGGAGAGAAGCTGTGATCTGCCCTGGGATTTCAGAGCAGAGGGCCATAGAGGACGGCATCTGATGTTGGCAAAGCCTGCCTGTCCTTCCCTGTCCTGTTGTTGAGGCCGTGCTTTCTTTTTCCCTGTGATGTTCAGATGTTCAGATCCCAAAGGGGTCGGATTGGGAGTGAAGGAAGAAACTTGTCTCCCTAGTCTGCTCCTGGGCACAGAGTGAGGAGCAAGGGTGTGCTGGAAATGTTTTTTCTGTAGCAGCTCTGTGCAGCTGGAGCAAGCTCAGTGATGTCCCAGCACACAGGGGTTGGGTGGGTTTGTAGCCAGCAGAGGTGTCTGGAGATGTCAATGCATGTTGTGCAGAGTTTAAATTCTGTGGAGTTTAACCAGGGCTTTTGCATTTCACAGTTACACTGAGCATGTGCAGGAATACATTCCCACCCTTCCACTCCTTTGTGCCTTGGCCAAACTTGAACGTTTTTCCACAGGGATAGCAGGAGACCTGAAAAATGCAGATCCCAGTATTAGTAGTGGAGAGAGCGTCTGTGAAGCTGCTGTGGGAATGCTAGCATGGGGGTGGGGAGGGACAGCATTTTTTCCTCTGTTTTATTCTTTCCAATGGTAAGCTGCTTTAATTGAAACTTCTCACAAGAGATGAGAATGAGACACACCCCTAGGAGAGAGAACTTCAGCCAGAACAATGTCAGTCTAGCAAAATTAGAAGCAATCAACAAATTTCCTAACCGGGTGATGTCTTATGAAGGGTACCAGGCTTCCTAGTGAATGCATGGCACTGCTGTAAAGTAGTGTGTAGATGATACAGACTGGTATCAGGATTCCTCCTATTTTTTTGTTGTTGGTCTTCAGTACCTTGAGATAAACAGTTCAGATACTTATTCTGCAATGTACATCTTTTTTGATATAAACAAACAGTTCCCTTACCAATATGGAAAATATGCTGTAGGTCAACCACGAGATGTTGGGCTAGATGCAAGCATTGCCAGCTGAAGTTTTGTGGCAAGCATTATGCAGAAGGTCAATTAGGTGATGACAGTGGTTCCTTCTGACCTTAAAATATGGACCTGGTCAGCTGGGATCGTGCTGTGCTGTGACAGCAGAAGTCAGAGGCTTCCCGTGGCTTCTGACTTCCTTGAAGGCTAAGGGCCATGAAGGAAGGGACTTGAAGCTGGCTTTCTGTGGCTCTTACTCTCTCCTTCATAGTTACTGAACTCTTCTTGAATGGGGAATTGGAAGCTTTGTCCTGAAAATATCTGTGTTGTCTAACTGCAAAGCAATGCTTAAATACAAAAGTATAAGCAAGTACAGAAGATTTCAAATAATATATAAAAAATATAAAAATATATATAGTCCTGTCTGCAGTGCAAGGGGCCTTTGGGTGAGCAGTATCCAAAGGTATACTTTCTAACACCTACACCTTCTAGAGGGACTTGTCACTTACAGACAGTAACAGTAATACAAACCGCACAAGTCAGTTTCCTGAGTTGCTGTAAATGGAAGCATGTTTTTAACACTCCTTCTTTTCCAACACAAATGTAGGAAGCTGGCAAAGTAGCTAATTTCAGTGCTCTAGAAAAGTTTAAAGGGAAATAATTTACGGAAACGGAAGCCTCTATTTTTAACTTTGTCAGTCATGGGAGATGGGGAGGAAGAAGAGGAGGCCATCTACTGTTGAAGTCTCATTAGTATGTTATCATATAAGTGTAATCAAAATTTCCACCGCTTTTTAAGCGAGGAGCTACTTGTTAAATGTGTATAATCAGTTATGTGCAAATTTAAGATCAGTGCAGATCTGAGACCATGTGCTGTCTGCTATAATTGTGCTTCATCTCTTGTGTACTTTTTTTCCCATTTTTTTGTTGTGCTGAAAGTTTATATTCTAAAAATACAAGACACGCTGTTTTTCTCTCTGCTTTAGTTTATTATACTGAAAAATATTTTTTTCTAGTAAGTTAAATATTTTTTTAATTTGGAGTTTGAGCAGGTTGTCCCCACCCCCCCCTTTATTACCTTACTATTCTTCATAAACACTGCATTATTTGTCTGGAATTCTTTATTTTCACAAATATTTTTTATTCCTGTATTTTAGCAAACATGCAACAGTGAAGTTATGAGTAATTCCTCATATTACTTGGAAGTACTTTATTGGTCTAGCTTGAAACTTAAATACAATACATTGCATAACTGCTGGCAACCATAGAAGTAAGAACATCAAACTTCATAACTTCAACCTCTTGAAAAGTTTCATATGAACATAAATCTGTATAATTGTCTTTTTCTTGAGGATATATTACTAAGTCACTGAATTGATTGGGGAATATATTGCGTTAGTTTGCATAGTCAGCATTAAGGAGAAGTGTAGAGGCAAGTATATTTGGGGAATTGTAATATCACTGGGATAACTAAATACTGGGAAAACATGGGCTAAGTTTTTGTAAAAGCATGAAAAATGCTGGTTGTCAGGGTGGTGAACCTGGAGTGTGGAACCAGTTGTAAACAGGTCTTAATGTGTTAATAATTTAAATTTGTAGGGACTTTCCCTCACCCTGCTGTCTGTATGAATGTTATGTGTTTGTAGCTTATGCATTTGCATTCATGACTGCAAGCTGAGAATGGTGAGAATAAAAAGCTTAGAAAGTATATAAACTGACATATCAAGTACAAATAATTTGACAGATACATCTATAATTTTAAAGCAAAGGCAAAGAGTGAACTGTGAGAAGAAAATGTAGCAAGGCTGCAAAGCACTGCAGATCCATTGCTCTTTTCTAGACTGTTACTGGGCTTTAAAGAAGTAATTTTTTAAATTCTTTTTAGCAAGGGTGTTATTGTTCCAATGGTATAAAAGAGCAAAGATGTTAGGGAGATGTAATCTTTTGTTGCATTTCTTGGTGCATTTGGAAACTAGAAAAACCTATTAAGGGAAAAATTGCATAAAATGGGACTGTTTTCTGACCACCTTTAGTGTCTTAAAAGTAATAACTAAAATTTTTTTTAATAAAGTTTTAAAATATGTTTTGCTGGATCTTTTAAGTAAGTAGGTGAATTGAGAATTCCTCTAACTGTGCTAATATACGAAGTATTTGCTAATGACTTGTCCATGACTTGTCCATGGCCACCTCTAGGCAACTGAAGCATGCACCCATATCTGCTTGACTAAGGGTCTCTAACTTCTGGAGGAGTGAAGAAACCTTCAATAACGAGGCGACTGCCATAGATCACTGCTTGCAAGAAATGGAGTCTGAAACCCAAAGCATCAAAGATCCTGTCAACATATTTTCTCTCCAGTTGCTTAAAGCTAAATTGAACTTGGTAACTCTTCAGAAAAGTTACTGAAACGGTGTCCTTGGATTGTCCCCGTGTCACGTTGGTTGCACTCTCTCCCACTTGCTTTATTAACGGGAGTTGAGGCTGAAGAAGCAGTCTGGAAAGCCTGCCTTGTGGATCTGCTGCATAATTTGGGCAGGGTCTGCTGGAGCACCATGTGTTGTCTTTGATGGCCCATGGCTGCCCACCAAGTGGGGCATGGGCCGAGGGTGTCTTCTCTGGGGACCCTTCTACAGGCAGAGGTGGTGTGTGACAGCACAGTACCATCTTAGAAGACATTGTGCAGAAATGGTGTGAGAGCCTGTAAAACTTGAAGGAATGTGGTAATCAAACGAGTTTGAGAAATGCTGTATGTGGTACTTTTAGAAAACATATAGGACTCTTATTTGAGTGGGCTGGAGGAGGAGCAAAGGTGTTCTCAAAGCTCAAATGAGAAACTCCCGTCTTGAATTTCTAATATTAGCTGGCAGTGTAGAGTTTTCAGGGCGTGAGGCATTTGTTTACTGTCTTACCTCACAATTTGTTTTCAATAGGATGTATGTGAAGTCATGGTGTGCATAGCCTTTTGGCACTTATCTACACATCACTTTGTTCAGAGACTTGAAAAGAATGGTCTCTTGAATATATATTTTTCCAACCATTGTTTTATACTCAGTCCAGTTGCATTTACTCTTTCCTCCCATTGTTAGTTGTTTTCTGCTTTATTCTCTAGAAACTGTTTGGTAACTTTAAAAATGTGTATTGTCTTTTATAAGTATCATTAAGTGATACTTACTGATGGAAGTGGTTTTACAAAATTAATTTCAGTACAGTTTAATTGAATATACTCAAGTTATAGTAAGTTTTAGCAAGATTGGGGCTTAAAACGTTTTAAAACATCAAATACATCAAATTACTTTTTTTTTTTTCATGGGAGTGCTGAGCTTCTTTGTGCACATAGACATGACAGATGTCTGGTTTTAATACCATTAAACTTAAATTTACCTCTAGGGCAACACTAGTAGTTAAGCATAGTTTGGCTGCAATATATTCTTCTCTCAGACTACAGAAGTATAAAATGCCTTTAGCATCATGTTAGTCGGCCTGTTTTCTAGCATGATGGGTTTTCTCAGTATAAAAAAGGGGTTTTCTTTGGTTAATAAGCAGTTGTAGACCACATCAGGATGTAATTGTATGTATACCTCAAGATTCTGCTGCTGACCACTGTGCATCTGCAACTACTCTCCTGCTAGTCAGACCAAAGATTGCTGTTTAACCTAATGAAGATACTCAGTTTTGCTGACTGTGACTTGTCTTTTTTGTTCGTAAGCTATAATCAATTCACAGAAGCGTTTTACAACACTCTCTTTATTGAAAAATGTTGAAATTAAGCCTTGTCTCTGTCACTTGACACCTTAATGGTATGTGAACAAATTAGTAAATATATATTGCATCTTATATGTTTATTTCCAGGCTGGCTAGTTGGTAAAGAAAGATAAATACAAGGACTTAAGAGGAGAGAGGGGGCCTTCAGCAGGGTATGGCAAACTGCAGCACATGTACAGAAAAGTGAATTACCAGTGGCTGTTAGAACATTTTAGAAAAAATTGACGTCAAAATTCTGAAGAATGGTTTAGTTTAGTAAGGTTAGATTTTAGTCTACTAAGGTTAGATTTAAGGGTAAAGAGCTAGTCAGCAAGTGCTGGCATAATCTTCTGGGTGTAGGATGTGTGGAGTTAGTGAGAGAACATAGTAGATGGGAAGGCAGCTGTGAAGACCTTCCCTGTTTGCTTCTGTATTACTCTAGAGATAGCCAAGGTACCTTACTAATATAGAAATCAAGGAGGCAATGTAACACTGAGCATGTGGTAATCTTTTTATTTTTATTTTTCAATTTAAATTTCAGTCCATACTGCAAGAATCTGCAGGAAGTATTTCACTGCATGGCAGCATATAAGGCCAATTTATATATACATTTTTTTATTGAAACATCAAGCTTCTTTTGATGCTTCCTTTTCTCTTAACATTGAACTCCATGGGCTTGAATTTGGAGTTTTATGCCCCATTTTTGTTCTCCTTGTCTGCTGGGGACATTCCTTTTCCTGCTCTTATTGCCATCTTCCTCATTTGATCTGCTCCCGTTGTTGTTCAAGTGCAAAGGGCTTGTTATGAGAACTTGCTGGTAAGGTCTGGCAGATGCACCTTTTCATCTTTGCTCAGGTGCCTACCATTAGGAAGGTACAGGTGTTTCCTCTTCATCTGGTGTTTGCACACAGAAGTTGTGACCAACAGGCAGAAAGAAGGCAACGATTTTGTGAGTGCACGCATATGCTTTCACACAAACACATACAGCCCTCTGTATAAAGGGGTAGCAATCCGTCGCCTCTTCCCGTGGCTCTTCTAGGATGGTTCACTTAGCCTGTGGACAGGATTGTGCCCAAGTAAGCTTGTCAGAAATTGGAGTTCTCAAACTGGAAGAGTCATGGCAAAGCTAAGCACAGGACTACCAAGTGGCATGCTAGACGGAGCTGAAGCTGGGAGTAGGCTTTGATGTGTACTGGGGATGTAAAAACTCAGACAGCTGCATGACTTGCTCTTTTCCAGCAGAAGGCTGCAGAATTGTGGTTGGCAGGATGGAAGAAAAAGAGAGATCTGCAGGGCTGCCCTGTACTAATTAGGACGTGAATTACCAATAGCATGTAGTTGGAATATTGGTTGGAATATGATTAGGGATATGGTTTAGTGGGGACTGTTAGCGTTAGGTCAGAGGTTGGACTCGATGATCTTGAGGTCTCTTCCAACCTAGAAATTCTGTGAATCTGTGTGAATCTGTGGAATATACTGTTATTCACAGAAATTGGAGAAAAAGATAAAATGTTCATGCAGTATCAATAAAACTAGAACATGGCTTTACTTGCCTGCTCTAAAGCTGTGCCGTGTCAGGTCCAGTGCAGTGTTACGTTAGGCTTTCAAATTGGATGCAAATGAAAAATTAGATATGTGCTATTTCAGAAGCTAGCTGCAGAGAAGCTGAACTCGTATCACTGTTGGAACACTTCTAAAAGAACCAGTTTCTGAAGAGCCACTAACAGAGCCATGACTACTGCTCTGCTGTGTTTTTTTGCTTTTATCTACTTGCATATCTGAGTATAGCCTGGAGTTTAACCCATTGTGTGGATGATGTTTTACTATTTTTTTTACATGAATAATATTTATTAATTAATACTTTGTAACAATTTGTGTAAATGAGTCTCAAAAGCACATCTGAAGATCCCCATTGTCCTGGTTATTCTTACAGAGATGTAGGAATTCGGCTTTGTTCTCAGATTCCAAAGTTCCTGATTAAATTTCCAAATTTCCCTTTTATTTCAATCTTGACTTCTAATTTTTATTTCTTTTTTTAAAGGTTTCTCCCAACATATGTCCTTGAGAAGATCTTATAAATATTTAGAGATTTTGAGTAACCAAGGCAGCTTTATTAGGATTGGCAAAGGAAAAAATTGTAAATATCTTGCATACAATTGTTTCTGGCTAAGAACCTCCTGAATGCAGAGGTCCAGTTTGACATCAGCTGGTGAAACTGTAGTCTCCTAATTTTCTCCCATAACTGTCTTAACTGCTGCATGCTGTCTGGTGGTCTCTGATGGTGTATTACTAGGCTCCGTGTGTACTTCTGTTTTCTGGTCTGAGATGTCAGGACACCTGCTGCTAATCTTAGATTCTGGCTGGCTGCTTTGTACAGTTGCCCATAACTTCAGACTCTGTGCGTACACAAACAAAACATGTTTTAAAGTGCTCATGGAAGTCTTACTTAACCCACCTGTCCCTGTTTTTTATTCTTTATGCTCTGTAAAGACAGCAGATACTAGAAACAAAAGAAGTTTTCTTAAGAGCGCTGACTTTTAACCCAGCTATGATTTCTGGAGGAGGAATTTTACTTGTCTTGATGAAATGCTGGCATCTTTCCAGCAAGAATTTATGGTAATATTTGTGTCTTGAATTTGGATATGGATCATTGCTGCTGCTGCTAAGATATGGGTAGCTGCTTGGAAAACTTGGCTGTGTGGCATATTTCAGCAGATCCTGAACAGACAGATAAATTATACTGCAACTGCAGTATAGATGCAGCTGGAGCTCACATACTCTTATGTTTCAACGTGCTAACTGAGGATTTCTTTGCTGCTTTGGTTTTTGTAAGTATGATAAAGGATAAAAATAAAAGCATATTATTTCTCTGTTGCTTGTTAGTAAATGTTTATTGTTTCTGTAAGAATGAACAGAAAATAGAGTAGGAGTCCTGAGGTACATTTCTTGTAAATGTCTGAAGTAGGCAATGTAAGCTTCTATGATTTCTTTTGAAGCTAACAAATTGTATAGCTTATCTCCTATTCATACAGGTAACTGCATTTGCATCACAAAATCTACCTATTCAGGGATTTTATGGGTACCTACTATGTTTCGAATTTTATGTAGTATAGAGCATGTTGTGTGTGATGAACAGTTTTCATCTAAAATTAGTATACTACCTTGCCTGACAGAAAAGTGTTAATGAGATTAAAAAAAAATAAAATTAAAAAGTGAGGGGTTGCCTACCTTGAAAAAAGTGAATTCTTTTTGATTTTGAGTCAATTGGTTCAACATAGTGTGTAACACAGGACACAATGATATGAAGAAATTCTTTCAGAAACAAAGTATTCCTTTCAGGTTTAAGGTGCCAAAATAGAGTACGAGGGCAGTCTGGTCATTGCACTGAGCTTTTATAGCATTATTTCATTTTTTTCCTGATTTTTTTTTTTCTTTTTTCCTTCAGTACAAAGTCAGAAAAGAGGTAGATAGCTGGCTATCACTTACTTTTTCTTCCTGTACTTTTTAAATATGTGGTATGATATGATGATGAGAATGTGATGATAAGAGTGTGAGGTCCTGGTCACAAAACCTGATCTTTGCAGTGAAACCTCTTGCTCTGTACTTAATTTCATTCATGAGATCTGTGGCAGTAAAAGCCTTTTCCTGCAGATCTCCCTTGAGAGGTGCCTGGGCATGATTGTGTGCCACTTTCCATTGCTTGTGAGCGGTGGCAAACCATGGCTTGGGCTTGGGAGGTGACTGACAAATAGCTCAAATGTTTGCGGGGGTGAAGTGCTTGTTGGCTGTCTCAGCATAGGTTGTCCAGGTTTGAAATAAAGTGCATTAAAGGGCAGTTAACTTTTTGTATGGAAACAGGTGATATCTAATAATAAACACAATTTTCTCCATGCATAAAGATGTTGATTCGTTACTGTAGATGATTAATTCTATCCTGTGCCTTGCTTTGTATCTTGGTGCATACTTTTTTTGGCTTATGTTACTGTAAAAATCACCAAATCACGTACACTAGCTTGACACTATTATCAGTCTTCATGTCCTTATTGTTTTAAAAAGGAATGTAAATTACTGCAAAATGCAGTGTGGTCTTCAGAGGAATGAATTTCAAGTGCCCTTTAGAAGAATTGGAGCTGTTATTTCCTTGCTCCAGGGTGTTTTATTTTGAGGGGAACTACGTCCCAGCGATGACTTCGAATACAAGTTACTTTCTTCAGGTCTTTGTCCTGAGCACAGAATTGCATTTGTGCAAGTTTCCACTTCACTGTCTGTACTGTGGATTTGTCTACATGATAGACCATGTAGATGTTTATAAAGTTATTTTATTCCGAACGTGGGATTGAATTAAGTGGTAAAATGAAAATACGGCATTTGTATTGTGAAAAAAGTTGCAAGGGGGATTCATCTTGAAAATATATATAATGTGTGGTGAACTTCATTGCACTTTTGACTAAGCAGGCAGTACGTACTTTGCTCAACCTTGTTTTGAAATCCAGCTTATTTTAAAGATTTGGAGAGGTCACTTGAACTAAAACACTTCAGGAGAGCTGAGGCTGTTGGGCAGGACGGGCAGCAAGGAGAACATGGTTTCTTTTGGAGCACCAGAGGACTGGCCCCATGGTTCATGATGGCACCTGCTAGTGTAGCGTGGCAAACGGCTCTGGTTTCGAGGTGTAAGGAGAGCCTCTTGCCTTGTCACCAGTGCATGTATGTATACTCAAGTATATGCCCCTAATTTTGGGTGGTTTCTCCAGAGGGCCTGTGGGCTGGGGCTGTGGGAGGCTGTGGGTGGCCTCAGGGCTTCCTTCTCCAGAGAAGTCCTCAGGCCCGGGGTGCCCCGCAGGCCGGGCTGGAGCTGCCAGGGCGAGGTGCCTTCAGGACTGGAGTGTGATTGCTGAAAACTAAACAGCAGCCCCCACCCCTGCCCTCCTCCCCATCAGCTGGTGTAACAGCTTTTCTTGTGAACCTCTGTGGAAAACCGACAACACAAACATCATCTTCCGTTCCTGTTCAGCTTCTTGCTTGCTTTTTATTTTTTTTCCTGTGGGACTGGGGGAGATACAAGCTACAGTACAAGGCAAGAGGATTAGTTGAAATTTATTGCAAGGGCTGTAATTTAAATGACTATTTGAAGGGAGGTAAGAAAAAAATGTCTGGCAGAAAGCCCTTAAGCATGTGCATGACTTCTCATTTTGCCTTCTCTCTTTCTTGTCTTGTGACTCTTCAGTAATATACTTGGTGTAATACTTTATTTTGGATAAAGTATCGCTAGGTGTGTCAGAATGGTTAATTCTTTTCTAGTTATACTGTTGTTTTAAAATTGCATGTCATTTATCAGATCTGTCATATGAATTAATAGTTTTCTAGCCTGTAACTTGGGTTTGTAAGGCAAAAACTCTTATCCCATCAGGCTGTTATTCAATCTGAGATTGGCCTTAAGAGACTGTTCCTCCTAGTTGTTTGTTGAGGAGTATCAAGTTTTATTACATGTTTTCTGGCTTTGTTCTTGGACCTGTCCAAAATTGGGAACAAAACCAAAAGCACAGTGATGCTTTTTGTCCCTTCTTTCCCCCATCTCCTGTGCAAAGAGTGTTTTTGATTCAGAACTTGTTGGTTCATTTTCATAACCTGTGAGTTGTAGACCTCGCGGTTAGCACTTCCCTTCAGTCCTGGCCCACTTCAGAAGACAAGGTGACCCCGCATGTCATTTAGGCGTCTGGGTATTGACTGAGAGATGGCAGCTAGTTTGCTGTGGAGTTCTTGCGTTGGAAATGCTATTTTTTTTAATTATTATTTATTATTATTTTTTTATTTCCTGATCAAGATTTTGCAAAAACAGGCTGTTTGTCTTTCTTTGGTTTCTCCCAGGGGAATTTTTGCTCGATTAGGCTTAGCAATCTCGACCAGCCGGGGCCTTCTGATGTGGCATAAGGGACATGGGAGGCCTGAGGATCTCGTCCAGTATGTTCCGAGGCTTTGCGTTTGTAGAGATCCAGTTCCATTTTTGGAATCCCCGTCAACAAAATTGCTGCCCCATGCTAGCAGTCAAACTGCCTTGTGGAGACTATGCCTTTTCTTTGAACCCAGGAGTGTGCTGTTATTATTTAAAGGTTGATTTTTTTTCTGTGGTTTTGGGGAGCTGAAATGAGATTCTGTTAATAAAGTATGTTAAAGCTAAGAACAGTTTTGCAGTAATTCTTCTAAAATGGTACTTAGTCATTGCCAATTGCCTTCCTTCCCACCCACTCCCTGCTATGAACTGATGGAGTATTTCTCTAGCTGTTTTATATTCAGAAAGCTGTAGTGTTGCATTATGGAAGCCTTCTGGATATGTTTAATGGTTCAAGGTATGGGATAAATTGGCAAGGAAGGGGAAAAATGCCTCTTAGTCAGAAACTGTTTTATTCAACTGTTCAGTTTTATTTTGCGGTTTGATTTCTATATTCTGTTTACCTTGATAATTGGTACCAAAAATATTAATGTAAAATTTGGGTTTTCAGAAATGTCTTCTACTGCATTCAAGTTCCAGACTTCCACTATTTCTTAAAGAAAACATTTAATTTGGGTAGCGATAGAAGTGAGCTCCACAGAGCAAGACCATGCTCGAAGATTTCTGTCGGCTTAGTTTGAGGGATTTTGGTGATAGGTGCTTTCTGAGCTTTAGTATCTGCTTTTGAAGGGTTTCTGAGACACAAAATAATGGGTGCCTGATGACTGAAGAGCATCTTTACTTTTGGAAAGGAGAAACATTTAAAGATGATGAATTAGCCAAACAATCAGAACTTATGATTGGCTCTTTGACACATGCAAAATTGGTCCCCATGGACGATGGTCACTTACACCTGGGCTGTACATTCAGCGTCCATGCCCAGTTAATGTGGAAAGTGGTGCCAGAGGAACTCTGTTTTGGTTGGAAGTTCAGGACCAGCTTATACATGTCGACCAGACATCCTGTGGGACAGGAGATGATAACTTGTGACAGAAGAGACGCCTTACTTTGTTTATCTGCTACTGTGAATGGGTGGCAGAACAGTTCAGGGCAGCCCTGCTTAGTTTGTTCTTTAATTAAAGATGGCAGCATTTCTTTTCTGTTCTTGTTTGTCTTTATAATGCTTGTACGTTGTGCAGAAGCTGAGAAGATGACCTGTCCTATTTAAGCTATTTGGAAAAAAAAAAAAAAAAAGAGGGGAAAGCAGTATTTCCAAAGATACAAAGTTTCAGTAGTCTGCTGCTGCATTTTGTGGCTGATCTCCAATACTGCATCTATTACATTTTTTTTCTTTGCTATTTTGGAACCCCCTGATTTCCCTAACTATAAAATATAACAATCTTGTCCTCAGAGTTGTCCTGGTCAAACAACAAAGGTGTTTTTTCATTTGACTTAGTCAAGCCAATGCAAAACACAGGGACAAGCTTTCAATTCTTATTTTGAACTTTGCATGGTTTAACCAATTGATTCATAATTTAGTCGCATTCAGACATATGTAGCTTGATTATTCTTCACTCAATGTTACGTTACGCTCTGTCTGAAGGAAACTCAAGCTGGAACAACTTTGACTATAGTTCAAAATAAGCAACATCAAGTTAATAGCCTTTGTGTCTGAAAGGTGGCTTTTTATATGTCCTCTTTCTTACAAGGTTTTCTTCAAAAGCATTAATTAAACTATTCACACAGGCTTTATAACGTTGGAATGAAAGCTGGTTAGACAGGTGGATTGACGCTCTTTGGTCACCCTTCTCCAGAAAGCCAGCATTGTACTTGGGGAAGTTGGGGCAGTGGTGGGACCATGGAGAGTGGTGAATTAAACTTCTTGTAGTGCAGAGGGTTGGAGTATCCTGTGCAGGTTTTATTTAGGAATAAAGGGCGAGAGTGTGTTTGTATAACAGGCAAGCATGTCTCATAACTTGTTCCAAAGAAAATCTTGTCTATAGTGTGGTAATTGAGGAACCAGTGTCTAGACTGCTTTGATAAATTGTAAACATGATGTCTTCTGAAAAAAACATGAGAGTTTATGAAAAAATGCTGCATGTTATATCTTTAATATTAGACTGAACTTCAGGGAGATCGGCAGTATTTTGACAATATTTGTCCTGCCTGCTAGATCAAATACCAAAAGAATGCATATGGCAGCCCACAGTAACATCTTCTTTCTCGAATGCTTTGGATTTATATGATTACATGATGTAAACTACATATTTGTCAGGAATGGAAAGTCTTTTAAATAGTGGTGCAGGGGTTTATGTGCATCTTCATTTTCTTCAGCTTTTTATACAGCTTAAGAATCTTTGTATAGAGCTGATTAAAACTTTACAGTTACAAGCTAAAGAGGATATCTATCTATCTATCTATATGTATGTATAGATACAATAGTTACAAGCTAAAGAGGATATCTATCTATCTATATGTATATATCTATATGTATATCTATCTATATGTATGTATAGATACAGATAGATATCCTCTTTAGCTTGTAACTATTGTATCTATATGTATATAGATAGATAGATAGATATACATATACACACACTTTTATCCTACTACCATTAGTTTTGAACACTTTAATCTGAAGAATACTAAAATAGTTTTAGGAGACAGGACAGATAAATTTAGTTTTATGTTCTGTATATTTTGTTAGTGACTGAGTGGTGCGCTTACTGGACCATTGGAAGAGCTCAAATATAGCCATGGTATTATTTCCATCATTTGAAGTCTTTACAACTGAATTTGGTTGGTTTTATTTCAGTGTGGGGAAGTGAGGAGAGATTAGTGTTTCAAAGAAGGACGTGTTTGAGTTCAGATAAAGCTATTGTTTTATTCAGGCTTTATCAAATGAAGTGAAAATACCAATCCCAATGATCCAGTGTATTTATAAATACAGTCCAAATTCTGGTGTCAGGAAACTTTAATTGGATATTATAATATATGAACAGTTTCCATTTTACGCCAAATACTATTATGGGCTACTCATATTATGCTGAACTTAAGTCAGTCCCTAAAAGAATGCATGCATTGAATCTTGGCAAAGCTGTTGTCATTCTAGGTATTAAAAATGCCTCAACATACAAATATTGAAGTTGTTGGAACCATATCCCATGTGTAACTGAAATTATTATATTAATAGCTTTTCTGTAAAGGAATTTTATTGTAGCTTTTAGAGGGAAACACTATCTTTAAGTGATGATTACAATGTTTCCCAAAGTGTGCTTTGGGAAGTAGACATGATTCAACTAAATGTTGAAGATTTTTATTTGCATCACTTGTTTTTCCTATTCTCATTTTCCTTGGTGTTGTAGAACAGCATTGCTACATAGTCTGTCTTTAGAATTCATAACCACGTGTTTTCAGTATTCATGTACATACCAAAATTGTTGTGGTTTTCAATTACCCACAGGTCTGTCAGGATTTTGCTCAGGAAGGTACGTGTGTGACATTTTAAGCTTTTAGATAGGAGGTGCCGTTACCTGTTAGTTACTGTTTCTGCTCTAGTGCAGTTCAGAATTGTTTTTAGACGTGTTTATATCCCCTTCTTTATGTTTTGGGGGAGAGGAAGTAATTTGGATGAGTCAGGACCAAAGGAGTATCATTAATAGTAGCTGGAAATGTATAATTGAAAATAAATCAATAGCACTATATAACATTTATTTTTTAAGGACAAACAATTATACTGCTTTGACACCTTGAAGAGGTTAAAGCCTATAAAGCCTCTAATATTTTTCTAGTAGTGATGAACTCCAACTTTCACATTTGTGTTCTTTGCAATATGGGAGAAAAACTGGCAGGACTGCATGCCATCATAATTAAATTGTTAAACATAGAAACTTGAAGGTAGAAGCTCGTCTTTCCTGTTTGGGGAGTATCTGTCAGCATATTTAAAAACTGTATGTTTGTAATTATTAGCTCATTCCTAAGCAGTATAACTATTTTGTGATCAGAACATGGTGGTATCTTCAAATCATGTAATAACTGCACCTTTTGTATTTACATGTGTTTATTTTTGTTTTTACAGGATTACAAAGCCATTGACATTTGCTGACTGTGTTGGTGATGAGCTTCCTTTAGGATGGGAAACTGTTTACGATCAACAGATTGGAGTTTATTATATGGACCACATAAATCGTGAGTAGATGTGTGGTTATTTTTAGGAGCACTAGCAAGCTGATGTTAACTGATGGCACTAACTTTGTTTCCGATACCATTTATGCAACTCATGTTACAGTGAGGGAATGCATGCAAGTAATTTCTTGTACTATCTCTTTCGTCATCTTTCAAATGGGGCACAACCCTTCTTCCCTTTGTAAATAATTTTATAATCGATGATTGAGATATAGTGTATAAAGTTACTTTGTTTTTCTTTGTCAAACTGTGGACTGTTGGTGGTAATTTTGTTGCTTTTTATATTTATCAAGATTTTCATGTTATACTCTTGCACTTCCTAGCTTTCCAGTGATCCATAGTTCACTCTTCCGTCTTAAAAAAAAAAAAAAAAAAAAAAAAAAAAAAGTTCTGAGAGACAAGTGCTGATTTTTTTAATTAGAAGCAATATGAAATACAGTAATTTCATTTGCTCTTAAGCAGTGTAAATTTTATGCTTTAATATAGTACAAGGTACTGTCAAGAAGGACAACAGATGACCCTTTGAGAAACTAAGGGAATGATTTCCATCATTTTCTCTTCTGGACTACTGCTGAGCTTTGTATCACCACGGAGCTGGCACATCTGCCAGTTCTACTTTTAAAGTAGTATGCCTTAACTTCACAGCTTTGTACTGCTGCTGCAGTTACTACTCTACTCTATTGCTATCATTGAGCATCTTATCACCAAGGAGTGAACGCTTTCAGTATTGTGGGAATTGATGGTTGATGAGGAGGGAGAAAAGAAGAAAGTAGCTATATGAGCTATCACAGTAATGGTAAATAATATAGTCTGCACAAGCAACCTCAATACTATCTACTTGAAATCTAATCTATTTAAAAGAAAAATGTAGAATTAGTTTTTGGTTTCCTGCCATCACTGGAATTACTTGTATATTGTGGTTTAACAATTATTTAAAAAACAACAACAAAAAACAGCACAACACAAAAACACCAGAATAACAAATGTTATTTTTTATACTGTTTGACCCTCATATGCGCTTATTTGTTGTGAAGTTAACAGCTATCCCAAATTAAATAACACACTTTGAAGAGCTGATAGTGCACTGATCATAAGGATAGATAAGCTAGGCAATTTAAAATCAACAAATGCAAGTAGTTAGGTAATTCTTACAAAAAGGTCAACTTAAAAGAAACAGTAACTTAATGGCTGCTATTTAAATTGTCATGGTAACTTTAGTTAATGCTGAATAAAAAATGAGGTTTACATTGGAGTCTATTTGCACCAACATGTATGTGCATCAAGGTGCATATTTAAAACAACAACAATGAAAAACATGAGGATATTGGCAACTGTTTTTTTCCTTAATCTTTGTAAAAGGCATTAGAAGCCACTGTGAATAATGAGTAGAACATGAACTCCTGTTGCAATGCTGTGACTAAAAGAGCTAATAAAGCATCCCACCAATAGGAACCTCTGATAGGAACAACAATCACCATTGCATGCAAAGGAAATCACTCCCTTTTGTTTTTCAGACTTTGTTATTAGCTGTTTTACCACAGACATCAAGTTTGAACTTAGAGTAAGGCTATTAATCATTGTAGGCATGTCAGATCTGGCTTGCATTTTTTTCTGTGCAATTCAGAGCAAAAACTGTCGAAGAGAGTCTTTGCAGAGAGAAATTAAATTCCCAAATGATCGATGGGAAGGCACAGAAAGAGAGGATTAATATAAATGAGTCTGGGAACATAAAGCTAAGCGTATTAGGAATTAAATAAAAGAAGTTTATGAACCGAGGGATAGAGACTTCATAGGGCCAGTGCTGAGCTGAGTGAAAGGAATCATTCTGCAATTAACAAGGTTGCAAAATTTGTCTCTTTCATGATAACTAATTACTTGCAGCCCACAGATATTATCCTAAGTGGTAATTCAGCCGTCACAGCAAAATGGGTTTGTCACCCTTAGGCTAATACAGTGCTTGCATATACAAGCAAGATTTATATTCAGAGGGAAGACGGAGTTGATATTCTAGCTAGATTATCATTATTCAAAAATTACTGGGATACTCGGTCCAATTTTGAACTGTGGACATCAAAGGTACCAATCAGGATGGCATTAACTTCCTTTGTAGGAGTGAGAACTAATGACTGGGCCATCATGTGCATCACGGGACGGTGTCAGGCAAGTGGCAGAGGTGGTAGAGGAATGGAAGAAATGTCTTTTCAAAACAAGTGCCTTGCATTGTGTTCTGAAATACGTCTAAAATACTTGAAATAGCAACTTCCAAGTGAAAGCAAAGTTTATTCTTCAGACCTTCTCAGGCTGCCTTTAGCGACTGATCAGGTTTAAATGCTTTATACAGCACTGGAGCTGTGTTAATTGACGAAACAGTTACCAGTGCTTTGGTTTCAAGAAATCCCGTGAGAAAATGCAAGGAATGATTCAAAGAGATTCTTCTTAAAGTTATAATTATCAGGGAACTGTCATGCTTTGTGCATCCTCTCAGCTTTTTGCCCTTGCCCCTTTTAAAGAAAAACAACATCTAATTTTTCCAAGCCTCCTCCTGTATTTGTTTACCCAGAAAGCAATAAAAAGACTTCCAGGCAATAACTTTCCATTTATATTGAAAAACCCCAGGAACAGAGGAATCTTCTGTAAATCTCAATGGTACTTCCAATCGTGATCTCCATCTTGTTCTGTAAATTCAGTACTTTGTTGACACCCTTGCTAAGCTACTCTTGGCTCTTGTCCAACCATTGCTTAAAAAACTGTGGCGGCTGCCAGCCGCAGAATTCCTTTCCCTCCTCCTCAGAGTCTTGGGAGCCTTTGAAGTCTCCTTTAACCAGTTGGGCATTCCCCAGTGGGGGAATAATATATTCTTTGCGTTTGTCTGGGGCTGTTCTTGAATTACTATAGTTGTTTTTTTTTTTTGTTTATTTTTAATTGTGTACAAAGAAACAAAGGAAGTGAATTTTATCATCCAACTTAGCTTTAGTTTCAGTCGTTACATGGCAAACTTATGTAGAAATCCAGGGCAAAGTGAAGCCTCTGTACACATAAAACAGAAGAGAACGTCACTGCTGTACCAGAGAAGTTTTCTGTCCCAGAAGAACGCTGCTAGCTTTTGAGAAGGCTTCTGAAATTATTTGAAAAGTGATGCAGCGCCCTGTAGTACAGAACCTCAGAAACATCATGTTTCAGCCTTGGCTGTTTGTTGAGATTAGAACTATTAATTTTCTATTCCAAAACAGCTGCTTACTATACAGCTCTTCTGTGTCATAAATGTTTATTAATTTCTGCATACTTTCCATAGAGGTTTAGCAGTTTTAGGAGTATTACATTTGCACAAACTTGAGGGACAATGATGGATGCGATCGTGTTGCCAATAATCATGCCCTCTCTAAAGGATGGGCTGCAATGTGAACTCAGCAGTTTTCTCTGCTTGCCCTGCATGCAGAGACTGGGCACGTAAACATTTATGGAGACTGGAACAAGTCATGGCACATCCTGCCCTGGGCTGCAGAGGTAGCTTAGGGACATCGGAGCTGGGATGCTTTGGAGACTGGAGGTGCTGTTGGGAACAGAGGGTCACTGGGGTGTGGGGAATACATTGGAGAAATCACACAGCTGTAGGCACGATCCTCATACTGTTGCAATGTGAGGAGTTGTGGGGAGAGAAAAGTGACAGCTGTTGAGAGAAAAGGTTATTGGGAACATAATACGGAAATTTGTTGGAAGTACTCTTCAGAAACTAGCTTCATGGTGTTTTTTTTTTTTTTTTTTTTTTTTTTTTTTTAAATCTACTTTTCAAATAACTCTCAAATGGTAGAGCTGGTAACATGACCATGACACCAGTAGAGATCTTAATTTGTTAAGGTCAATCTTTTATAATTTCTTATTTCATCACAAGCACCAACATTCTGAATTATGTATGCAAGATTAATATTAAACATAACTGGCTTTCATCTCTTGTGAGAAAAAAAGTTTGGAAAAAATGACTAGGTGCTTGCCTCCTGACTGTGCTGCAGGTTCTGCCACTGCTTTGACTACTGACAGTGCATCTGCAGCAACTTCAGTCTTCAGTCATCAGGAGTTAACACTTAAACATGAGACTTTTCATGGACATCCTCACGTAAAACATGTTTGCTAGCTTGAACATCACCACAGAGACAAAAGCAAGAGAACTAATAACATTTTTAGAATTTTATTGTATGTGTATTACAAATGTTTCTGGAACTCTGAAGGGATTGCTGTCAGGTAGTAGCTTTGGAAATAAGCGTATATGGGAACAAATTTTGTACCGGAATCCTATTTTAAATTTGTGTCTAAATACAAAGAGTTCTAAACTCTAGAAGGAGAAAGCGTGAAAGTGCTTTTTCTTAAAAACAAAACAACAAAAAAAACAACAACAAACAAACAACAAAACAAACCACTAATGTAAATATTTTTTCTGGATTTGGGATTAAAATGCAAACTTTTCTGTTGAATAACTTTGTTTTTGACTAGGCAGGTGTAGTCAGTAACCCTTTTGGGATGTTGAACCTGCAAAGCTATTTGTAATAATGTAAAGTAACATCCCAGCTGCCTTTAGAGTTAGGGGTTAAGCATTAAGTTAACTTCTGCTTCCCAATGTGGTTCTGAGTTTTGAGGTAGTTCTCAGATTTTTCAAGTTGGCTACAAAGGAAGGTTAGAGTAAAAATACTGTTTTCTTTGGGTATGTTCTCTTTTGTAAAGAAAAGAATCAAATTTAAATGCCTTTTACGTTTCAAAGGGTTTTCTTATTCTTCCACTCTACATCCTTCCTTCCTCTTGTCCAGGCTGGAGTGATTTTGAGCACTGTAGTGTTAGGCACACTTGTTTTGTCCAGATTTTTGAACATGTCACTCGTAAGCTGTGATATAGACTTGTAGAACAGACCTTAACAAAATAATTTGTACTTCGTGGGATGGTGTCTTAAAAGATTTTTATGTTTTTCTCCTTAGAGCTCACACAAATTGAGGACCCAAGGGAGCAATGGAGAAGGGAGCAAGAACGCATGCTAAAGGAATATTTAATAGTTGCCCAGGAGGCACTTAATGCCAAGAAAGAGATTTACCAAATCAAGCAGCAGCGTTTTGAACTAGCCCAAGAAGAATATCAACAATTGCACAAAATGTGTGAGGATGACAACCGTTCTTACGCTAGCTGTGAGTATACCAGCCTTTTCTTGATTTATTGTGAATACGAAATGCAACGTGTGCAAACTGGCTTCACCACCATGTTCTGTTCTGAATGAAAACCCTGAAAGCAGAAATGAGGCACAGTCCTTAGACTCTGCTATTCAAGTACTTTGGTTTCCTGTTAGGCATTCCTGTTGGAGTATGCCTTTTTAACGTCATGCAGGGACACACCTCAACCAGCATCTCTAGCCATCTTGGAGCCAGCCATACTGAAAGCTTCATGAAAGGCAACAAAAGAATGAACGCTGCTGGGCCAGCCACCTACTGGCACTCCTAAATTCATAGTTACTCTTCTCTGGAGACTGGGGAGACAATCAGCTTCGGGGAAGTCTTCTGCAAATCTGTGGTCAGTTTATCAACTTTTTATAAAGAGTTCAGAACAAAGCTTTGTGGTCAAGAGTACCTCTGATGTGACAAGTTAAAACATCTTGGTGCACTAGGAGAGTTGTCTGATAAAAGTAGGCATTTCAGTAGTGCACCTGGGTCTTGGATGCCAGGCTCTGACCCTAATGCTGGCAGTAGGTGGCAGAACCTTGATGTCTTGCTCTTCTTGTTCCTCAGATGTCTGAGGCAGCTTGTGGTAGTAGATGGAGCACTTCTAAAATCTGAAGTTGCACTGCTGTCATCACTCATGGTTAGTGCAACAGAAAAGGCATCTTCAAGGGGTCAAACAGTCTAGTTCAAAGGAGAAGTGTATCAGATAGATACACGCACCAGCCATGTGGAAACCTAGTGGAATTTCACTGCACGGGTGGCTTTTCAGTGACTGTGTGTACAGCCATTGTTCAACTGCAGCATTTCCTGGTAAATGCCAAATTCTTGGTAAATATGGGAACCTCCGCTTACCCCTTTCTGAAAAAGTTTAAGAAACCTGACCATGAGGGTTTAAAGCAGGCATCTGGATACAAGTGTTTAGATTTTGATACAATGTTATTTATTAATCCCAGGTAATTCATTTGTATGCATTAAAACTAAGTAAAAGATGGTTTTTAGACCTGAGATGTCCCAGATGGTCTTGACCAGTCTTTACCAAGAGTTCTTTTACTGTTGAACTGAATTATCTCATCAGTTTATTTAGTTTTAAATATATGTATTTCTATGATTTAGTTTTTGACATGACAGGTATGACTGGTCGTATTTCTCACTTTTATATGGAAGTTTCTTAAGAATTATTAAGAAAATATTTTTTTCTTCTTAAGGCATTTTTCATTAAAAAAGAAAATATTCAAAGAACTTATTATTAAAAGACTTGGAGTGGGATAAAAAGATCGTGATTTCAGTATTTCAGATTATTAAATCTAACTTTATTGCAATACTGTTCTAGAAGCTTGGGTTTTTTGTTTTTTAAAAATTGACAACAGTTCAGTTTGGTATTTTGTTGAATTATTTTGGGTGACTATGCAGGAAGAAGATGCTTTTGAAGAAGGTAATATACTAGAAAAAATATATTTTTTTCATATTTTTATAGCTCTTAGGAAAAAAAATTGAAACACCAACAAGATTGACTGAAAATGACTAAACTGGAATATATCTGTAGCATGAGTGCAAACGTGTTGACTTATGCTTCTCAGTCTTCTGGTAGTGTTTGTATGTGTATCTGTGAAATCAATAACAAGATACTATAAAAATCATTTAAATAAAACCTTTCACTTGTTTTAAAGTGAAAAGATATTTTAATCTTCTACAGATGCATTAATTTATTTTATATTGCTTTGAGGTCATATGCATCTGTTTAGGGAAAATGGGTGGATTGATGATTCAGCGCATCATGTTGGTTTTTTTCGACCGCAGTCTTTATTTATTTATTTATCTATTTATTTATTTTAATCCCTTTGGGGATTATTCATGCTGTCTACATGAGATTCCCCAAGGCTTCTACATTTGTTTTTCTTAATTCAGCCACTCCCCTGCACTCTGGGATGCTTGCTTCTCCATTTATTGTGCAGAAATCTTTGACTTCTAATTAGATAGCCAAAAGGTGGGCACTCATATTGTGAACGTTCCTGCCTTCACCATCAGTTGTTTCAATCTGTTGCATTAAAAATGTAAAAGTACACAAATTGTTTTCGTTCTCTTTTCTTGGGGATGCTGCTATTGCCTCAGTACAGTGTGCTCATGAGTGGGAGGCAGCGTGAGCTCAGCGGTCGTGGGTTGGCAGGGAGGTGCCCATGCAGCAGTTTTGTGACTCAGTTGCGATCAGCACTGTTAAAAAAATTTAAAAATAATCCATAGAAAATCCTGGATTTAAAGAATTAGCCCAGGCATGACTACTCATTTTGGCAAGTTTCTGCACGCTTGACATGACCTTGGTGTTGCGGTATTCTTTTGAGAGTGGAAAGGCTCAGTGAAATGCAGACATGGATATGGGTTTCAAAGCAGCAGCCTTCAGCTCTACAAAAGGGTGGTAGGTCTAACAGCACAACCTGATCCACTCGCATACCGGGCATTTTTCAGTGGGCCAGTGCAGCTATGAATGGCTCACTCGGTAAATCACAGATAGTCTTGTCCAGCCTGTTCTCCAGGACCTTTACTTCATCTGTCTAAGGTTTAGCTGGTAATGTCATGGCTTGAAATTGTTGCCTGGCTCTACAGATATGTTGCTGTATGAAGAGCTCTCCTGCCAGGGGTGGAGCTGTGTCTCTGTTCCCCACACCGTTGGTTTAGGAGGCAATGTCTCCCTTTCACTGATGGCATTTTGTCCTGCCAGTAGTTTTGTGACTTTAGTCCCTATTGTAACGGTGTGACAATGTACCAAGAAAACAATTAACAATTGTTAATGTTACACAAATCGTTTGCATAGGTAAATGCTACCATCTTTTAGTGGAAGTTACTGGCTTTTTAGCAACATACAATGCTGCTATAAACAATATATTTATTTTCTGTTCAGGACAAAAAATCAGGCAGGCCAAAGATAATTCTTCTGTTGCACTTTGGCAGGGAGGGTTATTCTAAAAACTAATGACTTGTAGTACAAGGAATGGATGCAGTGGTCTAGTAAACACTTCTACATCTTAACAACTATGTTAAGAAAAAATATATAAAATGCTGTTTTCCATCTGTTTAGCATTTTCTGGATTTTCAACTAATACCAAGTATGACCCATATCAGATTAAAGCAGAAATAGCCAGCCGTCGTGACAGAGTGAGTAACCTTTTTTAATTTTGTAAAAATATGAATTAGGCATGGGGAAGGGAGGGGGACTACCTGCTTTTGCTTTTGCTTAACATTTACACTGGGTGTTGCATGCATTTTTGGAAAAAAGTATAAAAAATGCTTTTCTACTCTGACTTATTGTTCCATTAAAGTGAGTCTGTATTTATTGCATTTCAGTGACTTGTAAAGTAATGCTTTTTCCATGTTACAAGCGTCAAGATTTTGTCATGGATGTCAGAGACAAACTCAGCCAGGCTTTCAGAAATTACTTTCTCTGTGCAAACTGCTGCAAGTAGTAAATGTTCTGCAGCCAAATTCTTCCTTGATTGAGTGCAGTTCAAACCCACTGTCTTCATATTTTCCCATTTACCCATTTTCAGTGGGGTTCCATGGATGTCGTTGAAGATGATTTAGCTATTTGTTTGGAAGTCTGTTAACAATTCAGTAGACATGCTGGCAAAATAGAAATGTTTTAGCTAATTTTTGACCAGAGCTCTTTGGGGATGGGGTGGGGAAGAAGTGCAAACCTTTTTGTAGTGATAGGTGGTTCTGTAATTAAAATGTTTTATTTCTAATTAAAATAAATAAAAATGACTAGAACCATACTTTTGGTACTGTCTTGTCTGAAGAAAGAATAGCTGACTTCTCAAATTTCTCCCATGCTGCAAACGGTTTAACTCTGTGTGTCTGTTTAAAGCAAATTGATACAGTAGTCAACTGTTTTAAAAAAAAATAAAAAAATAAGGCAGTTATAACATCAAGCTTTAGGACATGTTTTCTAAATTGTACATTTCTCTTTATTAATCAGTAAAATGGAATTTAGTGTGCCAGGTCAGCCTAAAAAAATCAATTAAAAAATACTGATCTTTGCAGGATAGTGTTCCGTTTTTGTTGTAGTGACCACTTTCCACATGAGCGCCTCTGAAAATAAATCCTGTTCACCACCCTTCAAAGGCATTTATTCTATCTGTATATGTTTACTACATGCTGACTAGTGTTAGCTTGTTTTACGTAGCCTACATGTCAGCATATTCTAAACAAGAAAATACGCCTTATTTGTTTAAATAATATTTAAAGAAAACAAACAAGATCTTCACTTATGACTACTTCCCTCTGTTTCTGCATCTTAAAATAAAATGATATCCCAAGTGCGTAGGACAATCTGTTCCACTGAATGCATGTATTTGTTTTCATGATTGCTTCAGGTAATAGAATAAGTAGAATAAAATGTGCAGTGTAAAGTGTTTGTGGATAGTTCTTCAGACAGTGCTTCTCTTTTACTTTCCATTTATGCACACTAACTGGAGGGGGCAGAAGGCAGGACAATATGAAAATAACCATAGGAAATCAGGCTGCCGTTTCTGGAAGAGAGACCAACTCTGCTGCCAATGATTTTATTCAACACATTGAATGTGTTTTAATATTATTATTTTTTGACTAAAGAGCTAAGAGGTATTTGTTTGCTGCAAGGGAAGAAGAAAAATTGGGACTGAAACTCGTTAGCTGTTGGCATAATCTATTGGAGGCAGAAGACCATCAGAACAGATGAGGAAATCGATACTCTGAATGTTGTGACCACAGTTTGATTGGGTTGTATTATTTTTCAGAAGGTCTGTTACTTTTGTGCAAATTTTAAAGAAAACAGCAACAGCCCTTAGATTATCACTTCCGTTAAACAAACAAACACAACTTAAAATTTTGATTCGGACATAGTTATTTTTTATAATGTAAGTTTCTGTTTCATACTGTTACTTTAAATTATTTTGATATATTCAGCTTTCTAGGCTAAAACGAGAATTGGCACAGATGAAGCAGGAGCTGCAATATAAGGAAAAAGGAGTGGAAACTCTGCAAGAGTAAGTTAAGGGTTTGTGGGAGGATGGTATTTTTTCCTTTCCTTTATTCATCTTGGAATGACTTGCTTAGAAAACTATTGCCAAAAAAAAATTTGAAACCTTCTAATTGCTTTGCTTCAGAGTTTCTGCTGTGATAGTGTTGCAGGTTGAGAACAGTGTGAAGCGATGGAAGAAGGATTGGACAAAACTAGTTCAAAAGGTGATTTCATGGATCCACATGCAAAACAATTTTGTAGGCACTGTCTTATAACTCTGGCAGAAAATTTTGTGCAGGTGGAGTCAGATTTATAAAATGTTCTCTGGACATATCCGAAGATATCTCTGTCTGGAGCACAGTGAGAAACACCATGCAGAGGAGTAGCCTTTCTGTGAGCAGTACCTAGGCTTTCTGTCTGGGCAGTGTATTTCTCCTGGGAGGAAGGCTTGAATGCCTCTTTTTCCTTTTACCTTGGTAGTCAGACCTTCCAATTCTGCATGCTGGTGTGTGCGTGTGCAGTATGCTCCGTGAGACCCGGGGTTTTGTTGCATGTGTGCAGAATGACTGTATGTAGATGTGACCCCTTGTCTCCTCCCTGGCAGGAGAGGTAACTCAGGGCAATTTGCCACTGCTCCTGGGACAATTAGACAGCCTGCACTCTGTTTCCCTCACACTTACCGGTGGCAAAGGTTGAGAACTGTTGTGGTAACCCTCTCCCTTCCACTCTTCCTGCAGGCCATCAGATGGGAACCGAGTGACTTCCATCTGTGCGCTGCTTAGTCACCTATACACATAGCACATACATGGGAAGCCCAGTGTGATAGGGAGAGAGGTTGTCAGGCCATGGAAAAGATGGCAGGTAAACACATGTTGCTGTGGCTTCCAGATCTGCTCAACAAGCTGAGAGGCCAGGCTGTATGTTGAACAACTCCTGGATTTGCTTTGGACGTGTGGCCATATATTTAGAAATCTTGGCCATTTGTGCTGTTTCAACATGCATGTGAACGAACTGCCTAATGCAGGCGCTTCTTGAAAATGTTGGAACCATTGCACATCTAATGCATTTTGCAGTGTAAGTACACTATCTGTGGAAATAGTTTGAAGCTGTGGATTTATTGTGTTGGTGCTACAAAGCATGGGCACGCACTTTCACTTCAGGAATCCTGGCAAAGCTCCGGAGGTCCCGGAGCAATTAGGTTCCTGATTTTCCAGCTTAGACTGCATTAATCAAACATGGTATTTTGTTAATAAAACCATATAAAGGGAAGTACTCAGATTTTACATTTAAAGGAGAGGGAATAGCCTACGCATTTCATGTTTTCTAATCTTACAAGGTTCTTTTGTTTTGTAATGCATTTTAAAAGCTTCAGAGAAAAAAAGTTTGACCAAAATCCTTCATTGGCAGATATAATATAATCATTCTCTGATAAATGTAGTTTATTGACTACAAAAAGCATTTACACTTAGTTGCAGGGGAGTTGTTAATATATGATATTAACTGCAAATTTGTAAAGCAAAGCCTTCTGTATATTGAAACAGCAAATATTCTAAGTATGGTCAACATTTCAGGATAGTAACATAATTAAGTGGTAACAGAACAAAAAAAAATCATCTTAAGATTCTTAGTCATATTTTCTTTATTTCAGTAAGAATTGCCTTGCCTGTTCTACTTTATTTTCCTCCATGTGGTTACTGTTTTTTTTTTAAGGGCGTAGGTTCAGTTTTTTATAAAAGGACAAACCACTTGATGAGGGAGATGAAAGTATTTGAAGGCCAATTGAAATTGAAGATTGTTTTAATTAATATAATTAATCTAAGACTGTCCAGCAAAGCAGTGCAACTTTTTGAAAAATAAAGTCTGCAAATGATTATGAGTGCAAGTGTTCCTTTGATTTTAGCCCAAGCTAAGTTGCCTGGAATACAGGAGGGGGGTACAGGAGAGACTCTCAAGAGAGGAATTGTTTTAAATCGAGCTGTGTTCATCACATCGGTCAGTGGTAAATGTAATCAGCTGGTTTAAATGTTCAGGGATGACAGCTCAGTGCTTCAGAGCCTCTCATTGCTGCAGTCGCTCTCTGTGGGTGTACAGGGTGGCAGACATCGTTCGCTGCAGCCGGTGATAGCGTTTGGCTGGGTGTTAGCCTGTATTGCAGTGAACTGCAGTTGGTGCTTGTGCCCTGCTGAGTTCTGCTCTCTGCAGTGACTTCTGGACTTTTTTTATTTTTAAAGTAATTAATCAGTTGCCTTTCTGGTAAGGTACGTGCTTTCTTTTGAATATTTTGCTTCTACTAGGAAGTGAGCCAATTTGGAGAGTACTCATGCTGTCTAACAACTGAAGAGAGAAGCTCTCCTGGCCTCCTTGTGTAGGCAGTGGAGAGGCAGACTGCGTCGGTGGTCGGTCCATGCCAAAAATCTGACTGTGCTCTGGGTTGTCCCTGGGCCTTCACTCCCCCAGCTCTCTTGCTCTCTTACTTGTCTGGGGAAGAGTCTCTCCAGTCAAGTACTGAAACTAAAGTATTTTGCTGCTTGTATATTCAAAAACAAAACAAGTGCATTGTCTGAAAAGAAACTCGCTGTTCCTTCTCTAAATTAAAAGTTTTTTTTTTTTTTTTTTGTTTGTTTGTTTTTTTAAAGATTCTTGCATTTCAGGCATTTCCCTCTTTTGTTACCTTTTCTAAATTTTTGGTCTGCCTAATTTTTGTTCCTTCTTGTGCTAGGTCAAATCTTCAAGTAACTGCCAAACTGAGACTGGCATACATCCTGGTCAGCTGTTTAAAAAGCCATGTTCTTCATTTTATTTTAAGTACATGCCAAGAACAATATTGGGAGTTGTCACACTTCAGTCTTTACATCTGGCCGAACGTTTGCCTTGAACCTCTGGACAGAATAGCGTGGGAGAAGGGACCAGAACTTGCACAGCCCTGTGTTTGGCCGCTGCTGGGCCCAGCCCTTGGAGAAGAAGAGCCCCATTTTTTGCTGGGGGTGGTTAGGGTGCTCGGTGTTCCTGCTGCTTCTTGGTGCTCTTAGATTCTGATGCCCTTGGTTAAATGCAAATCTTCTGCATTGAAATTTTCCACATACATTATCTGCCTTGGACTAGGTTGTCATCTTTTCATTTTAATTTTAGTAAAATTGCCTAGCCATTTCTGAGAATTAAAAAAAAAAAAAAAGTAGAGGAAAAAATGAGTTTTGTGGGGTTGAGAGGGGATTGCAGGTTTTTAGTTTCTCGGCAGCTCCAATACAATCAGAATTTCAAATTTTGTAGTGTGCAGCATTTTGTTAGGTCTATATTTTCACCAGTTTCATCCAAATTCGGCAGTATTGTCGTAAGCCTTTGAACATTATGGTCTGCTTTTGCCCACTGCAGGCTTTCTGGAGGTATTTCAAGCCTGCTGGGATCCCACCCTGCATGAAAGCCTTCCCTGCTCCTTGGTCCCCAGGGGTGTCTTTGCCCTGAGGCACAGCTAGTTGAGGCCCAAGGCTAGGGGGTTAAAAATGAGCCTTACCTGGAACAAATCCCTTCACCTGACCTGGCAGGGACTGGGAACAAGGAGCAGCTCCTTCTCTCCTGTGTTTTCAGTGACCCTGTTGCGTGTCGGCAGGAATTTTGGAGGAAGAAGGCGTTTAGCAGGAAAGGAAATGAAAACCCGTCCAGTTGGCCGTGAGAGCACAGGGACCGCTCAGAGAAGTGAGGAGAGTTGGGGAATTAGGGCTGACTAAACAGTTTATAGCTGCAGACTAGTTCAGAGGATATAAGACCTGACAAAAGCTTTAAAATTAGGCTTTAACTCAACTACAGACCTATGCTTTGGGGGGGGAGTCTTAGGTATTTGAAAGACGTGGTGGAAAATAGAGGAACACAGAGACTGCCATGTAGGACCAAAGCTATTCCGAGTGTGTTAATAGCCTACATATCCTGGAAACATCTTCCTCAGAAAATGTGTATTTCAGTCATGGGTTGAGTATTACTTGAATGTTCTTCCTGTTCGTATAAAGGGGTAATCTGTTTTTGCATCACACTGTTTTCCATTAATAAATGGAAGATTCCTGTCAACATGGTGGCTTTCAAAACTAGAGATTTATGAAAGGAATTAAAAACTAACAGACAATGAATAAGCAGTAGTTTTGTAAGATACTTAAGCCGGTTTGGATTGACAGCAGTACTGATTTAAGTTCAGATATTTCTGGCAGTAGAATATTATCTGATTCTTTACTTAAACAAATACCAGTTCATAAGTTGGGCTCCAAAGTGACGTCCAGGAACATGAATTTGTGGCTAACTGGACAAAAATCTGGTTGAAATTAAATAATTTCCTTTTCCTGTAATACCACCTTGTACCTGGCAAACAGTATAATGAACGGTTGTGTAGGAGGCATTTTCTGGTCTAATATTTGGGTGGAATCTATGTTCTTAAAATTAATCTAACTGTCAGATAAAACCATGTTATCATTTTCATGAAACTTTTAGTGAATTGGATTAGTTGTTTTATCTAATCTTTTCTGGATTTTAACTGGAAATGAGTGAAGAGTCAAGTAACCATCTGAAAAAAAAATAAATAAAACTTTAATCCAAACTTTAGGTTCTTTCTGGTTTTTGAAACAAAATAAAAGCTTACATATTTTTGTATGCAACATGAGGAGAATTGTGCTTAAGCGGAAAGCTGAGGTTCAGACTTACTTTGCATTTTGACAAAATCAGGAGTTGTCAGAAGAAAACAAACAAACCCAAACTGTAGAAACCCAATCTGCACTTCCTCCTGAAAGTTGTGAGCTGCACAATAAAACCACTGGAGTTTTGTTCAAGCCTTTTGTTTTTTCTTATTGTAATTTTAATATTTTGATTTTAACACAAGTGGCTATAAGTGGATTTTTAGTGTTTTTGTTTCTCTGGCAGAACGTAGTGAGGAGGGTAACAAAATTTTTGAATAGTTTAAGCTGTGAATGCACTTGCACTCACATTTGCACTCGCATTATCATTTTGGTGTTCTATGGAATCCAAAGGAAGAACTATGGGTAGTTCACATTGCATTTAAAATCTTCTGGGATGGTCCCTGTGTGCCTTCTCGTACCCCAGTGCAGGGAGATGATATTGTCTAGGAAAGGTATTTAAAGATTCAAATGATGGCAGGAAAGTATTTATAATACAGTTTTCAGAATTTAAAATTTATTTTAAAAATACCAAAAGCAAACAAACAAACAAACAAAAAAACACTCATCAAAAACCAGCACCCAACAAACAGAATGCCTTCATTGTAAACTTCTAAAACAAGATCAGACAATGTCCTGGAAGAGGTGTTGCAATGTGTAGTGACGCATCAGAAATGTGATGGCTAGGCTGCTAATGTCTTATTACTTTATAGGTTAGTTTTAGGTTGATTTTACTTTTGTTGCATAAAGTAAACCACAGACATTGCTTTTGTGAGTAAACTCTGTAGTAGGGGACATTAAAGACGTGGAATTTGTTGGTTCGGCAGAAGAGGGGTTCTGCATTGTTTTACCTTTTGAATGTACTGGATACTGAACGGTGTTCTGATTCCCTGTAGAGTGTCATTTTATTCCTGGAAATAAAGTGGTACATGAATAAGCAAGAAGTTTTACAGCATTTATGGTATTTCTTATTGTGTAAAAATTATTGAACCTGTCTTCATCTTTTCAACAGGATTGATCGTAAGATGTCAAGTGCTCATACAAATTATAGACTGGATGAAGCACAGGCTATAATGAGCGAACTTCGAACCATAAAGAAAGCTATATGCACAGGTGAAAAAGAGAGGCAGGAACTTATGCAGGTAAAAAAATAAAATATATATATATATATATATATATATATATACACACACACACACACACATATATATACATTTTATATATATATATATATATTTAAAAAAATACTGAACAAATAGCTGCTCAAATGTACAACCTATCTTCATTTTGTTGTTTGTGATTGCATTGGGATTACCAGGTTTAAATAAGCAAGGGGGAGGGGAATAATCTGATTTTTCTGTTCGATAATTGCCTGTAGCAGATATTTCATAAGAAGTAGTCTTTATCTATACTGTGAACATGAGACTTCATGTGACTATTTCATATTTTTTGTCTTAGATAAAGTACTACCCTTACATTTGGATCAGTGTTTTTATTTAATTTAGCTTCCCATTGCTGCTAACTATATCAAACACTCCTATGGAATAGTTATCCTGCATTTAAAAAACAAACAAACAAACAAAAACCAAACACAACCAAACAAAATATATTTAACTGTATTGTTTTTTCATTTTGTTTAATGTCCCCTTGTGTTCTGCATAATGAGTGAAGACTGAGAATTCTATTGCTAAAATGTTTATTATCTCTTTTATAATGTTTTTCCTTTTATAAGCATCTCACAAAATTGGATGTTACTATACTACAGTTTGGCAGTTCTCCCTTTTTTTCCCCAGTTGGTCCTCCTATACAAGTAGGACATCAAGACACAGATTACTTTCAAGTGTCCTCACAAAATCCTCAAAGCATGTGATCAAATATAGTGTATACATACACCATCCTGCAACCTTTAAATCATTTTTTAAAATCCAAGCACTAGGATTAAGGGGAGATGTATGCCCAGGTAGTGATACAGCTTTTGAATGGATTTTGTATCCTGCTCTGAGTTCTCACCTGCTGTGTATGCATTATCAATGTGACACAGGAGCTTGACTTAAGAGCCATGATCCTTTGCTACTGCAGGAACTTTGGTGTATACTTGTTGAAATATGCTCTGGGTACAGAAGGATGGCAAGAACCATTCTCTTCACCTAGTCTTGAAACTGCTTTATGGAAAAAACACATTTTCATTACCTAAGTCTTTGAGACTGCACTAAACTATAATTGCCATTCAAGTGTTGTTTTTTTTTTTTTTTTTTTTTTTTTCTTTCTTCATATTTCTCTGCAGTAGTGTTTTGCTTGTAATTTTTTGTCGTAAAATTCTGTGGGTAGCTTGTAATCTGCATATAATGAATTTCCATAGTTATACAATTATTCAGTCTCCAAAGCATTACCCAAAGGTCAGCTGATGGACCACAAATCCTTGTTCAAGTAGACAGAACGCTTAAGTCACTATTAAAAGTTTCTGCCTTGGCAGCTTTTAACATATTCGATATTTTGCGTTGGCCAGGTTTTAAAGTAATTCTCAAGTCTTCCACATGCCTAGCTAGCAAGAAATGATTAGAAAGGCAGTTCTTCGTGGATGCTCTGACGCACATTTTAGGAAATTAGCTGGTAATTTAAAGACTTCTGTATGAGATCCTGGAGCAACATAACTACTGGCCTTGTTTCGACTCTCCCAATAGTGTTTTTTTTTTCCCCCGTAGATTTTCAGTCCTTGGTGGCGCTATATCCAGCAGTAAACATTGAAATGCCTTGAAAATCACAGCTTTTAGATGAACTTGAAGTGCCATTGCAGTGTCTTTAAATATAGTATTGAAAGATGTGGAGGACCTAGGATCAAGCTTAGCATCATAGACTGGACAATGCTGGCAACACCAAAATGTAGAGGTCACACGAGACATAACCAAAAAAGAAGAGTGTTGTGATCTTTATTTGTGAACCTATGTGACATCTAGGAACTAGTAGTGTAGGAGATACCATTTTTTTTTTTTTTTACCACAGCAAACACCAATCTGTTGTGGTAGCAGACAGTAATAGGCAAGTAGTTCAGGAGAATCTATAAAATAATTTTCACACACGCCTACCAGTTCTGCATGTTCTATTGCAATTGTAACAAGGCATCAAATGTCAGTCTATAAGGTCAACAGTTGTCAAAGTTGTCTATGTCTACCAGCTTATTGTGCTCTGCCTAAAATCCCCAGCTTCTACCTGATATTTTTTCTTAGTCTTGACAAAAGAAAAAAATGTTATTTCATTGATGCTTTGTTGTTACCAAATTTCATGGTGCTTTGCCTTTTTATTTATTATTATTTGAAGGTAATTGTTATGGGTTTGTTTAGCTTAGTTAAACAAGTGAAAGTCTGTTTTAAATATCTTTGTAATGAGTTGAGAATTTGATCTTTTCTTTGCCCTATAGATATTTAAATTGATTTGTCCTTAAAAGTGCTACGTTTAAAAGCTATTGTTGGTTAAGACAAGCTTTCTTACGGAAAACTTTCTGTTTTGAAAGCTGTTTATAGAGGATTTGGAAGTATTGTGTAAACAGATGGGAATTTATTTCAGAGAAAGGAAATAGAAAATTTCATACTACTTCTTAATTTAAATCTGGCCAGTGTAAGCAACAGAACTAAACTTAGCAGAAGTGACTCAGTCTTGTGTAGGTGCTTGGAAAATTGTAGCTGTCGTAGAAATATGATAATTAGATTGATTGAGTTGTGTGGGAGAGAAGGCTGACAGGGGAAGGAGAAGGTGGTCAGATTTAAACTGGGTGCTGTGGTTACAAAAAACATCAAATATGTAGTCTCGCAGCTCTGAAAAAGTGGACAAACTTTTTATATAAGATGGAGTAAGCAAGGTACATGCTTAAGTTCCCAAGTATGTGTGTGTGCATCTTGTCCCTCTCCCCAATACCCTTTGTGCTTTAGTTTCTGTTCCAGTATGTGCATATCCTTTAAAAATATTCTCTCCTTAGAAGCATTGGAGTTTGCTTTTTTATTACTATTTTTTTTCCTTCCTTACCATTTAAATAGGCTAAACAGTTTAGATAAGAACTGCACTGAAATTTTGTGGCAGAGAGCTCCCAAATCAGGTAGCGACAGATCAACGATGAAATGACAGTGCCCATTTCTCTCTTTTTAGGTAGATTTTGGTGTGCCTGCAACTTCACATCCATATGCTAGGCTCATCTGGCAGTTTCTCCAGGATTGCCATAAACAATCCTTAAACCCTGGATGAAAGAGAGGTTCTCCCATATAGCTGGGGATGATCTAGCAGTTGATGTAAATTGTTTCTATCCTAAAAGACTGCTAATTCAGGTTGTAATTCTCTGTGTTATGATTGCTGGAGGGTGTGCTTTTGCTCATCCAACTAAAACGCTCAAAGGACTTCTATGCTTACCCTAGAGCACAGTCACCTATGCATGTAGGTTAGATTGCATGTAGGTTGGGGTGACTGCCACCTGCCTCATTTTTAAGTAGTATCCAGCATTCAGCAGCTGCCCAGATAAGAAATCTGGCCAGCATCCAGGCAGTCCTTCATTACCTGCCAGAGAGAGGCTGGCAGGGATTGGAGCACAGCAGTAGTGCATGAAGAAGCTAAAACGTGGGCAAAAAACTAGACATAAGTTCTGGAACCAGGACCTTTGGTGTTGGTAATACAATAAATATGTCTGTAACACAATGCAAGTTAGCCAAAGGTGCCAGAGGGGACGTGGTTTGTTTGAGAGAAACTTAAGGCTTTCTGAATCCCCGGTGTTCATGATGTTGGCTTTGCTTTACTGGGAAAAGGAGATCTTAGACGTTTGATGTTTGTGTAGCTACAATTTGTAATGATTATTTCCATCTTATAAATCTGTTAGAGACCGTCTTGATCCTCTTGTACTGCAGGAAGTTGCCAGGAATGGGTGATTGCCAGTGAGTTTTGAAGAGGAACATTGGATGGGAGGCCAATTTTCAGTTGCCTTAAAATGGCAGACACTCTGATTTTCTTCTTTCTGCTTTGTAGAGCAGTTCATCTTGCAGCAAATCTTCCGAGATAAAGGGACACTGGCTAGGGATTTCTCAGTAGCATAGCTCAAAACTGTATTTTGGTTCCTCAGGATGGAGAACAAATGGTTTTATTTGTCCTTCATGCTAAGGTAGCACAGTTCAGTTGGGAGGTAGCAGAAGAATTGGTTTCTTTTGGGAACTCAGGATAAGCTGAGCTTCTGGAGGCACGTAGTTGTAGCCTTGTCCCACCATCAACATGCCTGGTATCACTCTGCACTCTCCTCAGTCCTAGCCAGTGCTGAGCACAAACTCCCAGCCCTGCTCAGATTCAGTAGCACTGGTCGATGGAGACTGAAGAAGGAATAGTACATGTTGTCCGATGCATATCATGTCTCTCCTTGTTGTTCCCCAGTAGGAAGAAGGCACCGTGTGTGAGTTCAGGGGTCGTCAGGGAGGAGGATAGTCCCCTCACTCATGTGCTTAGGGAGCCCACCCCTTCCTTCTTCCTCTACCAGGATGGGTATTTTCCCTCTTCTTCCTCTCTAGTGGAGGCAGGCATGAGGGAAGAACTAGTACATAAGGAGAACGAAGGGATAGAGTGTGAATGGGGAGTGGAAGCCACCAGAAAACACCGCTTTTGCTGTCTAGTTTCGGGCGTGATGCAATTCCTAAGGATGCTTCCTGAGCTCTGAAATCAGCTGCCTTTGTCTTCAAGGTGGTCTTGTGCCTCCTGTGAGCAGCAGCCAGTTGCTGTTATGCAGGCAAATCTTCCTGACTCCGCCAGTTCAATTTGTTGTAGGAAAAGGAAGCGTTGCTGTGTTATCCAGGGTATCCTTTTTAAACTGCTCTTTGAAGACTGAGATCCATCCTGGTAATTGGATATGCATCGTAACTGGGGCTTGTTGCAAATCATCAGTTGTCAGACACTGCGATTCCAGAGGGCCAGTGTGTTGCACTGCAGTGCCTCTGCTTAGTCTCTCATTCTGTAGTTCGGACAACGGAGCAGTTTTGATGTGGTTTTTTGTTTGTTTGTGTTTTCCTGGGCATTTTTACAGCTTTATCATCTATGAACAGATACAGTTTTTCAAAATCTTGAGGATTTTTTTTTATATAATTTGTTTCCTTCCTCTATAGTGAGGGGAGGGGCAGAGTAGATTTATTTTTATGTATTTTTTAATGTTCTTTTGATGAAAAATGTATAGGTTCTTAGTCACAAATGACAGCCTGAATAGTGGTTTTGTCATTACTGGTACGTTATCAGTAACTTCTGAAAAATAGTTTTGAATACACAATCAGAAAATAAGCGGCATTAACAAGTTTATCTTTTTATTAAAGGAATTCTAAGAGCCTGTCAACAAAGCTCTGATAGCCAAACAAGCTCTTGTTATTTGTGTGATTGTCTTATTCCCCTTTTGCCTTAAAGGCTGTTTGAGATCTCTGCTTTACCCTCACAGTTTGTGTCACTGTCTAGACATTTCAGAGATGTCGCTTCCTTAACCCTAAGTGTAAAATATCTCCAACTATGTGAACCTTGAGTAAGGGAGCACTGGGGTGAAATCAGCTGTTGTAAAAACACAATCAATACAAGGTATTCATCAAGTTGGATGTGATGGCAGTAGTGGCTAAGGAATGTAACCTGGGCAAAAGATGGCAAAAGGGCAGGTGAATCCCATTTGTTTTTCTTGTCAACGAACCTGGAAGCTGCCAGTCGCTAGATTCAAAGAACTGTAAGCCATGTAAAAGTTAAAACCTTCATAGACCTAAAGTAAATTGTAAACATCAGATTTTTAAAAGCGATCTACATGTATCTTTTAAAAGGAGGTATTTATTTCTAAGCAAAGGTGCTTCAGATTAGCTGAGAGTATGATAAATTTTAGTTCCTGTAAATGGGTCTTTCTACCTACATGTATATTCTCTAAACAGAATTCATTTCTCTTTTTCAATCAATAAAAGAATTACCAAAAGCAGTTACATTAGTTTGATTATTTTTTTTTTTAACTCCTCTCTTGTAGAGCCTGGCCAAGCTAACCGATGGATTCAGGAATAGCTGTTGTATTACAGACTCCCTGCAGGATCTCCAGCACAATTCCAGTTCGCTCAGCGATTCCTGTTTACCTCAACAACACTGTGATGCTTGTTCTCAGACTGACATCACTGGAGAGGTATGTATTCCTACGTGAGACATTTGCTTTAGAAAATAAGCTGCTTTTGTACTGTAGTGATACTTTGTTGCTTCCTGCTTGAATCCAAGACGTGCTAGCCGTGGCAGAACAAAAAAATCTAAGGGAATACTGGTGGTGAAGGATTTGCGTTTGCTTGTCATTTTCAGAGCAGGTGAATGATGAGCTGTGTCATTCTGCTGCTTGAGCATTGGGATAGGGCATAGGCTGGCGACAGGTACAGTCAGGTCCTAGACACAGCCAGCCTAGCAGAGCTCTTCGGTGACTGCTGGCTCATCTTGAGTAACAGCTTGCGCAGAGGCACCCACAGACTTCTTCTGGCCGTGTCCCTAGCTCTCGTCTTTACTGACACGTGTAGTGACACAGCAAGGAAGAAAATGCTTTAGCCTGCTTGAAGTTGCAGTAGAGACCTGATTGCACAACACCACGAGGTATTAGTTTTCTGGTAGTAGAGATGGAAGTATTTATCTTTTTTTTTTTTTTTTTTTTTTTTTTTATCTTGTTTTTCTTACAATTGTCATTGTTCATAGGTATCAAAGACATAGGGTAGGCCTCCATTTCTTTTGTTTTTCCTCCGTTTCTTTTGTTTTTCCTAGGGAAGTATTTGTTTGAGCCCCAAAGTATTTTTCTTAAACTAAAAAACTTTGATCTACTTCATCATACTTAGTATTCCTTTATATATAGTGTATATATATATTTGTATGATCTCTATATATGTTATATACATACATACATACTCATAAATTATGCAAGGCTATATAATGCCTTTGTATAGGATATTTGAGAGAATCTTATTAGCAGTCTTCAGAAATAGTTCTGTGTGAAAGAAAAAGTATACTCCAAATACTAAAATTTTGGCCTGCCCTATCACTGTGGCAGCCTAGCTGTTCTCAAGCAATAAAACATTTGCTTCTGTGGATGAGATTGACAACAGAGCAAGAAGACAACCTGTTTGTAGTTTTGTAGTAGCATTTTGGATGTTACTACACATTCAGTTAGAGTTTTTATTCAACGGTATAACTTTTAAATACAGGCTTTTATCACCCTGTTTTTGTTTTATTATCTTCTTTTACTGACGACGTGTTGCCACGTTGGATGTCTCTAGAGAACCTCTACACAAGAGGAAGTCTGTGTTTTTAAGAAATTACTCCTTAAAGCATCTAAAAACTTATTTAATACTAGGCTTGCTTTAAGTGTGCTAGGTAGATGGTGCCTTTGGCATGTCATTTTTCAGACTGGTGGTGGATGTGATTAATTCCAAAATGAATTACCTAAAGGAAAATAGCAGCATTTTCCCATTCACAATACACATAGAGTGTCATCGAAGAGGAACCAAGTGTAGTCTGAAAATTGTGTTTGTCAGGTATGGTGTTTTTTTGTAAGGCAAATAAAATTGCATAATGATGTTAATTATTTTCCTGAATTATTAGTAGTGGAATGTGAGTAAAGAAGAGGTAGATTTTTACATGTGTGATGATAAAGAGAGCAAAAGCAGCAGATACCTAGCATGAAATCTAGATGTGGAGCAAAGCACTTAAGTAGGGACTCGGGTTTTAACTATTAGACTGTACACAGACTTCTGGAGAGGGCAGCTACTGATGCCCAAAGATGAAGAGAAGTTGCTGTAGAAACTAGACTGTATACTGTAGGAGTTGTAACATAAACGTGTTTTCTACGACTGACTGATTCAAGGATCGGGTAATGTTCTTGTAATAGTGCTTAAATCACACTAATGATCTAAGTGCTGGGTAACACGTCACAGTACATGGACTGTAGTCTGAATTATTTCTTATTAAACTATCCATAAAGTAGCTACATTAAGTAATAAAATATTACACTTAAAGCATACTCTTTATAGAATTTTAGGATTGAAAAGTTGAAAAGCTTAGTTTGCTAGCCTTTCACTTCCTGTATCATAATTTATTAAAAGGGCTCATTTATCTTTCATGTTTTTAGCAATAAACCAGTTTTATATTAAAAAGCATAAAATTAATATTGATTGTTTTTACTCAGAACATTGTCAATTTTTAGTTGCCAGTAGTTTATCCCTTTACTTTGAGAGTGTTTTAAAAATCTAATGTCTCCCTCTCTTTCCTCCCCAATCCTTCCTCTTCAATTCTGCAACAGTTTGGGTTCGATGATAAAACAAGACTTGTAGACAAAGTAAGACTGAACTGGCAATATGAAGAGGCCAAGAAAAGGTAATTAAAGACAAATGTGGTGTTTTTACTCTTGTCAAAGTTTTCAAAGTAGAACTAGAACCAGCCTTCTAGCTGAAATGTCTTTAGGAAGATTAATATGCTTACTGTTGAGTAGTTCAGAGATAATAAAAGCTTAGGTAAACATGAGACTTTATCATAAGTTTATTATATTTGTTTGTACAGATAAAAACTAAACGTCAGTCCTATACTACACTTCTATAAACACAAAACTGCAGTAGTTTAATTGAGCTGTTTTACTTCCTTTTTTTCCCTTCTTCTCAAACCTCAATATAAACAGTCTTTAAATTTACACTGGGTTTTTACTTGCCAGGCTCTGTTAATATGCTCAGAGCTTTGCATACCTGTGTTCTAAGTTCAATATGCTGAAGTGTAAAGAAAGAATGAAAAAATTCCAGTGAGATAAATAAAGATGAACAAAACAGCACATAAAAATAAATTTGGAGATTGAAAAATATGACAAAAATGTTTTAAAATTAACTTGAAGTTGATTAATTCTTCACTAAGTCCATCAGTCTAGTTGCTTATTGTAATTATTTAGTTCTTTTGTAAAGTTAGTCTTGCAGTTTTTTTCATGTCTTTGTGAAAATAATCTGCTCTGATTGAGCATTATTTTAAAATTATTACCTACCAGTGTCGTTTAGTGCACCCTCCTTCAATCTCACTGCTTTCAAATTATTTTCCATATATTCAGGACAGTAGTTTAGGTATAGCTGACAGCTTGAACATGGTAATTTTAAAATTACCATTTATAATTATCTTAATTTGTGTTGGTAAAACTTCCTCTGCTTAAAATTGTTTGGCATGTAGAAGATCCTGTTACAGTTGACTTCGAAAACCTTGTTTTTGTTTTTGTTTTTTTTTTTAGTTAATTATTTTTTCAAGTTAGGCTTTTTTCTTTTCAATTTTATCTGTTTCTTCCAGTTTTCAACATCTGTGCGAACAAGGGTTAAAAATAAAATCCAGTGCTCTTGCCTGTTTTTTCATACGATGATGACTTTTTCTTTGAGGGAAACCGTAATGCTGTCATATGTCTTGGCACGGGTTGGAAGCTTTATAGGCAATTCGCCATTTTGTATTTCTTGGAAAGTTTGCCCACATTTGGACACAATACAGGCTTAGAAAAAAAATAAATTGGTGCAAGCACATTAGAAATACACTGCTAAATTTCTTCAGCATTTGTAACTGGAATGAAAGTCTGTATTGTAAAATGCTGCCTGTGGATAATACTAGTGGCTATTACCTAATAAAAGTTAAATAACTGGGGGCAAAAAAAGGCAAAACAAAAAGGCATCAGCGTACTGTTTGGTCACAGGTTAACCCTTAGTACTTCATAGTTGAGTGATAAAGAGGTACATGACAGTCGATGAAGGAAAAAGGATAGGATTTAATGTCATACTGTTCAGTTTAGCAGAGCTATTGGTGCTGTAAAGATTATATTAAATGCTTATAATTAGATTTTCCGACATACATTTTCTGTGTCTTTTTCAAAACTATTGTGTGTTGGTGCAGGGAAAAGATAAAGTAGAGGGGTTTTTGCGTGTGTTCTGTTATTTTTTGTTTGGTTTTGATTTTGTGTCTGTTTTTAGTAGCAGAAAAACTTCTCAGCTGGAAATGCTGAATATTTGTTTACGCATGGAATGCGGTATTTCTGAACATCAGAAGTGATCTGGGTTTTGATGTTAATTAAGTGTAGAAAATCTGGGTAACCAACCTTCCAAATGGAGAATAGTAATTGCTGTAAGGGTAGTTTTGCTGTCCCGGGATAGCAGCTCCAACAATGGTCTGTTATTTAGCAAAAGCATGTTAGTTCCTTTAAAATAGTAGCCTTATTTTGCCCAGTATGTTGTACGGAAGTAATCAGCTTTCAGCTTTTGAGTGGAACTGCACAAAGCTCATTGCCCCTACCAGTTATCTCTGTGGTTGCATTCTTCATTTATCATGCATTCCTTCCCCTTAGCTTGCTGGCATTTCTGTAGGGCTTTTGTCTCTACTAAATATCTTTGTGCTCGTTCTGCCTTGGCTGGTGAAATATCTACTGTTACTGCACGTGTGGGTGACGGAATGTGCTGCCATGGATTAAAATCTACGAAGTAGAAAATCAAAATGCCACAGTATATCACAACTGTAAAGCAGTATATTATGACTATTTGCTTGTCAAGCAGAGTGGAAACATATAGCAAATCAATACAACAAGCAAATTGCCTTATTCCCAAGTTTTAAGGGAAGACTTGTAAAGGACACCAAAGGAAAGAAGTATATCTCTTCCCTTAAACGAAATCAAGGGGAGAAAAAAAACAACAAAACAAAACACCAACTCAAGGGTGGTGGGTTGTATTTTTGTCATAAAAGATAATACAGCTTTAGATACCAGAAGAATAGTTGCCATAAAGGGACAAGAAGACTTTTTTTTTTTTTTTTAATATATATAAATAAAAGTACAGTGTATATGGTATTTTAGCGAGAAAGTAGTGTTGGGACTTCTGAATGACCCATCTTGAGGAATTCGTGAGATGAGCCCAGTGATAGTGGAAAAGTTGGCTTATACTCCCCAAATATCTTTCTTCCCTTGAGAAAGATAATCTGATTTTTTTTTTTTTTTTTTTTTTATTCCTCCTTCAAAAATCTCTCGAACAGTACTGAGTGGTTTGGTCTTTGCATAAATTAAGGCATTCACAGAGCTTTTTTTTCCCCTTCAGTTTCCCACTGGAAGGAAGTCGGATAATTTGCAATTTAATTTGTCCCATGAGTATCTTCAGATGTTGTGAGCTGTGGGTTCCGACATCTTCAAAACGCTGGGGAAGTCGTCCTTTATCCTGGGTCTGATCCAGTCTCTGGGAAGAGGCATGTAAACTCTACTTTTTAACTCACCAGTCATGCTGAACAGAGAAGCTCCTGCTCTTTACTGTTCTCTTCCCCCCCGTTATTTTAAAATAAACTTTACCTTATTTCCATGAAATTTTTTCTCTCAGATCTGTCAGTGTGGCCCTCCAGAGAAGCAGGCGGAGGGAGGATGGTCTTTTTGAACAGACAGCCCTGAGCTGCCTGGATAAATACCGTTTTTAGTTTCAGTTGCTATTTCAGTGAGACTACCTTTCATGAAAAGCATTTGCACACTGGAAAGTGTCCCCCTCGAGCGCTTTTCTGAATAGACCGTTTCATAGAAAAAGAAATCAAAAGAAAATTGTTTTTCTTTGATAACTCAAAGTTGTAGAGTTCAGTGTAATGACTGCGTGAAGTATATTGGCAAATGATTGCGAACCGTCACTGCAGTGCCTCGTGCCTTGGAAAGTGAACTAATCAATAGATGAAGAATGATCCCTCCAACAACAAGCGCCAGCAGACTGTGATTTTCATTTTTTTTTTAATCCAGTCTGATGACAACTGACTTGAATGAACTGAAACATCCAAGCATCTTCCTTCCGTTTATCTGATTTGTGAGCAAAAGAATAAATTTCTTTACACCTACTATAATTTTGAATTTAAAGATGCTATTTTCCAATTCAGGCATTTAAAACATACAGAGACTTGAAAAAACCTCCTGTTCAGCCATGTATTTCATGTATTTCAGCCATGTATTTCCACATCACCTTTCAGAATGTTGCTTCTTTCAGTATAGTTACTGAATAGGCGTTTTGTTGCAAACATGCTGTCTAATTACCAAAATTAGTTTTCAGTTGTGCCTTTAAAAGCACTAGCACATGAAATGTGGCAGTGCAGTTTGTGTTTGTATTGATAAAACACATTTTGGTTGGATTTTGATAGCAACATTCCAGTTTGGATACAACAAAAGAGTCAAGTATTTTCCTGTTATACATGTAATTCATCTTGTGAAGGCAAGTTTCAGAATCTAATTGCCTAATTTCTGGTGAAATTCAGTGGATTTGTGTGCTTTATTCTGCTACGCTAATCTGAAAATTGGATTTAGGGATGAAGTAATTTCTTTGATATCCCATAAATATCTGGCTTAGGCACGTCAGCTAATCCCCAATCTCCCATTGTCATTTTTTTAAACAGATAGCTGTCTTTCTCTTTGGGTTAGTTCAAGGGCATGGCTCTGCTTCCTTTTTATCTTTAAAGTTTTCATTATACCAACTGACTTGCGAATTGAGGAAATTCTAATTCCTCTCCTCCATTGGTTTTAACAGGCTTTGCATGAAAGGTGAATACCTAATTTTATCTGCAAAATGCCAGTGGACTCCAAAAGGTTTCATGAGTGTCTTAAGCCAATTTAAGACCTCCTTGTTATTGAAGCGGGCTGCCAGAAAGACTGGATATTCTACAGAGTGTACTCATGTTGTCCGCCAAAGCCACAGTGGCACATACTTGCAGGAACAGCCAAAGTAGACACAGTGGAGAAATTTTGTGAGCTTTTGGCTGAGTTCCCTAGCTTCTTGTTCTTTCCATTTCTTTCTTCCTCTTTTGCTAGCCTTCTTCTCTTTGAGTACAAGTTATAATCCACTCTCTTGAGAGCCTGTAAATACCAGAAATTACCCAGTTCTTACACCCTTTGTGTGTCTTCAGTCCCGTAACTACCTTCTCTTGGTGTTGCATGTGGTAGAAATTGCCTGTTAGCTGAAGTTAGGGTCTGACTTTAAGCCTCCTGGTGTTCCAGGATCTAGTTCTGTGTAAGCGAAAGAGTAAGCTGGGCTGATTTATGGTTGCGTATTTGTGCAATCTTAGCCACCGTTCTGCTCCAAACCATAACTGGGTTTTGGTTTTGTTTATTTTCAATGTTCCTATTCCACAGGTAACAAGGGCTTCAGCTGTAGAGGTGTCTGATACGTCACCCAGAATTCTAGGCAACTAATACAGAGTAGTGTTGTTTTTCTTGTTGTTCTTTTTCGGCTTGGAAAATTCAAGGAAAGTTCAGAGAACATGTTTACGCTAGGAAGACTGACACTTGTAGGTTACGAAATACCAGGTGGTAAGGTACCCTTAGTTCGTCCCTTTTATGGGTATGAATTAGGACTCTGATATTCTTCTGGAGTGTTTCTCTCCCCAGAACACCTGCCTTGCTTGTAATCTGAATAACAGTCTAAGCATCGTCTTAAATGTAATGCCTACAGCTGAGGTTGTTTCATCTCACAAAAAGTGATTTTTACTTCAAGCTTGCTGCTCGTGCTATTTCCAATGACAAAAGTGTTGCTCTGTTTTGACTAGCATAGTCTATGTAGAAGTATAATGACTCAGATATGCTCTAAGTTCTGAAAATGTGTGCTTCTCCCACCCTATGATGTAGTTAGGATGTTGTGTGGTAAATTATTGGTTGTTCTGTTTTCCACCTTCATGCTACGTCTGCGTTATCACAGACTGCTCATCATTCCAGCTATTTCAGTATGGCCATTTCAGGGCAAGTTGGCCATTTCACATCAATGTTTACTTAAGATCACCAGGTTAAACCTTTGTCATCTCATCCGTGCCCTCCTGCTTCTCTGCTTAACAGGAGCTCTTATATTAATTTCCATCAGAAATTTTTAAATCCTGAAATAAGCAGCAACTCGGGCTGCCTACCTAGGAAACCAGTCATTTGATACCACCTACTCGAGTGTGGAATCCAAGCTCCTCAGCGCTTGTTATGCAAGGATGGGAATGGGCAAAATGCCTGGAATGTTGATGGTTCAAAATTAACTGTTTTTTTTCCAGGAATACGCTAAATTGGTACGTTGGTAGGGACCTTGGTGTATCTGGCATTAAGCCAAGATAAAAGGACTGTTATACGGTGACTTTACTTAAGAGGTAGTATCTTAAAAATACACAGTAGGAAGGAAAAATGTTTTTGAAAAACAGAGGCTTTGAACAGGACCCCCTTTTTTTTTTTTTTCCTGTCCCTATCAATTCGTTGATTTGTTTAAGTGGGTGTTTAAGGTAGGTGAATATACGTACTGAGTCTAAAACAAGGCAAAAGAGCCACTTTTTGTAAAAGACGAGCAGTGAGAATGGCTGGTGTGGTATAGGCATTAAATCTGGCATGGACAAGCACAGTGAAAGTGCTTATTGCTTTTATGCTTATATGCATTTGTTATGTTTGAGAAGAAAAGCTTGTGTTGCAAGAAGCATATTGCAATTATGAATGTGCTTGGAGGGATTTTTCTTATTAAGCTTTTAGCAGAATTCAACATGCCTCCTCTCCTCAGATATTTTTCTAAGGTTGAGGTGAGGGAGACTGTAAAAGCTTTGGGGATGTTTTCTAGCCATGGAGACAAATTTTTACAAAGTTTTTCACTGGTGGTTCCAAGAACTTGAGTTTGCTTGCAGCAAGTGCAGGAAATACAGGTTGCAGAAAACTGGCTTACTGAAGTTCCCCTCCCGGCAGATTCCTGCGTTCTGTAGTGTTATTCAAGTGCTTTCTCTTTGCTTAAAGGGGAAAAAATAGAGACAAGAAGAGCTAGTAGAAATACTGAGACTGTCAAAGGAACCAAAACAAATCCCTAATCAGATTTTGGAACTCTTCATTGACACAAGCTTAGTCCACAGCAGTACTTTTTCCTTTAATAATAGTATAATTAAGTTACTCTGCCATGACTTTCTACTTTCAAAAAGTTATTGTAACAGAAATTGGGGGAAAAAAAGGCAAACTTTAAACCGGAATGTCATACACAAGGGGAGTAATGCGCTCTTACCAAGCACAAGAGTCTAAATTAAAACCTCCTGTATTGAGGGTGGTGCACTGCTCAGCCAGGCTGACTCAGTGGTTAAATGGCACTGCAAGGGCAGGTCACCTTCTTCCTTTTGCTACCTTCCCATCATCACTGCTGGTGTTTCTGATCTTCCTCAATGCCTGCATTAGCATTTATTTGCTTCAGTGGCTAGTGCCTTATCTAGCTCTCCCTGCATTAGAAAAATAAATGCCTAGCGAGACGATTGGGAGAGGGTCATTCCTTCAGCTGTCTCACCAAACAACACAGAGACTTCACCAAACACGTCTGATCTTCTTTCATCTATGAGCCATGTAAGAACTTGTGAACACGGTCACTCAAATACACTGCCAAGGTTCAGCCGATTCATGCTAACTAAGCTATGATAACCCAAACGTGCCTGAATTTTATAATTCCGTTGAACAGACCTTGGGTTTCTGTTTGTTTTGTTTGGCACCAAACACTTTAAAATTAAGCTGTATACACGTTCAGAAGTGTTTACTGAATCTTATTGCGGCCTGGGTGGAGGAGAAGAGGGAGGGAGGATGGCCCTGACGTCCCATGGAGGGGATGAGGTGTTCTTCAGGAAACTGCATCTGGAATTCATGCACAATAGCTGAGGCATGAAATATGTAAACTATACGTATTGATTCACAATGGTGCTTTCACTAGCTATTTGCAGGAAGTTGGTTATTAATGCAAGGAGGAGGAAATGGTATTGAAGGGCTTGATAAAGTATTACACTTTAGACTATAATGTAACACAATACCCAAATTCAATACCCAAATTCTTTACTGGCTGTAAATGAAACTAAGGGGAAAGAAAGCTGTTTGACAAAAGTCACAGTAAAATCCCTGTTCGTATATGAACACGAGAACTGTAATTAATACAGTCATTGCAAAATGAATTATATTGATACTTTATTTCACTTCCTGTGATAAGATGGCCAAATACTTTCCAGATGTCAGTAAGAAAAAGCACTGCTGGAGGTTTGGGGTTTAGATGGGAAAAACCTACCTTTGCCATATCTGTTCCTTTTCTTTTACCCTTGGGAATATGTTACCATACTGTGGTATATTTGTTACGTGCTTTTCACCTTGTTTTATTATTTTCTTTTTTTTTATCAAATATTTTGAAAAAATGATTACTTAAAAAAAAAATAAATAAATCAAAGAATGGGAGCATATCCCACTTATATGGTTGGTTTTAAATATACTTTTTTTTTTTTTTAAAGGGCATTTTTTTTTTTAAGGGCAGTAATCTTTTCTTGTGCACTGAACTTTGAACATTGCCATTGCAAAGTGAAGATGTAACTAAGGTGTACAGTTGCATAACTTTGGTACAGTTTAGTTTCTTACAAATGTTCAGAAATCAGAAAGCTAGATTTTCTCTTATGTACTTTTCATTTTAACTGTAAGCTTCTAAAGTGCCTAAATTGATCATTGTAAGACAAGCATAAAAACCAAACAGTAACAGAGTGTTCTCCCTGTTATGCTAATACAACTTTTGATTTTGCCAAAAGAAACATTTGTGAAATTTCTAGCTTTAGGGGTTTGTGCAGTGTTTATTTAAAGTTCAAAATTTCTTTTTAGCAGAACGGTTTCTCACAATGTCAACTGTGGAATCACAAAACACTGATAGTTGTAAGAATGTAGTGGTTCAGTGTATTGAGACATAAAAGCTCCTTTTGGCTATATATCCTACTACTACAAAAAAATGAAGTTAGCATGTTTAACTACTTGATTTGATGATGGATTCATATGAAGCCACATGTATTTTGCAAACAGTAAATCTTTTTTTTTTTTTCCAGACCTGTTTTTGTTTTACTTGCCAGCTAATATGTTCTTAAACCCTTATTGTCAACTGGGACATGCTTCTCTGTTGAGGTGCGACACAAAAATACAGAATTTTTCAAAGACAAATAGTTTCCTATTTCTCAACCTCTCACTGCATTTCTCAAATCCCTGATTAAGATCTGATAGTGGAAGAATGAAGAATGAAATGATGTTCAGCTTCGTCATCTTGTCCAGGCAGCAAACTCAGGAGCTCTAAAATATCAGTTGTTTTTCTATAAAATGAGCAAGCTGTGAAGACAAATACTGTTCACGTGATAAATGTAGTGTAGTTCTCACACAGCTACACATTTATGAATATTTGCTCTTCTTTGTGTTTAAAATAAACAAACCAAGAAACATGTCAAACCCAGAGACAAATAAAGCCTCCCGAAGACCCCTAATTTTTTGTTTCAAAGTTTAAGTGAAGGTCACTGATGTTCACTGATGTTACCTTATGATATTTTTCTTCTTGCTTGTCTTTACCTTTGTCTCTTCTGCGCTTTGAAATATATTTATTCTCTTTTAAAGAGTTTCAAATATACAGCAGCAACTGGCCTTGCTAGATAACGAATCATGGCCAGGGATGGCTGAAGCGGACAGGGACCGTCTTCAGCTCATCAAAGAGAAGGAGGCTCTTCTTCAGGAGCTGCAGCTCATCAGTCAGCAGAGACGATCCCCAGAAGACATTGCACGTTTGGAGGAAGAAAAAAGACGTTTGGAGGATGAAATTCAACGGGCTCGAGCAACCTCTGCTCATGGAGCCACTGAAAGGTTTGGGAACTTAAATCATTTTCTTAGCTTCTGTACTGTACTACTATAGGTGTAGCATCTAAAGGAAGAACAGGGAATTTCACTAGGTTTAATAAACAAACAAAGTTACTAATTGGCTTTCAGTAAAGGAGTTGTTTGCTCCTGACGTTCCCTTCATTCATCTGAATTGTGTGAAAGAAGAGATCAGAATAGTCACATCAGATATGTGATGTGTCTGAGTGATGTCGTTTGATAAGAGAGTTGAATAACAGCACCTGGGTAGTAAAGGATTTTTCTGTTATTTTGCAGTGGAGGGATAGTCATTTCCAAAAGCAGCAGAACAAAGATCCTTCCCTATATTTGCTTTCTGCCTTAGAACAGGAAAGTTAAAGGATTAACTTTTATACCACCTTTTGCATGTAATTTTTCCTTTTACTTTGCAGTGTGAGCACACCCCAATTCTGGCAATACAGTAAACTGAGTCATTCTTGAAAATATAATTCAAATGTCAAACTGTGTGTAAGAACAAACAAAGGAATAGAAACACTGTAGCAGAAACACTGTGTTTATTTCAAAATTAGTTTTTCTTCTAGAAAGGGACAAGAATTCTTAATATGTTCTTTTTACAATAGGCTACTTCTAGTGAAAACGTGAACGTGCTAGCTCTTTTTTCCAAAACTTCTCTTACGTAAATGATACAGAGATGATAATCTAGAAATGTCAGCTTCAAAATTTATAGAAAAATGATTTGTGACCTTTTAAAACTTATTTTCATTATTTCATTTATATTTTATTTATTTATTTTATGGCAGAACAGTGCTTTTGTCCACTGCATGAAAAAATACCTTTTTTTCTTGCTATTCTTTCTCATTCTGAAGCAGACTAAGGCATGAATTAATGGTAAAAAGCCAGGCTTGACACATGAGGGAAAACTATGTGAACCAGAATCGATGTAATCCATATAAAGGTTAATATTTACACAATTAAGAAACTTTTAAAAAGATTTGGAAGTGCCTTCCATGTACAAACTTTGGGAACTTTGGTTCCTTTGAAAAGTCTTACTTTAGATGGTAAATTCAGGTAATAAAAACAGAAAATTCACAGCCAGCGTACAGTTCAGTGTTGTGTATTTTGCAATTTTTGCAATATTGTTACACGGGCTTTCCAGCTTAAACTGACAGAGAAGGGAGTTCGCTTTACACTGCAGTGTAGTAAGTTTTATTTGTTGTTTTTGGGTTCTCATGTTAGGTAGTGCATACTATGTTGGCAAGAAGGCCAAGCTATTTTTCCATGTAGTTCATGCTGTGGAAACCAGCATTCCAGTGTGATACTTGATATTTCAAATGCTAGCAAAAAGTTGAGTTGAAGTTAGAATAATGTTTAAGGGCACTCTATTTTTGTATAACAAATTGGAGGAAAGCTTAACTATTAGTAAACCTAATTTATTTGTTTAGTTTAGGCTGAGGAATAACCAAAACCATTCCCAGATCTGCTTTTCTATTTCTACTTTCTCCAAATTCACAAAATACAAAGAAGTTTCCTGTTTAAACGATGACCAATTTTATTCTGTTACTGAGTTTTAAATGCACTGTGTTGTGAGGGTTGATCAAAACTATCTCAAAATCTGTATGACAAAGGTCTTTGTTTGTTGGTTTGCTTTAAGACAGCCTTAGTTCCCGCACCTTCAATGCAGGTGCTCACCTCGCAGCATTACTGCCTGTGGAGTGAAGGTTCCTGCATTTGTTTTTTTGAAGTAGATCTTTCCCCCGCAAGAATTTGAATCAGTGGAGTTACTTGCATCCCTTTGTCTTTTTCTGTTAGCTTCAAAGGTTCCTGCATGCAGTGCCTTTATCACCTGAGTTTACAGAACTGCAGCTTTCCTTGCACCACTTGATTAACCCGGTCTACAATGCACAAAAAAAGGAGAAATGCTTTGATGTCATGCACACTTTGGTGTGCAGCTTCTGCTGTGTGGTTGCAGTGAGGGGAACCTCCCCAGAGGGCGGTGGGGGTAGCTGGAGCACAGCGCTGCAGTCCCTTGCCAACATGTGAATTAATGGAGTTGGAGGCCAAGGAAATTGAGAGATTTATGTTTTCACTGTTAACAAAGACGTATTTTTTCATATCTTAACCATCCACAGTTTATTGAAACTAATGTTGCCAGTTTGTTTTATCCAAAAGGGCTCCCTTTTATTTATATTTTTCTATCCTGACCATTAACATGTTGAATTCTAGCAGCTGCCTGCAGTAGGGGAAGGTCTGATGCACTGATCTTAAATAAGTTTCATCTGCTTTCTCCAGACTGTCTGTCAGAATCCCTATTTCTAACCATCTTGTGAACACAGAGCTAGAGAAATAACTTCCCTGCTCCAAATGTTCAAAAATATAGCACGAAACAGATTACTATCCTGATTTTATGTTGAAATTTAGTGATTGGGCTTGGAAGAATAAAGCACCAGGAATGCCTGTAATTCTAGATTCAGGGAAAGTGTAAGTGTGTTATCAGAAGAATGTATTCTTCAAAGTTTTAATAATCTCAAAGTAGAGCATTGAAGATACCTTACAGGCATTTGAGACTGACAGCATTATAGATATGTTCCCTTCTGTGTTGGGGCGGTGGTGCTGAGTAATTCAGCTACTTGTTATTAGAATGTGCAAAAAATAAGTTTCAGTGAGAGATTTCTGCCATAGCTTAGTATTCAGAATGCTATATTGTCTCCTAAATACAGTGCTGTGTAAACATATGCGAATCAGATAGAATTAGACCCTAAAGCTTACTTTTATGATAACTGCTTAACAACTATTCTCCAAAATTTTTCTTTTTATCTTTGAAATTTGAAAGCTTGGATAATAGGGCTATTTTTTGTTTTCCTCCCAGGGCAACTAGTCATAGTAGCTTTCTGTATTTCACTGGCACAATCGCATTGATACAAGGAAAGAAAAATCTTGTCAAGTTTAATGCTTTTACCTAGGACTTTTTATGATTTTGACAATAGCTGTTGTGTATTTACAACATCGTGACTCTTATACTGTGCCTCAATTACTTTTCTTGTCTGGGAATTCTGCTAGTCTCAGTTCCTGTGTTCTTGCTGGAATTTCCATTGCTGCGTATGAGCTGTGTAAATTAAAACTTTTCATTAAACAGTGAAACTTCTTTTTGTATTCTAAGCTGCAATGCAATGGCATTTTTCTGTACTTGGAAAGCTCCTAGCACTTCTTGAGTACTGCTGTAATAAAGAAAAATACTAATATGTATCTGTTTAATTATAGGATACTGTTACAGGAAAAGAGAAATTGTTTGCTTATGCAACTAGAAGAAGCTACACGTTTAACCTCATATTTACACTCCCAGTTAAAAAGGTAAGTTGTGCAAAAGGAACAGGTTTTGAAGTTTAACTGCAGCAGAGAAGAATGTTAGTAATGTAAGTTTTACCTTTTAATACTTTTGGTGTATGTGTGCCAAGTAAATTGAATTTTACTAAGTGTACTGTTTGATCTGTGGAATGTGATGATTTGGATGGAGTTCTGTAAAGTGTTAGTAATGGCTATTTGGGCTAGATTATTCCATATATTTGGGTATTTTGTTTTATACGTTCACTTATTTTACAAAAAGGAGATACCTAGTTGAGGAACACTGTAAAATTGTTATAGTTTATATGTAGATAACATTCTTTTAAGTTCTGTGGGGTTTAGTATCCTGATACCTTTTCTAAAGGAAGGGTTTTTGATCCCTGGTGAGATGACAGAATTTTGCCATTTAAATATGAGAACGCGCTAAGACCCACATAGAAGCCCAGAATGTTTTGCATATTCACACTCGCAGCTGCCTTTTTTGGTGCAGCTCTCGGGGATTCCTCAGCTCAACACCATGCCGACATCAAAAGCTCAGTTCCTGCTGTGCCTCGCTTCATCTCTGTCCATCACTTATTCTGTCTTCTCCCTAGCCATCTGAGAATGGTAGAAGGAACTGAAATGGGATTCATACTGAAGTTGTTTTTATTTTGCACTTGAAAAAACTGTAAGGATGAGACTTGTGCAGCACTTTTTTTTTCTGTTAGTGCTGTCTTTCCAAATCCCTTCTTGCTGCTTCTCCCTGATACCTCTGTGATCCATCACTAATACCAATTCAGGCTGGATCATGGTAATCTACTATTCCTGGCTTTATTTTGGGTCCACTGATCCAAACCCTCCTCTGTCCTCTTTTCTGCCGCATTATGGCTGGTTGCAAGTTGAGGGAAGGAGTAGACCTGTCCTGTTGCTCTCTTTGTCTTCAGGCACATGGCCCTGATTTAGTTGTCACTTGCACTGTTCCAGTCACGTCTGTGCTTGAGACTAGGGCAAGAAACATGAGTTAGACCCTAAACTGCCAAAACATTTCCCAGTGCCATGTGCTGAATGAATGTAAAACTGCTGATGTTAACTGGGTTGATGTTTCATGTCCACGCTGGTGTTTCTGACAGTATTTGAATGGACCTTTTTTTGTTTCCTTTTCCTTTTGCCTGCCATAGTCTCTCAGCGAGCACCCTCACAATGTCCTCTGGCAGCAGCAGGGGTTCCCTGGCCTCCAGCCGAGGTTCCCTGGCCTCCAGCAGAGGCTCCCTCAGCTCGGTCAGCTTCACGGACATCTACGGCCTCCCGCAGTACGACAAGTCAGACAGCGTTACAGACTACGGGCAGCATTTGCGCTTCGACATCATTCCCTTTGAGTCTCTGACGAAGGACATGCCATACGCTGATCCCATCGGACACTCAAATTTCAATAAGCAGCGGAGGTCTCTGGATACCCCGCAGTCCCTGGCATCCCTGTCCTCACGGTCCTCCTTGTCATCGTTGTCCCCTCCGAGCTCGCCTCTGGACACACCATTTCTCTCCGCTTCTCGAGATTCTCCACTGGCTCAGATGTCAGAAGGTTTTGAGGAGATGGCAAGCATAGGAGCCCTGGAAATGCTCAGGGCTCAGTCTGCAGCACTGGGTGACGATGATACACAAGGAACAAGTTCATCTCAGATGTCTGCTTACGCTGTGGACAGCGAAGGGGTGCGAGAAATGGGCCCACAGCTGACTGCTGTGCAGCCTAGCGGAGGTGAGTTGCTGGACATGATTCTTTTGTCACTTTGTCATAGAAGATAGCACACAAATCTAATGGTACCACCACAGTAGAGATTGTTTCTCAGTTTCGTTTTACTTACATCGGTTAAAAATTGCATGGTGGATGTTAGATGTTTAAAAAGAAGATGTGAACCTCCTTTGATGCCCCCTAAAATGAAACAAAACCAACAAAAAAAGTTTTGATTTAGGGCAGAGGTGAGAGTAGAGAAGTCTTTGCAAATAGATTTTAAAGCAGTGGTGAATCGGGCAGAAGAAAGGGAATGGAAAATGAACTTTCTGTTGGTCTTGATCAGGAATTAGTAAAACCGCACACGGTTTAATCACTTGTGAGGCCCTGTTTCTGCTCATGTTGCCATTATTCTGTTAATTTCAAGCAATGCAAAACCAGTTGATGGGTTTCATTAAATAAAGAAAAATGTGCTGGGGTGGGCAGAAGGTGATGATGCAGCTGTGATAGTGCTTGAAGGCTGTTTGGCTCTGTGCTGGATTCACGCCCACCCTGATACCAGATTTGTGTCAGTGAGCTGTGCGATGGAGCAGAAACCACAGTGGCACGGCAGTGTTGAATTCATGATGGGCTACGCTCATGAGTCAGTGCTTCAGTAACTGAGAACCATATTTTGCTGTGGGTATGTGAGGAGCTAGGCATCCACTTGAGTGATTTGTTTTTGTTTTCATCATCTCTGAACCTGTTCTCAGTGATCACAGAGGAGCTGCCTCAGTTAACCACAGCACACACTGTTAGTTTTCTTTTTGTGCTTCACTGTGAAGTGGATGCACTTACTTCAGCTTGCAGTGGTGGAAGCTTCTGAGACTCTGTAGATGAGAGTGTTGGAATTTTGAACATGAGAGATCAAAAGCGGAAACAGAAACCTTAAAAAATAATAATAAAATTATTTTCCTGTTTTAATCAATCAGTTGAAGAAAGAGTTGAAGAAAGAGCTGATTCCTTAAAAGGAATACTCTTTCCTTGTAATATTTTTTTTATGTTGGCATACTTGCATTTCTAATAGAACCATTACAGTAGAGAAAGGCTTTTATAGGATATTTTAATATTGAATGTTGTAATTCACATCCCATGTCTGTATCCATAGTTTTGTGTTAGCAAATGCACATAATACTACACTCAGGGATTGGAGCATCAGGGTTAATATGAAATGTAAGCAGGGAATATATCGTCTTACTGCATCTTGTTTGTCAAGAGATAATGAAAAGGAACATTGACACAAAAAAAAAAACAAAGAGGAACATAAAGGATAACACAAAAAAAGGAACATAAGGAAAAAGTTTCAGCTATTTATAAGAAAAATGTCCCTGCCGTGCTAACAAGCCTGTATTGTTCAAGCAGCATTCGAGCGTAGACTTACCTATTTTCCTTAACGCAACTAACACTGCCAGAAGATACTGCTGCAGAATTCACATTTACTAGACATAAACACGTCTTGGTCCCATATTGCAGTATTCTGACCAAAATAAACAGAGTTCCAGAGACCAGCATGTAAGTTTGTGCTTAAATTAGTGCCGTGGAGAGGCTTCCTGAGGCTTTCTTTAAACCTCAGATCAGACCACAGCATGTCTTCACCCATTGTGGTAAGTGAAAACTATGTTAGTAGTTCATTTATAGCTCATGTGTGTTTCCTAGAAGTGAAGGCCTGATCTGTTGGCCTTGGGAGCAATAGGATAAAGGTCAAGGTCCTCTTTCTGTTTTCCTTTTCTCTATTTTCTGTAATGTTTTTGTGTATTTCAGGTTTTTCTAAACATGCCTGTGATACCTCTTTGTCACTACTGTGGTGTCCAGGTTCAGCTCCTATTTCAGGGTTTACAACTTTTCTCTGCGTACAACATAGAGTGCTTTCTGCTGCTTTTTGAGTGTGTGACTGAAAGGTAGCCAGTCGGTCTTTTTGGAGGTTCTCTTTTTTAAATATTTGTCTTTTAAAACAATTGCTTAGGAAAAATCCATTCAACCATTTTGGTTTTTGGCAGGAATTATGACTACTTTGAGCTTGGCGTTCCCTAGTTGGTGGGCTTGCAGTTATAAAGTAATTGTTTGCAAGAACCAATTGAACGTTTCAAAGTTACTTTGGTTTTCTACTGTTGAAAAATTTGATGAAGCATCAAACTCACATGCCACTTTGTGAACCCCCAGGTATTTTGGGGGGTTTTGGTTTTCACTAAATTACTATGCTGTATGCTTTGTTGCTGCCACCCTATGGTCTGGTAGCATAATGCAACACTGGAAAACCAGTAAGTGTCAACTCAGACAAATTTTTCACCAGTTCCTCTGTCAAATAAAATAGGCAATTTTGCAATTTCTGAGGGTCCCAAGGGTAATGCTCAGTACATTGCATATACCTTGCACCGAAGTAGTACTCAAGCATGTTCAAGAGTTCTCCAGGAACTGTATTTCTGATGTTCACTTGCTGATCTGCTGTTTTCTTGTTTTGCACCTCTTTTGGGGACATGTTATAAATTTTGTTAGGATGTGTGAATGGAGGGAAGATGCCTGAGGGGTTACATCCATTGTCCTTGCAAAGTGGGAGGAAACATGTTAAGATAACATTGGACTCTACAATCTCTCTGTATCTTCTTCTCTGTCCTAAAATAATCATTTGAATGTTAAGTTTCCTTTAATGCCTAAATAATCTCGTTTGCAAAATATTGTCGTGGATCTAAAAGATGATTGATCACTGTGTGCTTTTCATTTTGTCTTGTTTCTCATGTGGCACAACAGAAAAATGCACTGTAAGTGAACCTGAAATTACTTATTGTGCTGGTTTTGCTTGTAATTCCCAGTGTGTTTTTGTGTGTGAAGTGTTTCTTTTCTGAGTTGCATGTGAAGGAAAAAGGAGATGTTGCTACATTTGGTTTTGTTTGATACAGTGCTGTATCTGTTTAATCATTATGGCATAATTAATTTTTTGCTATGTCAACTAAACAATATATTCATGGCTGCAGTTAAATACGTGGAAAAAGTTTTCTGCAAGCTTCAGCTTTATTACATCATTGTAATGCTTGACAGCATCATGGTAGGTAAGGTCTGTTTGTGGCTCTGATTTAGTTTTTATGAGAGTGTTTGACTCTTGTATTAGTGCATTTTGAGCTGACATGCAGTATTTGTAGTCTCCTACGCCTGTGAAACATGCTTGAGATTTATTCATGTGTTTTTTCGCTAATGAAATACTGGACACCAAAATTTCCTTTTGAAGTTCACTTTTTGAACTCATGACAGCTGAGAAAATTCTTTTCATCAGGCCTGTTTTATGTTTGTCAGGCTTTGGCACCTAGTAGTTCTGGAAATTCAAATCCATGTGTTTTGTTCACTGATTTGAAAGGTAATTGTCTATTTTAGAAACTTTATTTTTAAGCAAGTCTTCAGCTTCTTGCATTAGATGGTCCCTAATTGTGGTAAATCTTGCTCTGTTTAAACTGAAGTCTGATGCTGCTTCTCTTTCTTTACAAATTCTTCTTGCTGATTCCTTCTTCTAGTCAAGCCATGTTCTGGCGTTTGCATCTCTCCTGAGCTCTGTGGGATTGTCCAGATGTTATCAGATGCTTCCCTGGCCTGCAGGCAGTGGCCAAATCATTGTCATGTTCCAACAGAGCTGTAACACGTCAGTTTTTCATGACATTGTGTTGGTGCGTCACGACAGTTTTTCCTTCCAGGCAAATTGGGAACATCAGCCTCCAAAGGAGAGAGCCTGTAAGGTCCACTCATACTACAACCTACTCTTTCATCTCCTACATCTGCGCAAAGTGTTCATATAGCAGGGTGAGCCAAAGGCTTATTTATGAAAAGAAGTCATCCTAGTGTAATTTGGTGCAATTAGGGCAACAAATGTAGACGGACCTGCGTATAAAAATTATACATTTTGTCAGCCTTTCTCCAGTGATGCAAAGTGATTGGGGAAACTCTTCCATACTCATAACTGTCCTTACAGAGCACTAGTTTTCATTCTGCTTAACTGGCAGTAACAGCAGTCATGGAGGTTGGCTCACCAAATGAAAAGTTTTTTCCAAAAAAAATTAAAGCCACCACTTTGCACAAATGCTGTGGAGGAGAGTATGGTTCAAATGCAGTCTTCTGGTTTTCCGTGTTAGTTGCAACTTGGTTCTCATTTGTGGGGAGGATGACGTGAATTATATGGCACAGTGGCACATGCTAGACAATTAAAATGGGATTATGGGAGGGTGAAGGAAGGGATGGCTCTTTCTCCAGATACAGAATCAAATACAGGTTGGGATGTTCTAGTCATCAGATAGCTGTCCTGCAGAACTAAAGATGGCTAAATCCATTGCTGAATTTGGAGGGGAGGGCCATAGGGCTGCATATTGATCCAGAAGCACAGAGAACTGGCTCTGCAGACATCCAGGAGTCTCAGCTTCAAACAGGGCCCAGTGACTGTTTTGAACATCTTCTGGGGCTTTGTGCTGCTGGTGGCCCGATAGAAGGATCCTATCTCAAGCTAGTGCAGGACTGCCGGGCTCAGAGCATCCTGCCTGGCAGGCCTGCTGTAGGTTACAGCCAAACGCTCCTATTGACAGCAGCAGCACAGATGTGTTGATCTGAGGGATTTTTATCAAGCTTCAAGGCCTGACGTGCTGCCTGCCTGGCGCTCATGTGGGAGGTGAGGCACAACCCATGCAGAGTGAGGGCTCGCTGTCCATCCCTCAGCTGGTCCCTGCAGGTGGGGCTCAGGCTGCATGCTGGCACTGTGCTGAAGGAAACTTGCTGGTCAGGTGGCAGAGTTTGGGTGCTTAAAATGCCTTAAGATAATACGTAACAGAGGTACTTGAATTGTTACTGAGAGTAAGACACCTCTTGTCCGTAGTGGTAGTAAGCTGGAAACATCAGCATATGCCTGCTTCTAGTGTGATGTGCACCACACTGCTATCACTCCAAACGCAGTCTGCTAAAACTTCAAGTACTTCTAGGATGTCTGTTTGAGATCATGAGCTTGGGTAGAAGTAAATGTGATGCTTTCTCCACTTCTGAAGTGTTTCCTCTTTGTCGTTGCTTTTCTGCTTGGAGGACAAACATTAAGCCTAAGCAAAAGAGGGTGAAAAGGAAAAGACACTGCCCTTCCCTAAGTCCATTTAATGTTTCTCTCTAGGATGTGAAAGAATTAAAGTCGACCTTTCATCAAGGTGTTGAAATCTTACTTGTGCAGTTCTTAAGAGTTATCACTTGTGCACATACCTTGAAGAATTTGTACCTTCTATACCTGCTTACATTTGCAAAATGTGATGTGTAATACCACTTAGCACATGAAAGGGATTGAAGCCCTGTTAATGGTGTTGCTGGTGGTTCAGGGAAAAGGTGTAAAAGGGGGTTGACTACTCCTTCCCCCTGCCAAAGTTATTCAAAAATATTAAAGAATTTGAAAAAACAGCAGTCATTGAGATGGAAAGTGCCTCTCAGGCTGTAAATAAAAGCTGCTATTATGAGATGGTATAAACAGTATGCTTTGAAACTTCATATTAGGAAGCCAACGACAACAAAACCTTACTTTGTTATCTGATAACTTCTTAAAAGAATTAGTCTCTGTTTATTTTAAAACTATTGTATGTTTAGTAGGTAAATCTTAGAAGTTTAGGATGCCATGTGTACATATGCTGAATTAACATAAATGTTCTTCCCAGGAGTGATTATTCCACTAGAAGAGCACTGTAATAACAATGAGATTGGCTTATGTCATAGAGAAATTAGCCACAAACTTCCTTCCTTAATTCTTCCACAGAAAATCTCTGGTCCATTGTATCCTAGTCTTTTAATTTAAAGTCAGATGACAAAGCGATGCACTGCATTTGTTCCAACTTTTTTGGGACTCGTTTTGATATTATAAATGTTTCTTATTTAGTTGTTAAGAGATTACTTTGAGCTGATATTGTCTCTCCTTTTTCTCCATGATAGCTGTAACTCTGCGAGGAGACAGTGGTCGAAGATCGGAGAGGAGAGCCAGGCGAGTTTCAGCATGTCTCTCAGATCATTCACTGGCTAGTGACAGTGGCGTGTTTGAAGCTTTAAGCAAAAGGTCAGGTGTATAAATGCTTAGTAAGCTGGAAATATTCCTGTTCTGCCACACGGTCTGAAAGAATTGACTGTAAATTTCTGAATATGCTTTCAAAATAGATGATTCCAAGTATAATAAGAATATTAGATTGTACATATTAGACAAAAGAAGCTTTTTACATGCAGTTCCACTGTCATCCTCACAGTTGTCCCTTTCACTTCATTTTCTCTAATATTTTAGCACCCAATACTTCTCCCTTGAAAGAGTTTTCTCATTTGTTAGTTGTAAATCAGTATTTTTATTTCAACCATCTATAACAAAATAAAAATATACTGAGTAGGACATAGAGTTCTGGGAAGCATATGATTAAAAGTGTAAGTTTTCCTATGATGAAAGGAAAAAAGATATGAATTGCTGAAAATCTAAACATGCATAGGTTGGACAAGTTGTTGAAGGAGGGTAAAGATATATTATTTTATACAGTTCTAAATTAGTAAGCAGTAACTGGGAAGAAGTTAAGGTGTTGATGATTCTAAAGAGAAACTAACATAAGCATTTTGAAAGTGTTATTCTAAAAGCTTAATTTCTTAAATTGCTGCTTCTGTTCTGTGTGTTTTTAAATAGGTATCTCAGTCCCTCCTGTACCAAACAGTTGCTTATATCCACAGATCACAGAATAAATGTTGATTTCATTATGTTCTAACAGCATAGGGCATCATGTAGTTTACAGTACTTTCTGTTTGTGCAGGAATGAAGATATGGAAGAGCCTGTTTATGTTGATATTGCCAGTAATGAAGATCCACAAATACATGTTGGATTTCTGTAAGTAGTGCTACTTTACTTTATCCATGTCAATTCAACAGACATTGCTCACTAGTTTTCTTCGTTCTGGTTTTAAACTTCTTAATAAACTGGACCACTGGGTAGCTTTAAGAAGCTTTTGAACTGAAAGCCAAAGTCTAGTGGATGTACAGGATAGTCAACATGCCACTTCCTGCTGGGGATGTGTCCCAACCACTGTTCATTTGGTGTCCTTTAAATGCTGGCTGGTGAAAGGACTTTTGTTACTTATTTCAGTAGCATTTTCATTGTGAGTATGGTTGTAGGGATACATCTCAATGTGTGAGATCTGACATTTTCCAGATAAATGAGGATCTGGAAGAAGAGAAGGTGAAGAGAGATAAAAATAAAGCTCCCAAATACAGCTTTGAAATCCTGTGCCTAGGACAAACTATTGTTAGTAGTGGGAGTACTGCGTGGAAGAGCAGATTATAGCAGTGCAAGACAGGTTTTCCTGGCTTAGACAGACCTCCAGAATCTTCTCTACCCTTGGGAAAAAATAATTCCCAAGGCTGCTGGCAGTTTTCAAATTTCAACCAGTTGTGGTAGTTCTAGTTCAAAATCCAGATAGTTCTAGTTCAACATCCATACTGGTACGGAAGATAAGAATATAAATATATTTTTTTATTTTCATTAATCCAATGCAGACTGACTGGCTTAGTGTAACTGATATGTCACTCACATACGTATGCTTCTGGTATAAGTGTTTAAAACATGGAATCTATTTTATAAAACTTCACTATGAAGAGTCACACTAGGGAATATCTTATTGAATTGAATAATGTTTAATTCCCGTAGTTGTGATAAATTTGTTACTGTAGCTAATCTTTTATGGTTCTGAGTGTGGTATCTTTAAATGCTTTTGATTCAAACTGATTTCTGTTAGAGCTTCATTTAACTGAAAAAGGTGCTTTTGCTTTCTTAAAATCTTCCGAATCTTTCACCTGTATTTCTTAGGGAAAGTATTGATACTTGGTGACTAACACCAGAAATTTATTTTCCAGGCATGACAGTGGAAGCGAATGTCTCTTAGTCCATGTATTACAGCTGAAGAACTTCACTAGCCTAGTTGTTAAAGAAAACTGCAAAATGTAAGCATACTTTACACCAAAAGTCTGATCATTGCTTATCTTGTGCAGTAATCTTAAGTGCTATAAATTTGTTTACTTCATGCAAAATTAAGCCATTACTCAGGTGTAAGCTAGCATGTTCTAGTTTACATGGGGAAAGGGTTCATTTTGTGGACACAAGGCGTCCTTTTAAAAGAACCTCTCTCTGTCCTAGTTAGTGGTCAGGTAGCAAATGTAGTCTCTAATGACACATCTTCTTGTGTTGATTATGTACAGGAAAAATTGTTCAAAAACATAAAAATCATTCTTCTATTACTGCATGCCTTCTGGCCAAGGAAAATAAACAATGGTTTGCTTTATTCCAGGAATATTATTTCCTGTAAAACTCCTCTACAGATTATCTGTGATGTATCCCAGAATAAGCTTAGTGTAACTTTCTTAAATAGCTAATGTAACATACATAGTAATCAGTAAGAAAAAAAAGTTTTTTTGACAAAAAAAAATGCTTTTATCTTTTTATATTTATTTATAATAATAAATATCAAAATAGGACATCTGCAAGTTTTTGTGGCTGTGCCAATTCTCCTTGAGTATCTATGAAACACCTTCCAAAATAATTTTAACGTAACAACTAGCTGAGAATCAGTACAAACAACTATATTATTATTTTTTTTTAACTTCTGGCTGCCTGTTGTAATGCTTCAAATTCCATATCGCATTATGTAGAATATTGTTTTGTTTGTTTAGTGGTTCTTAAACAGTGGCAATGTTGCTGTAAAATGCAGTCCGATGTAGTCATACGTGTCTTAATAGATTTTAAAGAAATATGAAAATTGTTAATCTTTATCTCAGAGAAGTTGTTTGAAAACTGGAAAATGGAGGTGTGGCAATATTGTTGTGTTGTAAAATAGCCCACTAAGTGAGAGCTGTTCAACTAATGTGCATTTTGCTGAATGAGTTGGTCTTTGTTCAGAAAGTTGACCTTGCAAACCCTGCAAACCTCTAGTGGAACCTTTTCATGTAGGTCAGTGCATTAGTGGCAGGCTTTTGATTTGTTTTCTATATTGGTACAAGGACATCCTAGAGAGAAAAAAATGTGAGTAGTGCTCAACCATGTTTCCTTGTGATTAGAAAAAAAAAAAAAGTCATCTAAAGAAAAGCAAATGGAAAAGAATGACTCCAGAGGGTTCATTGGACACTTGTCATCAAGGCAACCAAGCCTCTAAGTGACACTAAAAAAGGCACTTCTGTTCCTTCTCAGTTAGCTGCTTAGGCTGGAATCTAGAAATTGTGTGGCTGCAGGGTAAATCAGTTACTTGACTGATTTGAAAAAAAAAAATAAATAAAAGTTAATTTTGGCAAGACTAGAAGAAGGTTTTAGCTGGTTTGATGAGTTCCTCCATGCTTCTGTATGTTCACTGAATCTGAATTACTGGGGTGGCACTGGGAAGGCTACCTGCAGCAGGTGGTGAGCAGAGCAGCTGGATCACTCCCTTTTTACAGCATGGGCCAGTTTAGCTAACTGGTGCTCCATGCTCAGTGCTATGACTCCATCATAGTGAGCTCTTCCAAATGTCCTCTAACCACTTCCTTGTCTGCCACTGTCATCCTGTCTCTTGTGGTGGCATAGGAGTTCAAGCAGTGGTGTAGTCAATTACGGTGAGCCTCTGAGCTGGATTTTTTTTTTTTTTTTAAACCATGAGCTGCTTTTTTTCTAGGTTAGCTTTTTAACCCAGATGAGTTTTCTAGCCTGGTTCACAATGCAGTTGCATGAACTGGCACAAGGGAAGATATAGCAAGAGATGTGGTATTGCAGGGGCTGGGCAGACTGTCAAAACAGGCAGAACGTAGAAGCACTTCTTCAAGTAGGTATGTTCCCTTCTGTCAGGTTAAAATGGTTGTGGATTTTGATTTTGGCTTGGAGTCTAAAATGAGATGGTATCAGATGTATATATATTTTTAAGATGGCAAATCTTAAAAAATCTTAATCTTTCTTTGCCGTCCTTTTGTGCTGAATTTCTCAAGGGAGGGGGCGAGGGGGTTAAAGGGGCTTAGTGGATGTAGGGAAGAAACGGAGGGGCAATTCAGTTGCTTAAACATAGGCATATGTTTCCACTTGAAATGTCATAGCATAGCACCTGGCCTCCAGCTGCTGCTGCTCAAGAAGGCTGTAGTTCTCCCGTAGATTCTATGTCATACTTGCAAGCCCCATGTAGATGCCTTAGATACCTCAGGGCATCTCAAGTGGCACTTGGTGCCTGTGCTTAAGCACCAACTTAGAAAAAAGTTGGTTTTAGTTAGACAAAATGGGGTTTCCAAATCAGTTTTGCTCTTCTGTGTTAAGAATACAAAGCAAATTCCTGTAGCAAAGAGATCCTGAAGTAGATCCTTAATACAGAAGTTACACTGATGATTTTGCTTAGCTTAACTTTCAGAAGTGAGAAGTACCTGAAGATAGCTTTTTTTGTCTGAACTATGCTATTTGTCTGTTTTGCTGTTCCAGTCATGTGAGAGTTTATTTGCCACCGCTTGAGTCAGGCACACCGACCACTTACTGCTCTAGAGCTTTGGAATTCCAAACTCCGTTAATATTTAATGAAGTTTTCAGAATCCCTGTGCATTCAAGTGTTTTGAAATTAAAATCACTGCAGCTGTATATCTGCTCAGTTGACCATCAGCAACAAGAAGAACTACTGGTAAGTGGCCCTTTGGTCCTTTTTTTTATTATTTATTTATTTATTTATTTATTTTTAAAAGCTTCGTGATATGGGAAATAAAGATTTGAAAGTAATTAGCAAAATTACCAGAGGTTGATAATTGGAGCATTTTAAGCAGCATTGAAAGTACCGTTATCTGTGCTATTAATATAACTGTTACATTGCAGAGCCATATTTAAAACTGATACAATATTTATATTAATTGCTGTGGGATTTAGTAGATAAGGAGTGTTTTTAATGCATTTTTTAAAAAAACAAATTTCTGCTTTGGGGAAAGCTGAAAAATCTGCAGTTGCTAAATGTTGGTGCAAGAGGAACACATTGAAAAAGTTAAATGTTTTCCCAAAGACTTCATCTGACAGATTTCAGGCTACAGTGTGCTCAAGACTTCTGTTTCTGCATGGCACTATAATGCATGCTCAATGAGTCTGTATCTGCAAAACAATTTTCTAATAAAAAAGATAGCCCATTGTTGCTGTGGTTTGAGAAGACTAAACTTGCAGAGTAATAGTGATCCAGGCTAACTTCTGTTATTTTATTTTAAACTGTTTGAGGCATCTAATGTAGATGCATTCAAATAGGTATAACATTGCTTAAATAGGTTACATGTTAACCATGTTAACTTTAGATGTGTTAAATGTCAACTTTGTTTATTTTCAAATGTAAATATGCTTAAATTAATCTACATTGGGTCTGATATTCTGAAGTCATTGGGCTGGCGTTTTAGTGAGGGGTTTGAATGGGCTAGTTAATTTTTTTAAAGCCTGTAGACATAGTTAAGAGGTACAAGCAGCTCAGTGTCATCCTAGACAATGGATAAGAGGTGTTTATTTGAACAAAACTGGTCAAGAATGCATGTTAGTTAGTCTACCTTTCAAACTAGATAGCATGTTAGATAAACAGTGGCCTTAATGTTGACAGAAGTAGACCCAAGGGCTTGTCCACAGCTGGATGTTTGGTCATTTTTACTGCTGCAACCTAATTAAGGAGAAAGCATCTCAAGAATGGCCTGGATATATTGGTATAAAATGCTTTATATTGGTTCCTCTGAGAGGCTAAGTAGCCGTTTCAATGTAAAGCATCTGTATATTGACACAAGCACATCTAAGTTTAGGATGCTTTTATTTTAACTGCTGCTATTGAATTAGCAAAAAATGATAGGCTTTCAGAACATCTTCAGGATTTTTTTATCCTTTATAATCTCAGCATACTTTTGTCAGAAATATCTGTCTACAGTAGTAGGTAACATATACTTAAGGATAAGGTAACAGTACTACTCAAAAAGAGAGAAACAGTGCCATGGACCTTCAGGTAAGCGCATTGAAGTCTATATTTAAATATGCTGCTTGTTGCCCTCTTGCTGTAAGTTGAAAAATAAACATATTATTGAATTAAGAAATCATTTATTTGGAACTGCTGTTATGGCCTCTGTAATTGTCTTTCAAAATCTCTTTCCACAATTTTTTCTGTCTGTTTGATTGGATGTTTTTGAAGTTTTTGATGACCAATTTCTTTTAATTAGATTATGCCAATATATAGCTTTCCTAAATGCAGGGGTCAGGCTGGAGTGTATCCTAAGTTAAACAAATGACTGTATATAACAGCGAAGAAGAAAAAATGAAGATATATTCTGGCAAATAGTTCTAAACTTCACTTACATAGGGAAGTAAATCTACTGAACTCGTGTGTCTTTCAGTTCCCTCAATCCACATATGCCTTGCCTTGATGAAAGATCCTACTGGTTTACTATAGCTTTTCAAACCTGGTTCTTTAAGTTGGCGTATTACTTCCCTGGTGGCCTCATCAATGTTGAGATAAAGGAGTTGTTATTTTCCACAATTAGCATATATTGCTCGTGTTAAAACTTCAAAGAAATGTCTTTTCTTGCAATAACATGGCTTTGCAGTTTTACGCCATTTCTGGTCTTTTGTGGCCTTGCCCAACCTGTTACTCCCCAGGTCGTAATTTGAACTCCTCTTCAGTGTAATATTTGTCTTTTAGCATTTTGTCTTTTTATTTTAGAACATCTATCCCATTTTTCAACACCATATAAAATTCTCATAAATTTTACAGTCCCCCTGTTAGACATCACTAAGAGATTTGTAAATGCTTTTACTGTTCTGCCATCCAAGCTGTTAGCAAATACATCAGAACAGGTACATAACAGACCTATCTTGACTTCCTCCTTGTTATAAGCAAGCTCCAAATCTTAAGGTGAAGATAAAATATTTATTAGTCCTATCAGTACTAATCACCATCAAAACAAATTAAAAATTATTTTCTACTCAAGCAGTAATTTGCTTTGTAGCAATAACTTCTTTGGCATGCCTTTTTAGCTGATGAAGAAATATGGTGTATAGGGCAGTGCGAGACATCTTAAAGTTGAAGGATGTTTTCAACGTCTATAACAGAGGAAAACAGATTTTCCCTTTACCCCCCAAAACAAACCCAGCATTTCTTAAATGCTATCCAACTCTGATATAAAAGTGTGTTTTAGATGTTTTTCATTTACTGTGTCAGAAGAAGTAGATAACTAGTAGACATCTCTGTTTGCTATAATAAAGGAAAGGTATTTCTGTTTGGAGCATCCAGTATGCTGATATGAAATGACATTCTTAATAATATGCTGTGTCCCAATATGCCATTCTGTTGTTAGCCTCAAAAAATCTGTTCCCCCATTGTTCTTTGTACACCTGTTTAAACAGAGCTGCAGAGAACATTCATTTAGGTCAACACGGCTCAGAAATTTCTTATGTGAACACCGTTTGATATAGTAGGCTTACTTTAAAGTTGGGAATTCTTTATAGTGGGAAGCCTCAATTAATTGTAAAGATAGCTTGGAAAGTGGAAAAATGAGATTATGGTCTGCTTGATGAACTTACTATATAAACAGGGGAAAAAAAAAATGTTTTATATGACGTTTTCCCCCTTTGGAGGATGCCTTTGATGACTAGGGTACTGAAAGATATCTCAGAATATAGTCCTGTCAAAGGAAAATAGGTTAACTAAAGTAATATTCTTTTAATAATGCTAATTTAAGCAACTGCAGAAATCAGATATGTAATTGAGAGCTTTTAAAATAAAATATTAAGAACTGACGGTGTTAGTCATACTACATCAGTCATAGTAAGTTTGCTTTTCAGTTTCAAAAATGTAATACCCACTCTGATCCTTTCAGGTAGTAAGCAAGAGACAAGAAATTCAGTATCTTAGACAATGTATTTTTTTTTTCACATTATAAATGCATTTATAAAAGCCTTTTTTTCCCATTATAAATGAGATACTCCTTAAATGACAAGATGTCTATCCTGCTATGTGTGTTTATCTTATCATGGTGAATATGTTTTGTTGTTTACAGGGTATTGCTCAGATAAACCTGAGTGATTTAGAGAGTTCTGGTGAGATGCAGCTTCACTGGTATTCTGTTCAGATCTTCACTGGTTCAGACCCCCAGAGAGCAAAGAATAAAAACCAGTGTGAAGAAAATATTCCCCGGTCTTCTGGAAATGTAACTACAGTTAAAACGGTATGGATCGGAAAAAGTGATTTGTTTACTTCATTTGACCTGTTGGGTGGTTGGTTGCTTCTGATCTTATCTTGGATACAGTTTGTTTGTGAGGTGCAGCGAAGATTAATTGAACTCTTGTAGTAAGAACTGTAATATAAAAAAAATAATTAAAAGCCATGTCTGGACAGGTGCTTGAAATACTACTTGTATGTTTGTATGCACGCCTCCAGTTCAACTCACTAAAACTCATTTAAAAAATCTACCACTACACTGGAGGAGGCTGCCAAGAAAGGTTGTGCAGTTTCCATCCTTGGAGGTTTTTCAGCATGCCACTTAGTCCTGGGCAACTTGGTATAATTCTGAAGCTGTCCCCATTTTGAGCAGCATGTCAGACTAGGTGACTTCCAGAGATCTCTTCTCACCTAATTTACTGGATGATGCTGCACTGCATGTTAAAGTCACCCAATCCACAAATGGCTTTGACTCAACTTTTTGGATTCTGAACTGCTGTGTGATGTAACTGTAAAGCATTCACTTTCTGTTTCTGTGTTCACTTTCTAACATTTTCTTTTAAAAGCTGCATTCATGGGACACCAAGTACTTCTTGATTTTTGAGATTCAGGACAGACTTTAATTTTTTTTAGGAACATACATGTACAAGGACCACGGTTTTATTTTGTTTTCTCTGAATACTATACATTGAATACAAAGGCTTGTTCAAATGGATTTGTCTGAAGTCAAATTGTTACCTTCTAGGATGCAGTGACAGCCCTGTTAGCCAGGACCACTGCCCAGCTGGAAGCAGTTGAGAGAGAGTTGGCAGAAGAGAGAGTGAAACTGGAGTACACTGAGGAGGAAATCCTGGAGATGGAAAGAAAGGAAGACCAGGCAGAAGCTATATCAGAACGGTAAAAATAGTAGCTCAAATACCTCATCAAACAGCCAAGTACTATTTGCACTGTAATTATGCTCTGAAATACAGCAGGAGAAAGAGCAGATCCTTATGTTGAGATCTGTTCCCTGTTAGTGTTATGGGTATAAAATTGTTTTATCATGTGATGATGTGCAAACAGGAAAAAGCTTCATTTGAATAGCTAGCTGAGTTTATAGGACTTGGAATGTGGGGAGTGGGAAAACATTTCTTTTGGACCAAACATAAGCTTCGTTAGGGAGGCAACTGTAATTTGTGCATCTGCAGAAATGCAAGTGGGATGTGTTCTCCCTTTGTGAATTTTGTATTTCTATTGCAGAAATAATACTCTAAAATGGTAAACTGACCTGGATAATGAAATATACAAATAGAATTCGTAACTTTTTTTTTTTTTTTTTTTTTTAATACCTACAAAATCCTTGTAATGTTCTAACTTCAGGAGTTGGCAAGCAGAATCTGTTGACAGTGGATGCAGTAATTGCACCCAGACTAGTCCTCCTTATCCGGAGCCATTTTGCGGGGATTCGTTAGCTGGACACATGTTTGCAACTCCAGCAGGCCAGTACAGTTCTGGAAAAATCCAGCCTCCACCACTAAAGGTAATGAGAAAAGACACTGCAGTATGGAAACTGCCACGATGCCTGGCGCACACAGTGTGTGTTACTGCTGCTTGTTGAGTTTGAGTCTAAACTGATCGGGAGAGAATAGAATCAGAAATGACATTAGCAACCCTATATGAGCACTGTCGTTATGACAGTGGTATGACTTTTGAGTTGCTAAAAATGTCCTCTTTAGGGCAGTGTTTTTGTTTGTTTGTTTGTTTACTTGCTAGTAATTTCGGAACTGAACTATTTATTATTTTTTTTTTTACATCAAAAGGCAAGCTATTTTTACTGCTGCTTTTATATAACTGTGAATATGCACTTGTATAAATGTCTGTATTGACTTGAAATTATAACAAAAAAAATCATGATCTAATTCCAGTGCTCTTAGAAATTAGAATTGTCGAAGGAATGGTGCTGGAACTGAGGTATTTAAAATCTTTCAAATTCAAGATATGAGACATTGGAAGTAATCCTGACAAGCTGAAATCAAGAAGCTTTCATTAAAGTAAAGGAACACTGATTTGTGTTGCCTTCAGGGAAGATTCTGTTTCATATTTTGGAATAAGTTATCTTAAAAGTTTTGATACTATGATAGAGTAGCATGTTTTTTTTTCCTATATTTCCAAATATTTTAGTGTTCTTGTGTCACTGTTTAACAGTCTTTTAGTTCTCTTTCATTGGGTTTCTTCTCTTCATTTGAATTCCTGCAGTTTTAAAGTTGCTTTGTGTTTCAGTCACCTTGGAAGTATGGCTTAGTTTTCTCCTTTAGTTGAGGCTGGGAGATCAGGTGGTAGCTTGATTAATGCCCAATTTCTAATGGTGAATGCAGTCTTTGTGCTCTGCAGCTATGATTCATGTTATATCTGCATCTTATAATTGTTACTGTTCCAGGGAAGGCTTCTGAAAAGTAATCTTATAATTTTGAATGACCTAGTTTTAAAACTGCTAAAAATGAAGTGATTCATCCTCCATTCTCAAGGCTCATTAAAACTTTAGCCTATCTAACAAGACAAATTGTTTACTTTTGATATGGTTGAAATGTCTGGCTGGTTTTGATGAGAAAGAGAAAATAAGGAATAATTTAAATAAAGTAAAATAAAATTCCTTCATTGTAATTTTAGGTGGATAAGGAAACTAACACTGAGGATCTATTTCCTGAAGAAGTTGCTATTCTTCCAAAAGAGAGAACTAGCCGCAGGCCACGGGGTTCTGCTTTTGTTCGCAGTAGCACTATTGTTCGTTCCCAGACCTTCTCGCCTGGAGCACGAAGTCAATATGTTTGCAGAGTGAGTAAGGCTTTAAAGGAAGTTTCGGGGAGAGGCCCCCACACAAGTATTTTCTGTGTTTTTGATAACTTCTTCTTAAAACTTGAATTATAAGAACTATATACTACTATTTGATACTAATGAATAATATTTAGGTGAATGTAAATGTTGCACTGGGGAAAAAGTCCCCTGGTTCTTTATCTTTCTGAGTTTAAACCTGTTTGTTTGTTTTGTTTTGTTTTGTTTTCTTCTTAAATTCAGATTTAAGAACCTACAATAACTTGAATCTTAAACTTTCTTTAACTAGCAATCTTAGATATTGGGCTAGAGTAATTAATTTTATGGAGGTCCAGTGCTGCCTAACGAGGTGTATGAACAGTGAGCTTAGAGGCCTTGTTTAACTTCCGGGTACATAAAAGTTGGATAAAGGGGGACTCAATGCATAATCCTGTAGTTATTGCATAAATATTCTTAGGGCTTTTTTGCTGCTGTTGCGAATGTCAATCATAGGATGCCCATTACAGTGGTATGCGGGGTTCCTGGGTGCACTGGTACAAGTAATTGAGAATCAGCACAATAATTCCAAACTCACGTTGAGTAGTTGCTATGTTCAACTGCAAAAGGTTTATAAGAAGTTTTCTCCCACCATTGCAGACCAATATATTGATACTAATTTTGGTATACTGGTGGAATGCACACAGCTTTAATTGTACTCTTTCATAAGATGTTGAGAGCTTGAGTTTGAATATGCCATAATGATTTTTAAGCCAAGAATCACCTGGTTTTTGCTCTCTTGTTTGCATTGTATCCAGTGTATCCATGGACCACATCAAATTTTCAATATGCGCACTATTATATATAATTTTTTATAAATAGTTAAAGGCAAATTTTTTATTTAATTTGCTTAAAACGACACAATTTCATTTTTTTTTAAATAATACATCTTAAAATAAAAAAAATAAAATAAATCTGAATTTAGATGTAAACAACCTTTATTTTCAATATCTTTTCTACTCAGCTGTATCGCAGTGACAGTGACAGCTCAACTCTGCCAAGGAAATCACCTTTTGTCCGGAATACCTTGGAGAGGCGTACTCTACGGTATAAGCAGGTATAGCTAGGAAATCTTTTTTTTTACTTAAGTTGCTAGAACAGTGGCACTGGTAGACATCTAAAGCTTTGGTATAAACGTAAACTGTGATGTTTTTAGGAAATATATGAGTGTTCTGTTATGTAATTAGTGTGAGGGGTTGTTTTGTTTCTTTTTATTTTTTAAGGTGAAAGACACAGAAGTGAAATACTGTTTTGAACAATTGCTGAGGAAAAAACAAGGTGTGGCAGACAACAACTAGCCACTGGATTTGTATTGATTTAGATGTAAACTTTGTTAAATCTTTAAAATCTAGTTTATGATGCAGGGTGCAGGCCTGCAGAAGTGTGAATAGTGGGAAAACATCTTGCTACCCTCCCATGCAGCCTACAAACAGCAGTATTTGAGGAATAAATAGGTTAAGTTCTCCTTTTTCTTCCCACCCTGCAGAACAGGTGGGTAGAGAAGGACAGGTAAGGTGTTACCTGTAGATAAATCATGTAGGTAAACGTCATATGGTTTAGCCTGGTAAGCAGAAGTTATTCTCTTGTTTATGTATGTAAGTAGACGAGCATGCCTCCCATTTTGTTTCGGAACATATCTAAAAGCCAATACTGAATAAATTTCATTAAGGGAAATCTGTTGCACCGTGCACTGTTTTCTAGCATCGCGATTCAGTTATGAGTTCTTCGTGTTATATCCCTTTTATTGTCATCATTACGTAAGAGTTCAGTCCATAAAATTAAATTAGTTAATTATTTATAAGCTAAGAGTAGACTGTAAAGGAATGTAGTAAAAAGTATTAATTGAACAAAGCTGTGTTTTGTACAGAAAACCCTTACAGCTAGTTAACCTTTCACTATGGGGTACAAATAACCTCTCTAAAACTGTGTCAAAAAAAAAACACTTTTTGTAGAGTACATAAATAAAATAAAATGCATGCCCTTTGTAGCTAAAAATAGGCCAGTATACCATGTACCATGTTGAGAATAACATTCTGTGCATTTTATTTGAATCCAAATAATTCAGCAGTCCTGCAGATCATCTTTGGCTGAGCTTATGGCAAGAACGTCCTTAGACCTGGAGCTGGATCTCCAGGCATCCCGAACTAGACAGAGACAGCTGAACGAGGAGATATGTGTCTTAAGAGAGTTGAGACAGCGTCTGGAAGATGCTCAACTCAGAGGGCAGACAGATCTACCCCACTGGGTCCTTCGGGATGAGCGATTCCGAAATTTGTTGAAGGAAGCGGAGAGGCAGGTAAGCTAACATTAGATGAGTAGTCAACATTTTCAGAAACTTCTCATTTCAAAACTTTTTGATTGTAGAAAAATCTCTAAGGAGCTTTTTTTTTTACAAAATTTCAAAATAACTAGAGTTGCTTCCATATATAGATTAAGAAATTAAACAATAGTATCAGTCTCCTTCATTTATATTCATTCATTTATATTCATTCTCATTTATATTCATTCATTTACATTTATGATCTTAGTTATTTAAGATAATATACTGGTGTGGTTTTACTGGGATGAGTGGTAACAATCCACCATTTTAACCTGGGTAGTCTTGTATTGTATTTATTCACATGATAACTTTTGGCATTATATTTTTTCTCATTTTCAGACAAGACAGACCAAATATGAACATCACCAAGAACAAGCAGCTGAAAAGATGCTAAAGAAAGCGTCAAAAGAAATCTACCAGTTGCGTGGGCAAAATCAGAAGGAGCCTATTCAGGTGCAGACTTTTAGGTAAGTGGTAATGTGTACTGAACTAGTGTAACAATAGTTCATTACGTAGGTTAAAGCTCTCTGAAACATTTAGCTAAAATACTGTGTGTCTTGTATATAACCAGTAATTTTTAACCACATACTGATTTGGGCACATGAGTTTCCTTTGAATCACTTGTAGTACAAAGAGGCAGAGATATGGTAAAGTTGGAGTGTTACAATTGTAAAACACATGAGGAAAAAAATTCTTCAAGTGTACACAACATACCTTTAGGTGATTCTTTCAACTTAGCCTGGTTACTATTAAGTTCAGATGATTTGTCAGGTCTTCAGTGCTAGCCTGTAGGCCTACATAGTTTGTTTAGTGTAATACATATGCATTACTAGGAACACTCTCTCCCTGAAAATTACTCAGTAATATTCCAGCTTTCTTTTAAGCCTCTTCTTTGTGTTTTATTTCCTATTTCATCTGTGTTTGCATAGTATGTGTCCTCTCTTAGCTTTAGTTTGTGTACAGGTGCCATTGATAATGGGCATTTCACAGGAAGATTTTATTATTTTAGCATTATTTTTTTCCTTTTTTTTTTTTTAGTAGAATAACATTAGGAGTAAGGAATGAAGAAATACTAGTGCAGTGTAGCTGCGGGGGAAAGCTCAGCTACAATTTTATATTCTGCTGTCAGTGTTCCGATTTTTAGAAGTTGTTTGCAGGGCATACTTAAATAAAATGCAAAAGTTGTCTATCCTTTAATGAACTGTATTGGAAAGGGAAAGGTCTTCCTCACAGATGTGGAGAGGAAATAAGAGGAATAAAAATTCTAGCATTGCTTTTGCATCTTATATTTCTGTTAATAGAATAGGATTCATTTGCTTTGGCTACTGAGATAAAATTATGTGGGGAATTGATGAGATGAGAGAGATGCAGTAAAATGAATCAAATGATAACTTGCTTGTTTAAATTCTTGCCCCTTGTACGCACACATCCATTTCTTATGACAGTTAAAGAATATTGCTTCTCAATAAAGAAGCAAAAAGATGAAAATGCCATCAGTTTTGTTGTTCTCGGCACTATTGAAAAATGTAGAAGGTGAACTTTGCATTGCAGAGGGGACTTAACGCAGGGCTAGTCCCGTGAAACCCTTTTACAGTGAACTATAATTGATGTCCAATAAGTTGTATAAAGCTGCCACCTAAATTTTCAAAAACAGTAGTTGTGTTCAAGGGAGTGCCTCCAAAAGCACGCAGTGAGGAGTTGTTTCTCATATTCACGTAATCCCACAGTTCAACGTGTAACAAATAATAACCACTAATCAGAGTAAAAAAATGATGTTCTTGCAGGGGTGTGGGATATATTTAATTTTATTTTATTTGAGGCATATATTTGACTTTCTTTTCATCTTTTTTGGTCACAGAGAGAAGATAGCATTTTTTACAAGACCAAGGATTAACATACCTCCTCTGCCAGCTGATGATGTATGACATGTTGCATTGTAAACATGAAGTATTTATCGCTTTTATTTTAATGAAGTTATTAGATTAGCCAAGTTTCTTTAAAAAAAAAAAAAAAAAGTGCAAAAGCTAATATACACGTTTTGTAAAAAATAAAAAAGTAAAAAAAGTAAAAGTAAACAAAACCATATATATAAATATATATACATATATATATTTTATAATAGCGACTGCAACAAGGCTTGGTTTTTCCTTGTTGTGAAATTGACATCTCTGAAGACAACTTATTTTATAAAAGATCGACTATCCTGTTAAGAGCGTGTACAGTTTTTATGCTGTTTTATTTGACTTAAAGGCTGGAAGACAGAAACAAAGTGAGTTCAGGCAAATTCACTGTAGTGTAATTTATTTATAGTGCCTTTTTTCCTTGAAGGAAAATACCTACTTTAAGATGTATTTTAAGACTGAAATTTTGTTCTTCAGTATTTGTCATACAGTAGAATGGAACCATTGAGCTGGTTTTGTTTCTGATACCTGAAATGAAAATACTGTGTTCTAAAATTGTCACTTTTTTCAGCTTTATTATCTGTAGCTTATTATGTATATTGTATCCTTTAGCACTGTCTGTGTTATAGCAAAATATTATCACCTGCAATGTGTTTAACACTGATTAGAAGTGATGTTAAACATTGCAGAATTCATTTGCATGTTCTTACTGTGCACTAATAGATTGTTTTCATTTCAGTTTTGTCTAAAATATCTTTATATTCTTAACTAGATTCTCAATTTAAACGGAGGAAGGAAAAGGGTGACAGGTCTTTGTTTTGCTATTTAAGGGAAAGGTAGTTAAAAGAGCACTGTGAGCTAGCTGTATGGAAAAACTGCTAAAGGAATATAGCAACTTCTACAGTTTTAAAGATTCTGATCTGATTCAGGAAAACACGTGCTAATTTCAGAAAGCAGCTGCAATAAGTAAGGGTGCTTAAGCACATGTTAATCCTAATGGATTTGCTGTGAGGTTACTACATGTGAGTTCTGTTGTACAGTGACACTTTCCAGGAAGGAGGTGTATAATTCTGGAAGATATAGATCACTTGATTGATAGTTGGACCAGCAGAAATGTGGTGAGAAATACTTTTCTTGTAACCATTCATTGTAATGAAAGACTGTCACCCTAAATTCCCGAGAATGCCAGTTTTGTGTCCTTGCATCCTGCAAGTATGTAAAAATACTTCTTTACTAAGCTACTATAATAGTTTCTCATATTTTTCTAATTATACCTACACAGAGAGGTGCCCAACACAAGACTAACTTCGCAAATTGCTGGAATTGCTTAGAAGGATGATCACGATGTCTTTTCATTATGCCCAGGTCAAATTGACTCCAAATTTCTGTATGTCAGGAAACCAAAGCAACAGTCAAAAACTAAACTTATCAAAACCTCTGACCAATGGGAATATTTTAAAATATTTTGTAAGTCGTCTATGTGAGTTTCAAGAGCTTATAATCTGTTAGTTTGTCAAAGATCAGGAAAATCTGAAAGTGAAACTGAATTGCTTTTATTTGTCCAGGCTGAGACCAAAAATACTGGAGGGGATGGGGTGGGGGCTGGTAAAAGACGTTTTAAGCAAAGACATTTAATTTTAAGCTACTACAGGCCTGGTATAGCCTATAATCATTACAGACATCAAGTGATCTGGTGGTGTAGCAATACGTATGAAATTAAAGTATGGTTAGCGTTTATCATGCTAACCATTCTGAAGTCTCTCTTTTTGCCAGTTAAGTTTTGATGGGTGTATATTGGGTTCCTTGGGCTGAACTAGAGCTATTCAGAAACTATGCAGATAAAAGCCAAGTAAATCATGTAAGAAATTGCTAGTGCTTGGGTAAAAGTCTAGGGACAGCAAGCTTTCAAGTGCTTGTTACTTGAAAAGATCAGTTGGTCGGAATTTCACGTCTCGTGTTCAGTGGAGACCCTTACATAGTAGTATTTATCCAAAGTTACCATGTGGTGATACCAGAAATACTTGCTGTGTACTAAGAATAGACAACACTCTGTTTTCATGAGGGTGTTCCAGTCCTGGAAGAGCTTGCCCAGAAAGGTTATGAGGTCTCTGCCCATGGAGGTGTTGAGGATTTGACTGGGCATGGCCCAGAGCAGCTTGGTTGTGTTAAACCCACTTTGAGCAGGGGCTGCCATAGGGACCTCGCTTCCACCCTAAATTGTTCTGTGACTGTGTAACAAAGGGGCAATGTCTGGTGGCTTACCTCTTAGGAGGGGGTTCAGCTGGTGTTTTTAATTAGTGACTGCTTGGAGACATCGTCAGTTTATCTTGTGAGTCCGTGATTCTGACTGCTGTAATGAGTTCTGTCTTGATGTGGTAATGAGTTATCATAGTCAGTATTCATCTCTCGTTTTTGTCACAGTTCTGTATGATTGTGTCATTTTTGTATTATTTGAAAGTATTTCTTCTATAAAATAAAATAATTTGCCATAAACAGAAAGAGAGTTTTGTTTAATGTCACAGAAGAAGACATTGTTGCAGTGGTTTATATTTGCCACACTGATGATGCTTTCATGAAGAAATTTTGTATTTTGTAAAACAGTGTATGTAATGAATTTTCAAATAAAAAAGAGGAAATCTGTGAAGTTAGGGATTCTAGAGAGGTTGCATTGAAGACCTGAAATGGATACAGAGTGTAAGGAATGGCAGGTATGTTCTCCCACGTGCTTATTGCTCATGATAAGCCGACAGCTGTATCTGAGGATCCTAGCTGAATATTCTAGGAATTCACGGGTAGCTCCTTATGACACATTGAACTGTTTTTTGGTTTTTGTTTGTTTGTTTGTTTGTTTCTCTAGCTGAAGTTTGTACTTTGTAGGTTAGTATTTGAAATAAATTGACAGTGTTATTTCTGTAGTATCTTTATAACCAATCCCAAGCTGAAAACCACTGGAAAAAATACAAGTTAATGTTAGTAGGCAGAACTTCACTGCTTCCTTCACAAAGGAAAGTTAGACCTTAATATTTATAGAAAGGCCATTTTTTGGTTTCTCCATGCAGCCCTAAGCTGCCAGGAGCATGGGCAAATTTGTAGTACTGACACTTGACACCTTTCTCATCCAGTATTTGCAAGGCGTTAAGGGTATGACACAGTTTAGGTTATTTTTAAAATGGTCTGCTTGAAATAGTCATTTGGAATACCAACTGTCTCGCTACCATCAGGATCAACAACAAAAGCTATAATGGGTATGTTGGTATGAATTTTCTGATATAAACATGAAATCTTATATGTGTTTCTTGCTGTAATTCTTGTAAGCACTTTGCAAGACTTCAAGGTAAGTGTTGTATAAAATGAACAAATGTTTTTTAGGAATCAAATGAACTATGTATTTTGCATCCATTCTCAGCAGAATGCAAATCTAAAATTTGAATTATGTTTTTAGTTTGGAGGAGGGTATTTTACTGCTTGTATTGAATCTAATCTCCTTTTTAACTATAGAGTCATAGGTCTATGAGAGGAGGAAAAATATATTTACAGAGGGACTTAAGAAACTACAGGCTAGAAAAAGCAAGAACAATCTTTTCTAAAAACATGATGTGAACAGTATTTTCTTTCCTCTGAGATTGCTTGATTGACCAAGTATAAATGAAAGAAAATACCAAAGAGTCAAATCGAATTGATTTTGGAATCTATGTGTATAAGCGATTTGCTTGTACTGTGGAAAATCTCAATATTCTTGGGAATTAAAAGCTTCTCAGAAGCTGTTTCTGGTTTATTATAACTTTTCAAAATCTCTCAAATTTGAACATACCTGGCTTATAGAATCACATATTCTACTGTGAATCAGTTATTCTGTCCCTGTAGTGTGCAGCTGGATCATCTAACTAAAAAAATAGACATTCAGGAAGAGACTCAGTGAGTTTACCTGTGGTAACAGACAAGAAAATTAGGAAGTGAATTTAGGAAAATTTGTCCAGGAAGAAATGGGAGATTGAGAGCCTTGTGCTTGTTTTTTTCATAGCACAGAATTGCTATCCTGTGTTTAGGATGTGGTACTTGCATTCTGTTAATGTGTCTTATGGCATGGAACTTTCCAGGTATAGATGGTTGTGTCTGACTGATTCAATTCAAACTGCTTGCTGTTTTCCTTACTTCTGTTTCATAAAGCAATTAAGGAAAATTGCAGATACTTTATCAAGAAACTAAATTAAATACTCTGTGTTGGTTTAACTTCCTCCACAGGATTCAATTGGCATATTAATATTGATTTTAATGGGCTTAAAGAACAGACGCTGGCAAGAAGTTAGGCCTTTCCTCCCATCACTTTTCCTCACTTTACTGATGTGGTTATGGTAGCTCTGCAGCTATTAGTGATTCATGAACGATAGGGAAATGCGATCTGCACTACCGTGTGTAAAGGGCATAATCAAATCTCTTTCCTAAAGGCATGCTCCAGAAAAGTGTAGGAATTGCAGGTGAAGCAAATCAAGTGCTCAGATTTCACAATAAAATTGAAAATGTGTAACTTCCATTTGGGTAATCCATATCAGAGATAAGGGGTACTGGAGCTCCCTTCAGCTTACAGACAAGATCTGGAGGTGCTGTGTAGCCATTTTGAAAAGGTTTTGTACACTGTGTACCAACCAGCTTGCTTTGTTGGGCCAAACTGTCTGCTTAGAGCATCCAAAAAAAATTATCCAAATGCACTGGTACAAAAAGGTCTTCCAAACTGTGCTCTGTGGCCTTTGAAGTTGGTGGAAGCCACGCGTGTGCCTTCAATGACTCATGGATGTTTTCATGTGTACCTGTACAAGATCTCCCTCTACCTAGCTGTTGTGCTTGCTTAGTAATACAAAGCACAACTTGCATACCCTTAAGGGTAAAAACCAGTCTGCACCATGTTCAAATAAGAGACAATAAGCAGTGGAAGGTGAATGTCTTGAAGTAAAGCATAACATTGCATGCACACAAACTTGCTTATTTGTGTTCTGTCTTAATAAAGAACAGTTATAACCACAGTGTTGCAGAGCATGATCCTAGTGGGGCATGTGAAATCTGTACAATCAACTTTCGAAATTACTATTTTGTAGTATAACTTGAATACATTGTACAGTATAACAAAAGTGTATGTGTGTGTATATATATATATATACATATATATATATGGTTCTCAGTTGCAATACATAGTTAATCAAAATGTGAAAGTCGAGATAATTGCTTTATTATAATATTTGATTGGGGAAATAAAAAGTAGAAGTTTTGAAAAAGGAAAACTAGGCTGGCAAATAGGAGATCTTTCAAGCAGTAGCAGTTGCATTGAAGAAAAGGCAGAAGGCTGTAAATGAGGTTATTTAATGGATGAATGGGGTGGAGAATGAGGAAATGAAGGTAACAGAGGAACAGAACCTTTGAGGTAATCTTGCAAAACTCAAATATGACCCAGAAGTTGGAGGGAAGTCAATCTGGATAAGCTTGAAGTGGAATACAGGGAGAAGGAAAAATGCAAGGGATGGTGAAATTGTGGTTTGTCTCACTTCCAAGCTGCTGTGATTACATATTTCATAAAGATTAAAGAAGATAATTATGGCACCTGGGCACTGCTGCAGAGTAGGTAGGAATAAATCTTAATTCGCACACAGTATACTTACAGTGCTTTTTCCTCTTGAAAAAAATGTGATTGTTATTGCTGTTGCAACAAAATCCATGAACTCTCTTTAAAAAAAATAAAAGGCTCAGGTGAGGGGGGGAAAAAAGGCACCAGATGAACTAATGGCTGCAGAAATATGTAAGGAAGGATAAAGAAGCTTGCAGTTTAATCCTGCAGGATTACAGAGCGGTCTCTTTCCAGCCCAGTCTCCTATCAGAAATCCTATAGACGGAGGATGCAGTCACATGATTGTTACTGCTTCCTCCCCATGACATCATTGCTTTGCAGCCATACCACCAAAGAAAGGATGCTATTAAAATCTTTGGGTCTGAGCTAAATGATGTTGCATTGCAGGTAAGCAACATTAATTCTTCGAAAAAAATAGTTTGCCAGCTGCTCGTGTGCTGCCGTCCTGGAGCTGCAGCTCTGTTAGGCAGGGTTTTCACTGGAAAAGAAAGCAGAACGGTTTCTCTGTGAGCAGAGGGTTTGCAGGTGCAGAGGCTGCTTGCTGGCTCTGTGCTGGTCTTCCGGCTGACATCCCCAGCAGAAAGGCTGCCAGCTGGAGCTTTAAAGCTGAAGAAGGCCCTTTGTCCCTGCATCTTGCTATGGCTCCTTCGTGTGTCTGCTGAAATCTGTATTTGCGTGAGCAGCCATCATCATCCAGCCCTGTGGAGGGAGAGAGAGCAGCAATACTGTCTTGGTTGCATTCCCCGTTTCGTGGGATTTTTGGTTTTGTTTCGCTTAGTTTTTAACCCTGCATGCCTAAAGAAAGTTATTACAGACAGAGACGTGTCTACGCTTTAAAAGGAATGAGGATTAACTTGTTCAGGGGGTTAACAGATGTATTTGGGGAAAGAGGCTTTTCCTTTTTTAATTTTTGCTGACGTGGTTTGAAAGTACCTAGTCCAGCAGGTTTCCCGCATAATTTGCTGTAGCGTAGGATAGGTTTTGTTTGTCATCCAAAATAAACATGAAAAAATATTCTCCCAAAAAGACAGAGGAGATGACAAGCAGATTTTTGCTTCTTACACAAACTGCCAATCCTCGAAAGGCTGAAAAATCCTTGCTAAATGGATTTTTCGGACAGTGGGTATTTATGTAGCAAAGTCCAAAGTCTGTTTTCTTTTCCTAGTGTGGGTGTTTAATTATGCACTCCATAAAACTTATGGAAGACATATATTTTCAGATTAAAAATGTTGACTTTACTCTTCTGTGGCTTTTTTAATTCTGGCTTGATTTTTTTTTAAATATATTTTAGGTTATTTGCAGTGCATTATTATTTTTCTTAGTTTAATACAAATGCTACAATGAAAGAAGCTAATTTTTGAGCTTATACTAGTCAAAAAAGTAAAACTGCATTCCCCCCCCCCCCCATTTTTTAAGTGTTCTGATAAATATTTTGTGCCTTTGCCAGAGAATGGAGGATGACTCAGCTGCAGCTTCATCAGGCAGATAGTCAGGTGACTTTTCATTCCTAGTACGCAGGAAGTTTTCTTATTTGTCAAAATCCTGTTCTTTGTTCAAATATTTTTTTCCCACTATTGAAAATTCTGAGAATTTGGCATGTCTAGGGTCTCTGTATGCACACCCAAACACTCGTGGAGGAGATTTTGGATCTCCTGTGGTAAAGTTAACTAGGCTATATGCCTTAGGGAAAGGCGGTCTGAAGTGACGATATATGCAGTCATATCAGGGTTAGAAAACATGGAAGAAAAAAAATTATAGAACCAAAACCAACAACAAAGCACAACCAAAGCCAGCAGTAGTAATGAAGAATTTAAAACAATGAAGTAAGAAAGGACAACAGTTTTTCAAAATGGAAAGCTCTAAATTTTTTTTTTTCAGCCAAACCTCTGTTTTTACATGATCTTGGTTCAAAAGCAATACAAATACAAACCTGTCATTTTATGAGATCACAGTGAAGACTGTATCTTGATGGCACTGGTACTGAATTTCCTCTTTTAAGTTCCTCTGAAGCATCAGGAGAAGTCTTGTGTCAATTCTTCCTACCTAGCACTTAAAGTACACCAAACTCCTCTCTTGCTCACCGTGCGTGCAGGGACTTGGCTCTTTGCCCACATGAAGTACACACCAGGGCTGCCACACACAGATTCTGTGGACACAATGTGCTTTTTTTTTTTTTTTTTTTTTTTTTTGTCCCCAGCCTGGATCATATTTGAGTCCTGGTCTCCTGATTTGAGTCAGGTGTTTTTCATGCAACAAAAGATGTGATACCAGCCTAAATGTATGCTGGAATAACTCAGAAATGAAGGATTTGAGTCCTTTAACAGCTATTTAGTGTAAAACTGTGACCCTGCAAATATCCCTGGTTGGAGTGTTTTGCTCTCCTGGGCCGGGTGCATTTCACTCAGGGCACCTACCCCATCTGGTTTCTGGTGGTGCCCATCTCCCTGCCAAAGGACGTAGCGGCCCAGGCCTTTTAAACCAGGACTGGAGGAAGTCCCATGGATGGTGTTGGATGGTCTGCCTGCAGAAAACAGGCAGGGAAACAGGGGCAGTTTGTAGACTAGGAGTCTAATGTGTTTCTCAGCATATATGCATATATACGCTAAAGGTAATGGATTTACTCAGATTTCTTCCTTTCTAGCCCAGAAGAAGCAAAAATCACACACGACCCACAGTTGATGCTAAAAGAGAAATTCTGGCAGGGTGACTGTAGGTTACTATTCCTAAAGTGCTTCTAACATGCTGCACTAGAAAATTGTCACAAGGGCGGGCCTTTCCTTTCTTGCAGGTGGGGGAACTCAGGGGTATGAAGTCACCTTTCTGTAAATGCACAGCTGACCAGCATCAATTGCAGCAATGCCAACCACTGCCCTCAGAAAAACATGACCCTCCATCTGTATGAGTGACTCACTCAAATCATGAGAAGTGACATGGTAGAACAGATTAATGGCTTTTCTACTGCAGGTTTACCAGCTTTATTTCAAGCTGAGGGCTCAGAAAGGTTTTTAGTGAGAGGTGCATTTAATGCTGCTACACTCACCATTTAAGGGGAGAGCCTTTTAGTGCAACTCTCTTCTCTCTGTATTTATTTTTTTTTACCCTGAAATCCATGTTTTCCCTCTTAATGCTGTCGTTTTCTGACTGAGGAGACAAAAGGCAGCACTGCAGACCAAAACCTGGTGCTGCAAAGCTTGCTGAACTCCCCTGAAGCCCCTGAACCTCCAGCTCTGTTTTTGAGTTCGGTGGCAGCAAATCAGCTGCTCCAAGAGGAAAACTCACCCTGTTTTGTGAGTAAGGGGACTAGAGGAAAAGCAAAAAAAGGAGCTATGCATGCTGGTAGCCTGATTGCCAGTTCTCCTCCCTCCTGAATTTTAGTTTCTTACCAACGATGCTGAAGGATTTCTGAATTTTATCTAATCAAACCTTGCTTTCTTCAAGAAGTAAAGGCATGCTGGTTCTTGAAGGCCCACAGGGCTCATCTGCTGCTGGCGTGTCAGTGGAGGGGCATCCTTTAATAAAGCTGTCGCAGCTTGGTTTGTGAAAGGTGGACCATCACGCCCCATAGCCAACAGTGTTTTGCTCATGCTGTTTCCACAGCCTCAAGATCAATGGTAGCAACTACATTTTTTGGAGGGACTGTTCAGGCTTGCTCAAAATAACAGAGAAGTGCATTTAGCATTATTTTTCTCAATATGGAGCCTATTTTGAGCTATGTGAGTGCTAAAATTCCACTTGGCAGTTGTGGGGAAAGAGCTGGGCTTTCCCCCGCCCCTCTCTCCTGACATAACTCAGCAGCTGAACTAATTTTGGTCAAACTTTCCAAGAAACCTCGAGTGGAGACCAGACACCTGATATTTCATCCTGAAAGGAATTTGCTTCCAAAGGGAGACCTGCTCTGGGAGGGGGAGCAGGGGGCAGGCTAGGCGTGCAAGCCTCTTGATACTGAGGAGAAGCACTGTCACCTAGGGACCTCCTGAGAGAAGAAAGGGAGTCAGACCTCTCACCCTGTGGCTGCTATGCCCCCCACCAAAGGGTCTCAGTGCCCTGGTCATTTGTCCTTAGCTCCAACCCTGCTGTGGGGCACATGGGGTGCTCAAGCCTCCAAGCAGGCCATGCTGCCCTATGCACCAGGACCCCTTGCTGTGCCTCACCTCGCCTCACCTGCCCCGTGTTCCCAGCCAGCACCAATATTGCTGCTGTGCTCACGCCCTTTGCACGTGTGGTGGTTGAGGGCGAATGTTTGGAGACTGTGGTTCAGTCTGGAGGAGCCTTTTGTGCCTTCAGTTTTCCACCACTTATCCCAAATGTTTCCCCCGTGCCTTCCAGGCCCTCTCCCCTGTGATCTACTGCCCTGTGTTTTTTAAGCTCTGCTGCGGCTTCATAATTTTTTCCGTAGAGGTTACTCAGGGTAAAGCTACACTTCAAAGATTGACTCTATTTAGCTTGCCCACACTATCATAGCAGGAAACTCCTTAATGTGTGGTGATGGGGCCATACAGTAACATACTGCAGTATTTTAAAGTCATGTTCCAGATACTGCAGCCAGTCTGCTCTTGTGCTGTGGGAGATGGCAGGCTTGTGCTGTATAATTTACACGTATACAGGGGCTGAGCCATTAATCTTTGCATTATAAGAGAAGGATTTGCCAATTTCATTATCCCTCTGTACTTTCCTAATTTAACTTCTCTCTGCTTTTCTTTTTTTTTTTTCCTTTTTTTTTTTTTTTTTTTTTTTTGGGTGCCATATTATGTTTCCAGAAAGGCCTGTGACTAGGTTCAGCATTTTCTTATTTTTGCAGAGACAGTTCCTTGCTCTGGTCCAAGGCCATCTCAATGTTTTTTAAACACTATTGTTAAGGTCAATAGATCATCTTACTCAGTCTGAGGCTTTTAAGATGAATAGTCTTAAATTGGTCATGGATGTTTGTAAGCCTGCAGAAAACTGCACATTTAACTTGCCAGTGATTAAATCTGCTTTTGCTGTAAACAGCTTCCTTGTAAACTCATCACCCAGCAGCATCTTACTTTCTGTTTAGTGGAATGCTTTGTAACTGTTTACCTCCTTCTACATCTTATAGGGTGCAATGTCACATTGCTGTTCCTAGGTTGTCTTCCAGGCAGCACCCATCCTGCTTGGCCTTCTTGGCTGCAGGCTAAGTAAAATGTATTTTCTCACTGCTCCTCAAAAGGCATATGTCCCTGATCATCTTGCTGTATTTCTCATTCATCTCTTTCCAGGTGACTTCATAATAATCATGCTTGCTGGCTTTCTGTGCTCTCAGGCTTATTTTCTCCCGCCAGGCAGTCCTGAAGACCTGTAGTATGCCTGTGCTCTGCTCTGGGATCCATTTCCTGCAGCGTGGGTCCCCACCTATGTCCTCTTACAGCTCTTCCTGAACACTGACTTCTTCAGCTTGCTCTGCAAGCAGCAGTGACCTCCTGATTACCTGGATTCAGGGCCTGGGTGGGAAGTGCTCAGTTTCCATCTATTACTAAATCTAAATCCCTTGGGACAGAGGGTACATGGCTGTTGGCAGAGCACCTAGCTCTCAAGATGAGATGCCTGTGTTTGACTGGTTACATTGAGCAGTCTGTGACAAGAAGTGTTAATGTCCATGAATCTGGGGCACCGTGCTTGGCTTCTTTGGGCTTTCAGTATTAGGAATGGTCAATAAAGATAGCAAGACCATGGAGAGTGGCAAATCATCTATCAATGCAAAAGAGTTTTGTGATGACTGCCATTTGGTAAACCAGTAAGACTGCATTGTTCATAATCAAAGTCCCAGAGATTTTCACAGTCCCCACTCTTTGTGCAGTGCATGCTGTAATATCGCATAACATCAGCACAGATAACTACACCAAGCATTCAAATCAGTAGTGTGTTCAGTTCTGATGGAGTCTAGATTTAACAGGCCTCGAATCATTTCAAAAGCATCATGTCTGCAGTAGGACCCTCCCTGCTTTCTATGTATGTATGTTTATTTGTATCAGAGCATAGAAAAGCCATGAGTTGTACCATATTCTGCTTTCATGTGTTGGCTAGCTCATGCCACATTTGGAAGAGATGGAATAGATGATGCTTTAGATGCCCAGGAAAAGTCGCTCCAAACAAATACAATTTGAGGAACTTACAATAGGCTTTTAGGCTTCTGCTTTCTTCCACCAGCCTCTTGGCAGATCCACTTCTTCCTTATACTACAGCAGAGGAACTGAGAGAAGTATGCTTTGTTGTTTGCATAGTCACATTCCACATAGCCAGCCCCAGACTACTCTCTTCACAGAAAACAGCATAAATATGAAAGCGTGTAGGTGAACGTTCATCTGCTAGAAATATTTAGTATCAGTTCACTGATACAGCTCTTCTAGCTGTGACTTTAAGATTTGCACATGTTGTAATAGTGCTGCAAAGGTCAGAGGTTGTCAGCATTTCCATTATAAATGTAATTTATCATTCTTCCACAAGAGTTAGCACTAAGCTGCAGTGTACAGCTGGTCTGAATCACAAGAAGATGAGTTTACTCACTGTGGGACCTGCAGAAATGACCTTAAATATGATAATACTACTTTTTGGTTCTTAAAAAAAAAAAATAATAATAATAATAATAACAAAAAGTAAGCAAACAGCAGAAGAGACCTACAGTCCACATACTGTCCACATACTGTGCTTGTTGGCATGCACCAGCCCATCAAGCAGCTAGCTCACTGCATTTGCACCCTGGCTTCTGTAGGCTGTCTGCACTAACCTCTTCATTGCTTTCTTTGCATAGGAGGCTTCAGTGATTACTTAAAAATTATCTGGCTTCTTTCATCATCAAGCCTCATGGTCTAATCTTTGAACTTGTGCTTGTGATCCTTACTTCCAACTCCTCTCATGCAACACCTCACAAGTTTGTAGGGCAGTGTCTCTTTCTGGGTACATAGTATTACGCACCAAACACAGCTAACTGGGAGATTTAGGATTGAGTATCAGGCTGGCCCAATGTTTCTGGAAGATATCTAGGCTTATGTGGCAGCCGGGAGAGCCTCTGTGAAGAGGCACAATTGCCAGTCTAGCACTCTGGCCTCCCATGATTTGTGAATCAATCCCTGCCAGGACCTTGCCTCATCTACAGGACCGCAGTAGTCTGACATGGGTCTAAATCTAGGGAAATCTGCTAATTGGGCTCCAAGGAGGAAGCCTTTGAGAACAGAAGACACTTGGTTCAGTCAGACTTCTTTGTTTGGCTTTTAGCAAGAATTAGTTTTACAGTTGGTAAAGCAGAGGTTTAACAAAAATGTCCAGTTGTAGAAATACCTAAGCTATTCAGTAAAAATGATAGCTGAAGAATGAGTCTTTCCATACTGAAGCATGGGGAATGAAATGGCAGATGAAATTTTAAGTTGATAAAGGCAAAATAATGAAGGAAATGACCTGAAGAGACCAGAGAATGATAGGCTTCTGACTCTCATGGAACATATCCTGGAGTTATAGCAGATTGCTCAATGAAAATGTTGGATGTATGCCTAAGGAAAACAAATGGAACGCCAGGAATTATTAGAAAAGAATAGGGGACTAAGCAGGAAATGTTTGCCATTACACAAATTGTTTCATCAGCATCTGGAAAAGCAGTGGAAAGGACAGGAAGGACATCTAAGTCAGAACAACAAAGGGACAAAATACATGTCACACAGCAGCATAACAAGATCGGACACTTTTCATTGTATATAAGTTTTGTTGGAGTATTGAAATTCCTTAAATATTCAGGTGTTATGGCTAACAGTTGCATTTGTTACTGATTCTGTATGCAATGGAGTTGCATTATTTTTGTTTGAATTGGTAGCCTTGGACTCATTTGATGAGACATCGATGTCTACTTCTGACATCTCTGTAAGCAGTGAACAGAAATTGACACTTCTAGGGGACAGACTGCCTCATTATAATACAGGTGTCTCAAATATACCAGATGAATCACCTCTGAACAGAGTTTCTCTCTCCTCATCAGCTATGAAAGGAGTCTAGATTCTAGTATCCAGAGTCTAGAACAGATTTCTAGTCCTAGATGAGATAACTTGTGCCATGAATGCTCATCCTTTGCCATCATCGGAGTGGATTGCTGCAGTACACCTGGCTGCAGTCCATGTTTGGATGACATGTATTTGCCCTTAACATGTGTGTATTAAATTAACATATCTATAACTAAATCATTAGTATAATGCTCTAGTTGTGCTGGCAGAACTGGAAGCATCTCTGCAAGCGCTTCTAGAGGGCAATTTAGCTATCCTGAAAGAAACTTTGGAGATTGTTTCAGATGCCTAAATAAGGTGAGATAAATAATTGCGAAATAAAGAAAGTGATACTTCTGGTGCTAGCACAAAAGGTGACTACTCTATACTACTCAGTTCAAAAGTGCTGTAGCCAGATTTTATTTACTAGAATTGGGTTTTGCGTAATCTGATATCACATCTCCACTTACAAAAGTGCGGTACCTAGAGTCAAATTTCAGGCTGATAATCATCCAGCTAGCTACAATTTCTAGGTATTGGAACATTATCTAGAATTCAAAGTTTATTTGTTTCCTAAGTCTTCCATGGCCCTGTGGTCTCTAGCACTTTTGTCTCGTTGGACATGCTGTGCAGCACGTATTTCGGGGGTAGGTTCAGGCTGAGATTGTAATTATCCTACATACTTGTGGTCTGGCCTGGTATTATCCATCATAAAACTGTCATGTGCTGGGCATTGACAACATACTTAAAAAGCTATTTTTTATGTGATATAACTAGCATGTTGGGTAATTTTCTTGTAGCATTAAGGAGAACTTGCCAACTCTTCCAGCACAATAGTTCCCAGAAGTTTGTTTATACAGCAGGGGTACTGCCTGGGTTCAGGCAAGCAGTCTGAGCTGCATGCATATTCTTTGCAGGTACTTCTTCACTGTATGGGAAGAACAGGTTGAAGTAAATGACCTGCAAAATATCAGTGTGTTACAAAATCATATCACGGTCTAATTCTTTCACCTCATTTCAGCTTCCCACTCCAGTCCTCTGTCATGGCTTACAAGACACCGAACTCAAGATCCATTTGCAACTTCAGCTCCCAGGTGTCAGCCGCAGCATCCTGCCTTTGGACTCTAATTTCCCTTAGCAAATGCAGGAGTGTGCTCTCATCTGTTTTGCTAAGTATTGCTATTTTCAATTGTCACTCCTCTTAGCTGCTGCTTTTTAAATTGCCTCCATCTTGTGGCAGCCTATTTGTGCTCTGCAGCGCTGTGTGGGACACCTGCTCTGCATTTGGTTTCCTTCCCCAGCCTGTGACTCCCTTGCTTGATTCTCTTGCAGAAAAACATGTCATGGTGCTTGGAGATTACTTGATTTCCGCACTTAAAAAGTCTTCTATAGAATTATAATGATGACCTGCTGTTTGCCTCTAAGATAATGTTTTTCTCAGCTGCTTGTGCTGAGCACATTGGCTGTGCAGTCCAAAAAGTCCTACCCAGTGGAGTGCAAAGGAGTAGACACTGACAGAGTTGAGTATTCATGCTTGTTATATCCCTGAAGTCAACACCAGGGAAAAAAAATAAATGGATAGGATTCAAGTAAAACAGTCGAAAATGGAGAGAGAAGGGGGAAAAGGGAAGTAAATAAAGGGGGCTAAACACATCAGCAGAATGGGCGGGCAGTTTATTTAAAGCTCATCTGCCACATTTTTTCCTTTTTCATTTGCAGAATTGGGAAATTTCCTCAATGATCCATAGATCCAAATTCTGTACATGTCAAATCACAATGTGCCTATCTGAAGGAGGTGTATGGGTTGTAGTAGTTAGTACTGTATTAGCCTTGTCAGCAACCTGCAAAATTATTGTTGAGTACGACAAGGGCTTGTAGGCTTTGCAGAGTCAATGAGTCAATTCTGTACAACCTTTAAAGTCTGTATCTGTCACTATTTTTTTTTTCTTTTCAGGTGACACTAACCTAATCTACTGTGATTTTATTTTTCTTTTTTTAAATGTTTGCCCTTTCAGATTAAAAATCCTGGCTACATTCCAGAAGACCCTGTTTCCCAGACACCTATTTTAGGATGGATAGGATTATGTCACTCTGTAGAGCAAGACATCTTTGTCTCTAGGAGCAACCTAGATGGTTCTTATAGTCTAGACAACATACTTTCGGATGGCTGAAGTTAAGTTGGATGAATCCAACCCTTTGTGCCTAAAAGACTTTATTTAATAGATTCTCATGCTACTAAGGGCTCCTCTCCTTGGGAATGATGTCAGCTTTTTCTGGAACCTGTCATATTAGTGACTGCTTTGGGACCTGACCCTGTAAAGGAGATGGTAATTTTTGCACCTAGCCAAATGTTGCTAAGGTCTCTGTGGGCAAGAGAGGTACAGTAGTTACGAGTTAACTTTTTCAGGTGTTGCTATTGTGGATTGCATGAAGTAGATGTATTTCCAGGGCTTCTGTAAACCCAGAAGAATGATAAATGGTATTGAATCATCATTTGTGTCCTGAGCTGGTAATTCTGCCTACTCAGTGACCTCCCAGCAGACAGGGTACATCTTCCAGCATGTGATCAGGATGTAACATTGCAGAAGAAGCCCAGAACTACCCTGGGTTTTGGGGCTATATTTTCAAAAAAGATAGTATATCTGCATTTAGACACTGTGCATTTTATGTATGCTTTTTAGGGTTTGCTAAGCTGTTTTAGTAGTCTTCAGCAATTCCTAGTGGCAATGCATAGATTTCAGTAAGTGCCCACCAATACTGCTGACCCACGGTCTCTTAACTTCGTGGTTTGTGGAAGGATTTTGGAAAACTTGATTCTGCCATGTCTGGCAAAGCTGCACAGATTTATTGAAATTCTTGTTTTTCCCCTACTTGTAGACACTAATATGGTCAATGCAGGAGAAATGAATGGTTCTGGTAACCTGATGGATTTTCTGGATGAGCCTTTCCCCGATGTTGGGACTTATGAAGACTTCCACACCATTGACTGGCTGCGAGAGAAATCACGTGATACTGACCGCCATAGAAAGGTAAAGGCAGCATCTTCTCCCTGAATTACAGCCATCCTGGCTGTGAGAGAAACAAGCAGGTTTCCAAAGATTTTGCTTCCTCCTTTGTTGTATCACTTGAGGAGGACTTATAAAAATAAGGACGCAAGATGTCTTGGGTTTGTAAATATGAAACTGCTTCTGGCAACTTAAATGTCAGGCCATCACTAAAAAGTGATTAGGACTGGAGAGAGCAGAGAGTAGAGGAATTGTATACACTTTTGAGTAGGTTAAATCTTTTTTTCAGTTTAAACACAATGCACTAAAACTCAGCCTGAATCAGCCATTTATCTCTCTAAACGTGTTATTCCAGATTACAAGCAAGAGTAAGGAATCCATATGGGAGTTCATCAAGAGTTTGCTGGATGCCTGGTCAGGATGGGTTGTAATGCTTCTCATAGGACTACTGGCAGGTACGTGTGTGTTAACATTCGTTATGCCTGGAACCATTTCACTGAAATTTGCTGCAGTGCCATCTGTTTCTCTTTTTACTTCATTGTCTGTTCACTGATGTTTCAAGCTAAAAAGGCAGTTATGTATCCATGCAGTTATAATACTTAATAAAAAATACCCGCTTGCAAAATCTCCTGCTGAGTGCTGACCTAGAAAAATGTTATTCTCCAGTAGAAGGGTTTGTCTGTTGTTTTTGAAAATATGCATCTGAGTACTTTACACTTAACGGCCTACTTTGGCTTTCTGAATCTTTGATTGACACGAGTCAATTTTATTGGTAGAGTTTTTTTCCTTATCTTCGCTTAACTGAACTCTGCAAGTAGATATTATAATGAGGGTGAAGAAAATCGTGGTTGTGTACAATCAAAGGGGAGCTTTGTAAATCATCATGTTCACTGGGTTATCTTCTTTACACATGCATGAAGGGAAAATACAGTTTCAGACAGTTCTGGATTTGCTCCCAAACCAGACAGACATTACATATTTAACAGCCTGCTCAAAATCAGATGGCAAATTCATTAATTGCCTGAATTGCTCCGGTCTTCTACTCAGTTTAGCTTAGCACATCTTCCAACTTGGAAAGCTGCACTTCTATTACCAAGTTGAAACAGCTGCCATTTTTTATGCTTTTTCAGTGATGTCAGGGTGCTCTTGTATCTTGGTAGAAGCTTGATGCAAAGCTTCACAGTTTCCAAGCAGTGCGAATTTCCTGCTTGCCAACTGTCAAGTTTATATGTTTATCATAGTTGTTCAGGAGTGTCAGAAGTACTGGGGAAGTTTTTGAGAAAACATAGCTGAAGTGATGTTTTGGCAAATTATGCTGTTTTATAGAGATACATTTGTTTCCACAAAAGTTGTGATGGGAGAGTGAGATGGGAAGAAAGTCTGACAGACTGTGTACTACCAGAGCTGCTGAGCTGTCTTTAAAGCCTGGGTTTGCCCTCATCTAGGATGGGGAATTCTGCTTGCAAGTAAAGCTAGAGTGAACTTTCAGCAATGGCCTTCCCCAGGCCAGCTGGTAAACCCCTTGGTCATATGGGGGATGTAGTATATACTCACATGCTCTCTTTATAGTAAACACATGCCAAGTTTGTTTCAGTTCTAACTCACAATGAAAGCTCATTCCAACATCCTCAAGGTTGTCGCAACCCAGAACTGATGAGGTCTGGTAAAGCTCTAATGCTGGTATATCCAGTTCTAGGAATAGAAGGTTATTGAGGGTAAGCTGGAGCTGAGAAGTGTTAGCTGTAGAAACCTTTTCAATGATGCAGGTGCAGAAAAACACAACTTACCTGAGAGTCAAGACTAGTCTGTTTTTAAATTGGGGTAAGATCTTGTGAATCAATGAGAGAACAAAAATTACCTGCATGCTCGTGATCTGGGCTGTAGACTTTGCCTGCCATTGAAATGATGCATGTTCTCTGTGCATCCAGCATTTCTGGGACAGGACAAAGGTCGAGAGTCACCACCTCAGCCTTAGTGAGAGGTCAAGCACCCCTTTGATCTGGGGATTATTGACATGTGGTTTCTAAACCAGGTTTGGAGAGGGAGGAGATGAGGCTGGTGATGCAGTTGAATCACTTCCCCTCTCTGCTTGAAATATTAGCAGCTCAGAAACATTGCCTGCCTCTTGCTCTGCAGCAGCCTTGCTCCTCCATGGCCCCTCTTACCCTGCTGAATGGGCAGAAGCTGCCTCTGCTCTGAGGGGAGCAGCGCTGCACTGGGGAGCAGCCTGGCTCGGCTGTGGGGTTATGTCTTGGGCAGCTGAGTGCAGACATTGCCAGGGGAAAGGACAGTGGATGCTGAGGAGGGAGAAAGCAGCAGCAGTACTCTCCAGGGCATGAGGGGACTGGGGAGCACCCTGCGCCACCTGCACCCCTGCTGGGGATAGAGGCCGGCAAGGTGGGACTCTAGAGGGGAGGGATGGCAGGAGCCTCCATGTGTATCTAAAGGCACTTGGAAATAAAATTAGGAGTTTAAAGTTAGCTTAAATAACCTAGCAGCCTAAGTCCCAATAATTTGGTCAATTGATTCTTTCAGGTTTTACAACACTTGAAGGGCTGCACCTCTGCAGTCAACACAATCTGATGTGGCTGAAGGAAATGATCCTTGCTCTGTGCTGCCCTGCCATTGGGCCCTGTTGCCTTGTGTGTGCGCAGCTGCAGAGGGGGTTGGACTTGGGAAGTGTCCCGGTGGGAAAAATGGATTTTGGCCAGATTTGTTTTCAGTTGGATCTGTCAGCTCAGCAGGGTTGATCACCACAGGGCCATACACACAAGCAAAATACTGCTTATGGGAAAGTACTATGGAGGGAGGAAGGACAGGACCATTCTGTTTGGGAGTAGCCCTCAGTCATGCTATTTTTGGCATTCTTTGTCAGTCCCATAAAAGTGTAGGTAGGAAGGGGAACTCCAGAGGAAGTCTGCTCCAGCCTCCTACTCTCGGCAGAGCCAGCTTCAGAGTTAGAGCTGTATGTTTTGAGTAACACCGAAGTATTTAAAGAACTTAACAGCAACCATCTGGGATCAGACCAAAGTTTCATGAATGAATGTGTGAGCATACACACATAAATTAGCCTTAGTGGAGCCCCTCGCTACCACTGCAGCCTGACATAGGTAGCTCCACGGCTCTTTCAGGGCTGTGTACTCGCAGTGTGCATCTCAAACCTTAGGTGCTAAATGGAGGGAGCAGACAGTGTATTACACTGTTACATAGAAATGCACTGAGTAGATTCTGGAAATCAGGCCTTGGGAGCTTGCTCATTTTAGAAAGGGGAAAGGAGCAGTAACACCCACAAATATTCACTGTGGAGATCAGATGAAAAGCTCACAAGATGCTTTAGAAAAAGAGTATTAACTGGGCTTGTCTCAATCAGGAAGGCTGCACACTTTTTGGAGAAATATAAAGCAGTGTAAGGCCAAAAGAGCCTAAAAATTTAGGATGTGAGTGCCAGATGTTTAGGGACCCATTTTTTAAGGAATGCTGAGTTTTTATTTTGCCCTTCCTGCTCACATATCCATGATCATCCCCCAACCTAACCATTACTAGCCAGCTGAAGGTACATGCTATTTATGCTATTTACAGAAGATGATCAAAAGAGACTTGATTTTCTAAAACTATGCATCAGAAAATACAATCATACTAATTCTAAAATGCTCCAGTACTGGAATTGGATGTGCAATAATCCCTCATGTATTTCAGTCCCTTGCCACTTGAGTGATGCAGTTTTCTTGCTTTATGTTATTTTTATTGAAAAATATGTTCTCAAAGCAAAATTTTAGCATTCTCATTAGAGCATTAAAAAGGATGTGTCGCTATCATCAACTAAAAAAAGAAAAGAAAAAAAAAAAAAAAGGAAGGAGAGAGGTAGAAAGCTATTATCTGAAATGAAGTTCAACATTTTCTGGCTTTGGAGGCTCATTATTTTTCATTCTGGGCAGGAGGATACATAGATCGGGGAGCAAGTTCAGCTCCTTCAATGAAATATGGAGATAAACTTACACTATATTACAGCAATGCAGTGACATGTCTAGACAGCCATGATAAGCACAAGAAATGAAAGGACTGAGATACCGAACAGTCTGCTACCTCCATTAATTTCACTTAAAGTTGCAAAGATTCAGAACTTGTAAAATTTCTAGCTCTGGTCATGAGGCTTAAGATCAATAACTATTGCACCGTTATCCTGCAAGTGCTAGCCTTCTCTTCTCATGATTTTCTTCTCTGTAAATCTTGTGTAATAAATCATACATAGCATTTTCTTCTTTATGTGGATCCCAAATCATCTGGCGAGATGGATTAGATCAGCTGCATAACTGAGTACAATTTCTTAGAGGAACTGTGGTGTACGTGAGCTTGTTGTATGAGAGAACTGAACGTTCTTTCCACTCTCTGTTATTCACTATATCAGGGGAAAACATTCAAAAGCCTGCTTTCCTTTGCCCCTTCTGCTATGCAGCATTAATATTGAACTGCCTGATTACACATGATGTGAGTTTTGAAGACTGGAGTGACTAGAGAGAATGATAAAGGTCCATCAACAGATACAAGAGGCACAGCACTTGGTGCTGATGTCCAAAGGCTCAGGATTCTTTGTGCTATTTCCTGAAACTCGGAGAATTGGAGGAGAATTTAGAGTTTACTGTAAAACTCACTGAGTTACACATGCTGATGTTACTAGCAGCACAATGATTTCCCATCATCTAAAAAACACCATTCATTGTTTCCATAGAAATTTGGGAAAATGGAAAGGCTAAGCAAGAGAAAGCCAAGCTCTGCATGAAAGAAAATCGCTGATACAGGCATCAATACTCCCTGCTGTAGCCTTTTTTTTTCTGTGGTCTTATCTAATATCTGAGTATATTTCTTTAGACTATTCCTGTACAACAAAAATTCTGCATTACTGTTACAGTCATTGCTTGTCAATGTGGTGACAATTATCCTTCTTAAGGAAGTGAGAAGACATATTCACGTATAAGGTTCTGTGAACACTTGATCTTTTTTTCTTTTCTGTTCTGTGAATAAAAAACATGTTGTGTATGCCTCAGCTATTTGATTTTTTTATTTTTATTTTTGTTCTTTCACAGAAATGAAAAGCAGAAACCTTTATTTCCAGGTCCAATGAACTTGCTGTTGAAGACGTGTGCCCTAGCTACTAGGGGAAAGAGGAGCAAGCCCCAACCCTTTTTCCCCACTTCATTCGATTGCATTCTCAGCAAGAGGCACAAGACTAAAAGTTTTGGAGACATAAACCAAACCATTTCATTTTCCAAAATATTTTCCCGTATTTTAATCCAATTGAAATGAACCAATGAATTCTGTTCAAATTCGTTACTGGTTTCCTTGAAATTGTACTAATGGTGACTAACAAAAATGTTGTTGAACTCCTGTGAAACAAACTCATTCTTTCCATTGTACCTGAGAGCAGTTTGGAAAACATTACATGAATTTGCTGTCGTTTGGTGGTTTAATGCTTTCCCAAAGTAGGCATATAGGGTTCACATGTAAGCCTGCCATTTCTGTGTTCTGGCTTCTTCTGGCCTCTGCTATCCTGCTGGTACTGCGTTAGTGGCTGTGGGGACACATCTGCTTTGACAGTGCTAGTGCTGGGGCAGGTCATCATCATCTGTGACAAAATACTCTGGAAAACCAAGATTTCCACAGGGGTCTTGCCACATGAAGTTTACACTTTTGCATCCTATAGCCACTGGATGTCGCCGTAGCTCTGTGTAGTTACCAAGACAAAGCTTGCTTGGTAAAGGTTACTTCTGTAAAGGGAGGATTTGAAGTGTAATTTTATTCTGTGCGTTTGGATTGGTAACGAATGTTCGCATTGAGAGTCTGATTCCATTAAGTTCACAAGGCAGAATTTGGCATCCGTACTGTTTTTGTACTGAAATCATCCCTTTAAAAGGTTGCTGTCTTGGGACCAGAAAGGCTATAGGAAAACAACCATATCCTCTTCCTTCCCACCCCTGAAATACACCCAGGGTGGTTTGAACCCTGCTGCCTAGTACTTGCATACAGTCCTGCTAGTCTTTGTCAGACTGTGCACCTGCTGGATTGGGCCCAGTGTTCGTTATGCCATCCCTACTTGGCACCTGGACAGTATGAAAATGGCAGTATTTAAAATAAATGCTTTATGAGAGAACACTGAAGGTCTGACAACACATTGTTGTGGCTGGTTCTTTGCAAGCTCACTGTTTCTCCCCATTCTTTGGTGCATTCATGTTGCAGCTGCTGCCCCACATCATGTATTTTTTCTTTCATTATAAACAGCTATATTTTTCTCATGACTTGGTATTTTTTATGCCACAGCTTATTTTTCTGCATTTCTTTTTGTTTTCCAGGCACGTTAGCTGGAGTGATAGATTTAGCTGTGGATTGGATGACAGACCTGAAGGAGGGTGTCTGCCTCTCTGCGTTCTGGTACAGCCACGAGCAGTGCTGCTGGACGTCTAATGAAACTACATTTGATGACAGGGACAAATGTCCCCAGTGGCAGAAGTGGTCTGAACTTCTTGTAAACCAGTCTGAGGTATGGAAGACATGATTAGGCTGGGGTCAAAGCAGGCCAGTTAATGAACTTTTTCATACTTGCTGACGTTCCCTCCAGAGAGTTTCTCTCAGAGTCGTGAACTGGTGTTGGTGGTTTGCTTTTTTTTTGATTACCACAAACAGTATTTGCATAACTTGGGATAGGTCCCACTGTTACAGTGTCATGTGTGATAGAAATTGGAAAAATGCAAGATCTCTCTCTTTTTTTTTTTTAATCAGTGTTAAAACAAAAGTGTTTCATAACACTCATAACATAACCACCGGGGGACCTTAGCCGCTATCCAAACTTTTCTTTTAAACACAGTTTTATATGAGAAAAAAAGATCATCCCTGCAAATATATTTAAAAGGAAATGTTCATGGTTGCAGATGGATTTTATGTATTCAGATGTTGTGAACTGTACTGCAAGCTGCATAAAAACTGCTTGTTGTGACCTTGCAATCAATTTCTTTATTGGATAGCAAAATATTTAGATAGTGCTGAACACTGGGGAAATAATGGCCTTACTGGGAAGTGGCCAAATTTAAAAATTTGCAGGGGGAGAGTAGAGGAGGGGAAGAAGCTGATCCAGATTTATATGAAACTTATATTGAAAAAACTTTTTACTATCCTTTCTTTTTTAGTGTAGTAATTTTAAATACAAATAATGCTGTTTCAGAGAAAAAAAAAAAAAAAAAAAAGAAGAAGAAGGTTTTGCTTTTTAGATATCAAAAGTAGCCTTTCTGTACACTTTGTGGCAGATGATATTTTTATGACATTTTATTTCCACCTAAACTATTCAGTGTATTGAACAATACTGATTCCTTCACAACCTCACAATTCTTTTTTTTTTTTTTTTTTTTTCAGAATTATTAGGTTGAAAAGAATCCCTGATTTCTACAGGTGTCTAGGGCGCAATATTGAATGTGACACAGGGGTAGGATGGATGTGGCATTGAGGATAATTGGCTTATGGAATACTGAAGTCTGTAATGGAAGTCTCTTTTTTGTAATACTTGATATTTCAGTTTAGTCACTAATAGGGAAGAAAATATATACTTCAGTGACATAAATCTTCTCCAGCCAGGCAATTAAAGACTGGGTGACTTGGAGAGATTGTCTCAGATCTTCCTGCAGTTTGGATGTCGTCTGGCCCTATAGAAAATGTTTCAGGAAACCTTAATTGCTGTACAAGTTTGTCATTCACATTCACTTCAGTGCTGCTTTAGGTTTATAGTTAAAGTAATACTAGATGAGAGTGTCTGTGAATACGTGTAGCCCAAGTTTCCATACTTTTAATTAACCATAGTGAAAGTAGTGGGGTGCTTGCTGTTCCTGAACATTCCCACCACTTAATCACAGGCAGAAATCTCTCTGTACAGCTGCCAGTCCACAATGTCAAACTTCCCTTTGCCAGAGGTTTCCTAAGTCTGCACTTTCCTTCATAAACAGATGGTTCCGATGGTTGTATCTTTGCACCAGTGAAGAAATATTACCCTGGTATAAAGTTGCAGGACTGGGGAAAAGGTTGTAATTTAAGCGAACAAAAAATGTGGGAAGGCTAAAAAGGGGGAGAAAGTTACAATTGTTATGGGATTTGGAAATCCTGTGCATGTGTTTGACATGCTGTTACTCTGAAAGGCTGGAATATTTAAACAGAGCATATCCTTGAGAAAATTTATTGCTTTCACCTGCTACACAAACTCAGCAGCCATGACTATTGCATGCTGTGGCCTAGAAGAAAAGTATCATCTAGGTAGACAGTGTAAAGCTGCTCACTTTATATCCAAATCAGTCTTCTGACCTCTTAGTATACTGTCACTGTGGGAAAAATAAAAAATAAAAAATCTTTTTGGCTTAGTTTTAGGCTCTTTCTCAAAAGGAAGGTGGCTCTAAGATCTATAGTTCTCTAAGTGCTATGGACACTGTAATATGAATAAGATGGCTGTCTATCACTGTTACATAGAAGTCCCAGGCAAAGATCAATAATACCTCCATAGAAAGGTGAATTTGGCAAGCAAAAATTCTGCTCTGTAGCAAAAGGCTTATGATATGGGCAAGTTCTACATGAATCTTGTAGCTGTAAAGGACTCTAGGAGGGATCAAAATACACTGAAAATTATTGAGTTTCAAGGGATATATATATCCTAAATATATAATATTGCTTGACTTTGCACTCTGTGTTTGGGTAGCTGCCCTATAAAACAGCATTACACAGAAAGACTAATTTGGAGCACATTTTAGACAAAAAGTTCTCTGAGCAATTTCCCTAAAGGTGCTCTGTTCAGGCATGTCTTCTTTTTCATGCATGACTGTGACTCTTTCTCATCATAGCCAACTAAATTTGGCATTTTGAGGGCTAAGATTTTGACCAGTTCTTCCTTGTGGTTTTGCTGATTTATGTCAGTGATAAACCCTGTACATATGTTCTCACTGAAAATTGTGACATTTTCTATGTCATCTCTTGAAAAATATTTTCGTTCTAGTCCTCCTATAAAATGAGCCCAAAGCAGAGTCTTGATATAAATTGTTATGAAAAACATAATAGCATGTCAGAAACACACCAGGCTGTATTTTCTTCCCTAATCACTGTTTTGTAGGCCAGCAGTACCCTTCATCCCTCTGGTCATGAATTGCTTTCAAAGAGCATATGAAGAGTGTTGTGATGCAAGAGAGTTTCAAAACCTTCAAATTCACTGGAGCTGTGTGTGTGTAAATCGCAACAGATGCCACCTACTTCAGCTAGCTTGTTGGCACTATCTAAAGCCTCAGAGCTTCTGCAGATCCAAATTGTTCCTAACCTCAGCTGCGTTGGAGCTGAGGACTGTTTCTAATGCCTTGTGTCTGTCCAAGTTAGAGGGAAGGACCATATGTTTTCCATGGCTCATGACACTGGATCTGGACATGGCTCATAACACAACCGTAGGTCTTTGCAGAGTCACAGACTTATTTTGGTTGGAAGGGATCTCTGGGGGTAACCTGGTCCTACTCCCTTGCTCAAGCAGGGCCACCTACAGCAGGTTTCCCAGGACCATGCCTAGGCTGCTGGATCTGCTGTCACGAAGCTGAGACTTGCAAGACAAGGAAACCGTTCTGTATCTTGGACCCACTTCCCAACTTTGCAGCCTTGAATCTGTCAGTCTGTGAGCCCTCAGGACATACATTGCTATAAAGTCCACAGGAGGGAATCTGTAAGCTGTGACATCTCCAGTTGAGTAAGAGCTGAGCTCTTTGCTTCTGTAGTAAACAAATATTGGCCAGCAATGGGTTACATCCTAAGAGATGTGTTTTATCTCAGTATTTTGAGTTTACGAGAGTTGTATTCAGTTGTGTTCCATTTGTACCTAAATAGGACTAGAACCAGATCTGAAATCTTGCTAGGTACTTGCAAGCTAAAATATAAAGTTTTGCTCAGTTCTATGGCTTACTTCATCTCTATTGCTGCTTGGGTGAGTCCTCTGAGCCACTGGTGGAAAAGGTCTTAACAGAATCATCTCTACTGATGAGCTTTTTTGGTCTCTGATTCCAGTGTAGAATTTCACTGATTCAGGACCTTACTAACGATATATAATGGATGAGAAATCATTTATTTGCTATACTGAGTTACTACTAAATAGCTTCCCAAAGGTTTTATTACAAATCATTAGAAACTGCTGCATCTGGACCAGTAGAATGCCAGATAACTGGAGAATGTAACAAAGAGAGTTGTCCCAAGGGACAAGACTGAACTGGCCATATGGACTCCTGTGAGGTCTTGCCACAGCGGACTAGGTGTATACATGATTGTGGTAATGAGCTAACATAGTTTTCATTTGAATTCTGAGTTGTGAAAGAAGAGGAAGCAAAAGGAAACAAAATTAATTTGACTGAAGTGAATTTAGAAGCAGAACTGCAGCTTTACCTCAACATTGTAGGGCAAATTTTTGTTATGGCATTGGTCTTCTTTGGAGCTAATCCAGATCCACAGATGAGTATTTTGCCCTGGGGCAACATATTCAGAGTTTTCTTTAGAGGAATAGTAAATATTGCCATAGCTGTTTGTAATTGAAAGCACTAGGAGAAGACATTCATGAAGAAACGAGACTATCTTCAGCTGTAGCAACAAAGATCCATGATTGCTATAGACAGATGTCAATCACTTGTAAGTGGGGGATCTGTGACTACCTAGTCTCCAGGGCACTGGGAGATGACATTGTACTGATCTTCTGCTTTTATTAGCAAGGCCAGCTGCTAACATCAGCAAGCACAAGAGGAACTTAACAAATTGCCCTTCTTTCAAATATATCCACAAGGGTAAGGGCTTTTCAGTTGGATAGAGACCAGGAAAATGAGGCTTAGCAAGCCTTCATGTTGTTAAAGGTTAATTTCTTTCAGGCTTGCAAACACAAAGACCTCTCAGTACTAAAGGTTTATTATTATTATTATTATTATTATTATTATTATTATTATTATTATTTATTTTTAAATTATTATTATTATTTATGACTAGGAACTGGGTCTGGCCAGCTCTGTTAGCAGAAGCCATGGTACAACTGATTAATGCCTATTTTTCTATTTGATTTGCCATAATGTTGATATCCAGGCTGCTGTCCTGCAGAGCAAAGGCAAGAGCCTTGATGTTCTTCAGCAGCTGGGCTTGTATCCGGTAGGAAGAGTTCACTTAGAGGTGAAGGTTTCATACCAGTTCATGCACTGAGGTTCATTTTATTTTTTATTCTGTAGTGTCGTGTTGCTGGAGGAGATTATTTGAAGGCTTAAGCTCCTTGCATTAGTCCAATGCCTCTGAATCTGTTCTCTTTTGTTTGTGTAGGTGGGGTTTTCAAAATTCTTCTCAAAATCATGCTTGCAAAGAAGGAGAGGTAATTTAAGGCAGACTTTAACAACAATTTTTGCTTGACCTTTGAGGCAGGTAGAACACTTGAAAATAACTACTGACTATGTTTTTGCTATAGGACCACTACACAGTCAACCATAGCTAATGATCGTTAGCATTTCCATTCTGTCAGTAAAGATGTTTAGCCTGCAGATTGTTTTTTATTGATGACTGGAATACTTCTAAAATATCATGGGCAAATGATTGTGATGTGTGTGAGTTGGGTCTGTTAATATACTGTGTTTTCAAATTATTCTCAACTGTATCATAGATAGTGTGTTACAGAAAGAAAGGATTTATTTATGCTTTCACCCTTCTACTGGCTAACTAAAGTGGCTGCTAATATGAACAGGGATACAGTCTGAAAAGATCAGCACCTGACCTTTGAATACCAGCCCTCAGAAAAAGATGTATCAGGGTCTCATGTCCTGTCACCTGCCATGGGGTGAACACAGCAGTTTGCTTCAGTAGGTGCTTTTTTATTACCAATTACTTTTGCCCTTATGACAGATTTGTTTGAAGTCTTGGAACTTTTGTTGTTGGCTTTATTTTTCAGTGCTTGAAAAATGCTCTGTTTAAGGTGTTTGTGTCCCTTGCAAGCCAACTGAACAGATTGTGTTAGTTATATCTTAGTATGCTACTTTTTCACATAGGTAGCAAATATTTTTTATGAGTATATTATTTGTCCTTCTTGAGCCAAAGCAGCAGCTGGCATTTAAATGAAAAGACTGGGATTCATGCCATCATGATCCCTAGAAGAAGCATGAGATTTACCAACCTGTATTTGTCTAACAATGTTTGTTACTGTTATTTTTCTAGGGTGCAAGTGCTTACATTCTAAACTATTTTCTGTACATTATGTGGGCTCTATGTTTTGCTTTCCTGGCAGTCTCCCTGGTCAGAGTGTTTGCTCCCTATGCCTGTGGCTCTGGAATCCCAGAGGTGAGTTTCTGTTTATGGATGGACATCCAACAAACAAACAAACAACAACAAAAAAAAGATCATTTACTGCCTTTTTCTATTCTAGAACTGTACTATCAGGTAGCATTAGGAACAAGAGGATTGTCTTTCCACCTCATGTGCAATCATTCCTTTGTCTAACCTACCTGTCAAAAATTTTCATAGCAGAAAATGTTCAAACGCCACTGTGGCTTGTTGAGCTCTGCCAATGAAAAAGTATGTATATTGAATTAAAAACTGACAGCTCCCAGTCATCATTTTATGGAGTCCAACTTTTTGTGTCTAAGGCACTTATGAGGAGATTATACAGTGTTTTCTTTGGATGAAATTACTTGGACCAGTTACAAGACAGAAATTTTTAGGCGAAGCTTTAAAACAAAAGCAAAGTAAAATAACAGGGGAGGACAACAAATGTAAAATTTCCTAAGCAACTAAAGATGTGAGATGCCCATCATTTGGGATGTCTGAAAAGTGCCTGGCTATCTCCTGCAAATTGTGTCTTTGCACACAATGTCATGCTGGTATGACAGCATTATGACTGCCAAAATCTCTACTACGTTTTTGATATTTTGTATATTGAGCCTAAATCCATATTGAGTCATTGAGTGGTGGACCCTGTAATTAAAGCAGCTTAACTACGCAATTTTTTTGAAATCATAACAATCTTTTGTTAGAAGTGCTACAGAACTACTGAGATTATTATTTAGGAATCTAGCAAACAGAACCAACAGCCCAAAATTTAGAAATCTTTGCATACTTTTTTCTTTATCTCTAGGAGAAGCATCCAAAAGTTCCATAGCCAAATACAGGAAAAAATAAAACAAAACAAACAAACAAAAAAAACCCACCTGCAAATAATTTGGAATATTAATAAAATTTCCATGTTTCAAAGTAGTCACATATTTGTTACATCATTTGTTACATATTTGATACATCTCTAAGTATGTTTAAACATTTTTCATGGTTAACTGTAAATCTAGTTTATAGAAAACAATTTTCAGAACCACTTGTGCCACTCAAAATCAGTTTTACTTGATATCTATATTTGTTTGCAAGAAATGCTTTTAATAGTACTTGCTGTTAAGATGAGTCCAGCAAAAACACTATTATTTAAACACTCTCAGTCAATTCATTTTCTTAATTATTGTTTTAAAACCATAGTTAATAAAGTAGAGGTTTGGCTTTCAATAGCAATACAACTCCTTATTCTAGTTCCCACTTTTGCTGCTAAATGTGGGCATGACCCTCCATGTCCCCCATCATTGTTATCAAGTGGTAAATCACATGTGAGGGTAACACTCAACTCTAGTTCCTTTCCAGAGCTAGTTTCCAAATCCAAATCCCCCTGCAGCATGTGTTTAATGCATGTGCATTGCACTCTATCCAAGCTGCTTGTATGCAAAATTAAGAGGAAACGTGTAAAAATAAGATCTCTTGGACTTTCTTGTTTCATAATTCTTGCATGCTTTTATCTCGTGGCCATTCCAAATATTTAGAACTTTTTTCCCCCTTGTTTTAACTGGGAAAAGCCTGTGCTTGTTTATTTGCTTTTTTTCTGCTTTGTTAAAGTTCAGTCTAGTTTAACTCTGATCCTGTAAGCCAAGAAGATATGTAAGAGTTTCACATTTCTATTGATCCCTGTGAGGCTCCTTACCGACATGGGGGACCACCCATAATAACAGTAAAAGTGTGGTCTGCTTAACCCCTGCTCAGAGATCACTGTGGGAAAGTTGCCCTACCTAGGGTTTCTTTCTCTCCATCACTGTCTCTTTTCAAGTAGTCTGTAATTTTTAATTCCACTGAGGTTTTAACTCCATTTGCAAGTTCAGAGTAGTTCAGGTTTCTTCAGCTCTTCAACATGTTCTTCCTGCTTTCCAGATAAAAACCATCTTGAGTGGGTTCATTATTAGGGGCTACCTGGGAAAGTGGACACTTTTAATCAAAACAGTCACCTTGGTTCTGGTGGTATCTTCAGGCCTCAGCCTTGGGAAAGAAGGGCCCTTAGTCCACGTGGCCTGTTGCTGTGGAAACTTCTTCAGCAGCCTCTTCTCAAAGTACAGCAAGAATGAAGGAAAGAGGAGAGAGGTGAGTTTGGCTCAAACCATCCTTTATTTCCCTTTCCAGATACTCAGTGTTTCAAAGGACTCATGCCTTGTACATAAATATTTGCTTTGTAGGTGCTTTCAGCCGCGGCAGCCGCAGGAGTTTCTGTTGCCTTTGGGGCTCCAATTGGAGGTGTACTTTTTAGTCTGGAAGAGGTGAGACCTGGCAGTTCATTTGTTTCAGTAAATATATTTTCTTTTGATGTCTTTTCCTAAGAGTCCTCTTCATTTTTTCAAATATTTATATGCTTATTTTTCTTCTAAAGCAAAAATAATCTTTGATTTCTAGTAGTAAGAAATAGCCAGGTGTTTTAGCATAATTTGAATAAAAGATGATCACTGGCTTCCTGAAAATGAATAAAATGATTCAATCTGGAAATGTATCACTGTGCTGAGTTTTCTATGGCTCTCTGATAGCTGCAGCATGGCATGAGCTGCTGAGCACCTGTCTTACCCTCTCTAGCCAGCAACTTTGAATTTAGGTCCATTGATTTTTCACTGGTTGCTGCTCCATAACCAAAATCTCAAAATGCCTTTTCTAATACCTTTGTGAACACATTCTGGCTGCAGTAACAACTGGTGTTCTCAGTACAGTCAGATGCAATCACAGATTAAACGCTATGGCAGCCTACTGTGCACAATGCTCACGCAAATAATTAAAACCAATGTCCTCCATCACACTCAGTGAAGTGTTGACTGTCTCTGCTTGGTTTTAGGTCAGTTATTACTTTCCTCTGAAAACCCTCTGGAGGTCATTTTTTGCTGCTCTCGTGGCTGCCTTCACACTGAGGTCCATCAATCCTTTTGGAAACAGCCGACTGGTCCTTTTCTACGTGGAGTACCATACCCCCTGGTACATGGCTGAGCTCTTCCCCTTCATTCTGCTCGGTGTTTTTGGTGGCCTCTGGGGGACCCTCTTTATCCGATGCAACATTGCCTGGTGCAGGAGACGAAAAACCACCAGGCTTGGGAAATACCCAGTGCTGGAGGTTATTGCAATAACAGCTATCACTGCCATCATCGCCTACCCCAACCCATACACCCGGAGGAGCACCAGTGAGCTGATCTCGGAGCTCTTCAATGACTGCGGTGCCCTGGAGTCCTCGCAGCTCTGTGACTACATCAATGACCCAAACATGACCAGGCCAGTGGATGACATTCCTGACAGACCTGCTGGCCCTGGAGTCTACACTGCCATGTGGCAGCTTGCCTTGGCTTTGGTGTTCAAAATTGTCATCACGATATTCACTTTTGGCATGAAGGTAAATGGGGGAGTGGTGCAGAGCCTGCCGTGGCACCACAGCTTTGCATTTAGCACTGAAGCTGTCTCTGTCCCAAGGCACAGATGGGTTGTGGTCAGCAGCTGTGGTCTGTCTGATGTGGTGTGGGTGTGCCTGACCTCAGCTGTGCACAGGTTGTTGTGATGTCTGCTGGTCCTCTGGCCTGCCAGCACCTCACTCTGCAGGCCCAGATGGCAGCAGAGGGACAAGCCCTGCTATTTTGCACCTTCTAATTTTCTTTGGCTTTATTAAGTGAAAAAGTTATCTGGAAGGGCATTTAAATCCACTGCTGCCAATGAGCAAATTCAGTGTGATTCCCACTGCAGCTGTCTTTCAGCTCTACCAGAGACACAGACTGTTTACATGGTTGTTTGTCTTGTTGGATTAATGTCTTCATGTGCCTCAAGGTAGCTATGCTTAGGGAAGTAATGGCTTTCAGTTTACTGATTTACACATTTACAATCTCACAAGGATATAAAAGTAGCTGAAAGCTTCTATTTTTGAATCTTTTTAAGCACTTCAGCCTGGAAGAACGAGGGAGTGGGAGGACTGATAGATGTATGATTTGATTATTCTAGATTTGCAGCTTTTTCCTTCTGCTCCTCCTCCTTCCCATAAATGGGTGATGAAAGATCCAAGAACAATTTATCCAAGCTTTCAATATATACAAAGCTGTCTGTGGCGAGTTTTATGTATCTGATTGCTGGAGCCCATATAAAACACATATCTGTCTGTCTACAGCTCCCATGATCTGAGAATTTAGTTCTGGATCTCACTGCAGCAGATGATGTGAAGTTATTCCGAGTTATACACTATATGGTATGCCATACTCAAAGCTAAGGCATCTCATTTTTTTCTCTTAAAAACAGAGCTTGAACTGAAGATCTATCCTTTAGAATGCCAGTTATCAGAAAAATAAGAGGAAATTGCTTGAAGTTTGATTTTCTATCATGTTTTCTCCATTTGGGACATCCCTGATGACAACTACTAAATTGTGTTGTAGCGAGGTGGGGGTTGGTCTATTCTCCCACGTGCCTGGTGACAGGATGAGGGGGAATGGGCTTAAGTTGCGCCAGGGGAGTTTTAGGTTGGATGTTAGGAAGAACTTCTTTACCGAAAGGGTTGTTAGGCATTGGAACAGGCTGCCCAGGGAAGTGGTGGAGTCACCATCCCTGGAAGTCTTTAAAAGATGTTTAGATGTAGAGCTTAGGGATATGGTTTAGTGGGGACTGTTAGTGTTAGGTCAGAGGTTGGACTCGATGATCTTGAGGTCTCTTCCAACCTAGAAATTCTGTGATTCTGTGATTCTGTGGTTCTGTGTTCAGGTCAATCAGGATGAGTGATTGAGTTCTGCTGATTTCTTGAGCAGGGAGAATGAGTGGGAGTTTAAGAGCACTTGGATGTTACAGGTGTAATATTCCTGGAGGAGGGTTTGAAACAAGATGCCCTTTACTGCAGAATGTGATTTGTGCTGCAGCTGGCAGCCAGTTTTTATTATGCTCGTTCATTAGCTATAACGTCTGAGTTCGGGTCTTCATTTGACATACATGTATAGTTCTTCATTTGATGTATTTAAAATTCCTTAGAAGCAATTGACAGTTTTAAATATTCTGAAAAAGAACAGGCAAAATACATTTACCCACCAAATTTTGAAGGCCTGATCTGATTGTATCAGCAAAATTAACAATATATTGTGGAGGAGCTTCTGCTGTTATCATCACTAATGCTTTTGGGCCATGCCAAGGTTGTTAGTTTAGTTCTCTAGGAAGCCCAAAGTGTATTTTTAGAATCCAGAAGAAATAAATAGCTTTTCTCTCTAAAAATAACAAAAAGTCTATGCTTGCAAGTCCTTGCAATGTTTGTCTTCTCCGCTAGGAAATTTGTCTCCAGCTTGACATCTAAGAAAAAATTCACTTGGCTGAGGCAAAATGGGCAAAATGACCTGCCTTCCTTTTCCCTTTTTCCCTTTTTCCCTTTTTCCCTTTTTCCCTTTTTCCCTTTTTCCCTTTCCCCTTTCTCCTTTCCCTTTTTCCCCTTTTCCTTTTTCCTTTTCCATTTTCCCTTTCTCCTTCCCCTTTTCTTTTCTCTTTTCCTTTTTCCTTTTTCCTTTTTCCTTTTTCCTTTTTCCTTTTTCCTTTTTCCTTTCTCTACCTCTTTCTCTACCTCTTTCTATTCCTCCCCCTCTTCTCCTTTTTTTCTTTTCTTTTTTTTTTTTTTTTTTTAATGATTTGTGACTTGTCTGTGTAGCATACAAGAAGGTAATGATTCATAGAGCTTCCAGGAGAATACATAGCAAACTGAGATGAAGAAATATCTGCCTCTGAGCACTCAGCCACTTTTCTCTAAAATTTTATTCTGTGCTTGACATTTAATTTAAAATCTGGTTTGATTTAGCCTGAAGGAGTAGCAGAAAAGTTGTAAAGTACTTCATGTGAGAGGCATTGAATTCAAGATGTTATTTTCAGTCAGGCTTATTCTCAAGCCCATGACACAGCCATCAGCAGCTTCTGATGAGGAAGCAATAAAGTCAAAAACAGGAACATCCTGGCTTTAAAAACAGACCATGATTCAGAAATACCATTTATTTATCAAATTCAGTGTGATGCAGCAGGAAGGATTCAAAATGGCTATAAAAATGCATTAAAATTACATAAAGCTGTTAATATACATGTAGTTGCACAAACTCAGTCACTGCAGAAGCCTATGGGGAACATCACTGTAGGCTGCCAAAAAGCTACAGCCTTCTGATCTAGCTTTTAATAAGGAAAAAGTGTTCTTTTGTTTCCAATAATAAACAATTAATGGTTTGATCAATAATTTCATTACTGGTCATTTTTGTTGATGCACTCATGTGTCTATATTTTATTCAAGATCCCTTCAGGCCTCTTCATTCCCAGTATGGCTGTTGGAGCCATGGCTGGCAGGATGGTTGGGATTGGAGTAGAGCAGCTGGCGTATCACCATCATGACTGGATCATCTTCAGGAACTGGTGCAGACCTGGGGCAGACTGTGTCACACCAGGACTTTATGCTATGGTGGGAGCGGCAGCTTGCTTGGGTACAGTACCTGTTGATCACTGTGCATGTGTAACATGGGTATTTGGGCACCTACAAATTGGCTTAAGACAGCTTTACATTTGTATTAGGTTCTGTGCTGGCTTTCTGGATGAAATTTGATGAGCTAAAGCATGGGCAGCTTCCTCAAAGGGTCTCTCCAGTAGGGTCTCTACCAGGTAGTCAACACAAGCAGTTTGCAGTCACCAATGCCTGCTCCTTCTAATCTGAAAAAAAAACAACAATAAACAAAACAAAGACAAAAACAAAAAACCAAACCAAACCAAACCAACAAGAAAAAATGCACAAAGAATGAAAGAATTAAAGTTAGTCTACTGATTTCAGTAGGTATTTTTTTGTTTTGTTATTCCTTAGGTATAATGAAATTCACAGTAGCTGGAGTAAAGCTACTTCTTGTTTAGATTGTGCTCTCTCTCTAGTGCAGGAAACAGATTCCCAGGTCTGGCCAAATCTTAACCAACACAGAGGTAAAAATATGGTGTCTTATTATGGCTGTGTAACACACACTGGTCAACTGGGTTGTCTTTTTGTTTTCATTTTGACCATAGGCCAGTATTTGATTACATTTAATCACTAAGCGTCCTTGGATTTAAAAACAATGACCTGTTAACTTTTAGTGCTAGATCATTGAATCTTTCCTCATGCATCAAATTTCTGGGCATAAATCTAACAGGAATGTTGCAAGAATGCCATCTGAACACATTTTTACCTTATCATGTCTTTCCCCTTCTGTACGTGCATGTTTTACCTCCTTTTGTTGTCATCATTGATACAATCATTAGATGATAAAATAACAGTAGGGAGGTATAACATGTTTAATGTAATTGGGTGAAAAGATGCACTCAGAGAAGAGCTGGAAAAGTGTCAGTTTCAGAATTTCTTGTTAACAAAGTTTGGATCATCTGTGTGATCAGTTATGGAGAAGCTAAGGGTAGGATTTATCTGTCTAAATTTACTGTCTGTAATGTAGACAGTAATGCCTGAGCTGTGTTGATACTTGTCACAGTCAATACAGAAAAATGAGATACTCAGAAGTTCAGTCTCATCTGGCAATAGACATCTAAAACCAGGCAAATGAACGGATGAATTTGTCCTTGAAGGATTTGGTTTGTCTCCAAAGACTTTAAAGGCAATCTGGATGACCATTGTGAATATGAACACCTACAGCAATGTATTGATGTAACAATAACTAGGTTTAATCTTACTGTCAGAAAGTGGAAAGCACTTTTTCTTATCCATAAATGGTCTTAATGTTCATAAAAGAAACAACACACAAAATGTTTGCTGTGATATTCCTGTTGATTGGTTAGTCAACAGTCACACCATCTTTCAAAAGGTCCAAATCAAGGTGCAGAGGTTTTAATAGCACATTGAGACATACAGCAGCATGATAACCACTCATTCGTAAGCCCAGTGTTCTGTCTTGCTTAGGGAAAGCCTGTAACAAGTAGAGGAAGTATTAAACGATCCTTACTGTGATATCTGCTCCCAGCTTTTCAGGCTCAGTCATTAAGGCATTCCTGAGATGAAAGCTATATCCGGATCATCGTGTTAAATAATCAACAATTTAATTTTCCTGTATGTTGCTAGATTAAAAACATCTTTTAATGACCTGTTTGCTGATTTCTCGCATCTAAAATGGTGCCATATTTTGAGGCCTAAAAGTAGCAGATTTATTACTTTTACCTTTTGAACAGAGGCAAAGAAATGTTACCTAATAATTCAGTGATACATACACACTTGTCTACAGTTATATGATTGTTTTTATCCTTTAATGTAAACTGAAGGAGTAAGTATGCTTGTAATATGAGGAAAAGGATTGAAAAATATAACTACAACCCTGTCTATAGCTGCATGCCTAGACGTAGCTTTAGACCAAGTTGTCTGGGTTCAAACTGGGTGTTATACTAATACCAACATCTTGGGTTTAAGCTGTAATGTAGCTTGCAGTCAGTGGCCCTAAACTGTTCTTGTATAGAATTTTGTAGCCATGGCATATCTGGAGATAATGCTCAGTTTTCTTCTCAGTGTGAATGCTACAGGTAACCCAATGGAAAGACCAGCTGTCAATGCTCCCTAGTCTGTACTCCTGCCTGTCCCAGCCATGGTACTTAGCTGATCCTTGGAGTTATTTTCAGGTTTAGTTTCCGAAGTATTCAGTGTAGCTGAGGTTTTTTTGCATGCTTTCTGGTTTGACAGCACAAGCTTTTAGCATTCAATATTTGCTTTTCAATGTTGGCATCTTTGGCTTGAACAAGTTCACTCAACCTTTTTGATGAAAATTGCAGCACATGAAAAATCTCTTTCTTCATGTAAATATCCCCCAAATACTTCACAAAGTATAAGGGCAAAGTAGTCATCATGAATAATCTCATGGCTTTTAGAGTGTAAGACACAAAAATAGGAATGAGTTGCTTAGCATGTACACTTAAAGAGCACTGAGGGGAATGTGACTGCTTTCCTTGTTGGCAGGTGGTGTTACCCGAATGACGGTCTCTCTGGTGGTGATTATGTTTGAGCTGACTGGAGGCCTGGAGTATATTGTACCTCTCATGGCTGCAGCTGTCACAAGCAAGTGGGTGGCAGATGCCTTTGGGAAAGAAGGGATCTATGAAGCTCACATTCATCTGAATGGTTACCCGTTTCTGGATGTGAAGGATGAATTTACACACCGAACCCTGGCAACAGATGTCATGAGACCAAGGCGTGGTGAAGCTCCTCTCTCTGTTCTGACACAGGACAGCATGACTGTGGAGGATGTTGAGACATTAATCAAGGAGACTGACTACAATGGCTTTCCAGTCGTGGTTTCAAAAGACTCGGAGAGACTTATTGGATTTGCACAGAGACGAGAGCTGATTCTTGCAATAAGTGAGTAGAGAGTATCTGTATATGTGTGAGTGTGACTTCATTAGGGATTTTGACAGCATAGGGTGTTAACAGTGTTGTTCACCTTGAAGAGTGGATAAATAAGAACCAAGCCAAATTTTCCACAAATCTGGCTTTTACTTGTTGCTAGGACACATAGCTGGAAGCTCTTCTATTGCAACTGTAGCCTTGATGTTTGTGAGATAATTTTGTTGTCACTCACAATAGTACAATACAATGTGCTAGAGACAATAAAGATAAGCACGACTTGTATGACCAGAAGTTTGCCAGAACCAGATCAAATGTCACTGTGGTGCTGAGCTTCCTGTAGTCTCATGGGCTTCCAGTGGCAGCTGGGGCAGTTGCTAACCTTTGTCACCCTGTGACAAGTTGCATGTCCATGTATTTCTGTTTGTTTCACTATCTCAATTTTTTCTCACGTGCAGGTGTTTTGCACTAGAGATGGAAAACTTTTAATTGGAGGATGTCGATGTGATTAGATCTCAATTCTTGTTAAAGGATGGTTGAGTTTTGTTAAACATCCGGTGTAGAGCTAGCCGGTTAACTTACAGCATGATCTAGATCCATAAGGATTTTGACCCATCAGATCCTTTCCTGTATGGTCTAATGGCTAGGTGGGGATCGCAAAGATGTGTTATATGAAAGCGTTTCCACCTTCCTTATACCCAGAGACCCAAGTCTGCAGAGGTCTGCAAGCCTGGGAAATCAACTCCATGGTCTGCTCTCAATCTGAGTCCTATGGTGCTGAAGGCCACCCAGGCGGCCAGACAGGCTGCTGGCAGGGCATGGCTGCCTTATACTTTGCAGAGGGGTGAATTAGGAATATCCTAATCTCCCTGAAAAGGAATTATTCCTCTCTGTGTGAGCCTGTTTCATCCTTCTGCTTCAGGTACCTTTAAAAAAGCTGCTGTCTCAGATGGAGCTGAGGAAACTTCTATACTCTTCAGAAAAGAAAATCCCTAAATAGAAACTTGGGTTTAGAAGCCTACTTTCCTGCTCACAAGGACTTCTCACAAAACTAAAATGAGATTTGAAAGAATGGTGCTCTTTAAAAGCACATTTTTGGATACATGTGTATTTCTGTCTATCAGATGTAAAGAGATTCATTCCAAGTGATCAGACCTAAAATTTATATTCATTTATTCAGGGGTGTTCAGCTGTTACTTGGTTTTTCTCTTCTCATCCAATAGCAGAAATTCATCAGTGCTGGGATACAGAAGAGAAAAAGAAATGACAGAGCCCAATTTTCTCCCTATAATATGCAATGCAGAATTCTCTTCAGTAAGAAATGCATTTCTGTTTTTTGCCCTTCTGTGGCGTAAGTTGCCATTGCAATTACACAGAAAAGAGTCTATGAACTCAATTAATTTTGCATTTATAAGGAATTTCTCAAAACACAGGAAAGCAGAACAGATATTGCTGCCAGTTTTACAGCTCCTCTAACTACACAATTGCAACTTAACTTCCAAGGTGTATGGCAATTTAATTAATTAATTTATTTATTTTGTTAAAAACACACTATCACTGGTTGCTTCTTCCTCTAAAAAGAAGGGAAAAAAAGGGTCTATGAAGTCATAATCCTCTGCATACCAGTCTCAGTATAAGAGAATTTTAAATACACCAAAGTAAGGTCCAAGTCTGCTGCAATGCCCTCTTTAAACAACCAGTTTTGTCTGAGGGCTAATCTTTCTTTGGTAGTAACAAAAGGTGTACATCCAATCTAGGATAGTAAGTATGTGCCTGTAGTTTCACCAAAAGCATAAATGCTAAGAGTTTATGCCATTTATGAAATAGTTTGTATTTTATCCTACTTTTGCTAATAATTTTCAAATGTCTTCTGCAATCCCCTGTGAGAAGTAAAAAACCTTAATTAAATGTTTTTGGCCTGCCCCATGTCTGGCTTTTACAGTGTGCATGCCATGTCAGGGCTGTAACACTTGCTGCCATCCTAACTTTATAGCCTTCTGCGTCTCCCTTGCAGAGAGGTATGTCAGTGAGAAAACTGCATGGAGTGAAGGTGCAAAGCCCTCACTTCAAAACCAGAAAGATCTGACACAGTCTGAAGTGAGTCATAAGTTTGAGCAGCTGAATCTTTTGATTCAGGTCATAAATGGCAACATAAATTCAACATGGTTGAATAGGCTTGCTAGGAGATATGTGAAAATGCCCAGCTATGCACAATAACAAAGAAATTAATTAAGAATAAACTCAGTGAACATTTTAGATCAAAATGCTTTCCTGTTTGAAAACTGTTTCTCTGACATCCACGTATTCCAGAAGAAAAGGTACTGTGTCCTGACCTGATCTAATTAAGAGTATCTTTAATAGGATCAGAGACAGAACTGAGATTTAAAACCAAAATCTTATCTTCATAGATAAGTTTTCCTAAGAGGCTTAGCTGTAAGGGACCTTTGGTAATGGTCTTTCTCTTGTGCTGGACATGACTGCTCCCTGATTTCATTCTGGGCCAACTCTGTGATACAACAGTTAATCTTTCCAGTACTTCATAATTTTAGGTGAGTATGGTTTGTGTCTTTGTGACTTAAAATCTAGATTTGGTATCACTTTTCTAAGAGACATGGTATATGATTCCAGTACAGGGCAGAGCAAAACACTGGTTTTGTACCAAGCTAGCAATTTTTTGATAGTTAATCCTTCACTGAAGGGTAAAGTTGCTTTGCATTTATTGCAGGAGTCGTTTCTGCTCTTGGGTAATAAATAATGACAGAGTATGTGTTGTATGACAGAGAATGTGTTGTGAACTTCCACCTCAGCTTGCTTCACAGTTGTGTTCATGGAGCCATACCCTAAGTCTCTCTAAACTATAAAATTACTGGCCAGGAGACAGACATCACATGTGGTAAAGCATCTTTTATTCTCCTGTTCGGGTTCTTATCTCCTGTTCAGCCTGACAGCATCCAGAGATACTGGAGTAATCTCTACAACCAGTATAGCCCCATCTGTGCAGCCCTGTAGCCAGAGAATGAGGCCTTTGGAAAATCAGAGTAAGGCTTGCAGATGTATCTCTGCTTTCACTACATAGTGCTCCACAGAATGTATCCTCAGTTTGAACTAGCTTTGGTACCTCTATGCAATGACATGTTGTGACATTATATACAATCATAGAATATTTCTGAGTATATGCTTTCAGCTAAGAAACTTCAGCTTTCTCTTGCTTGATTAAATGTGCATCTGCAGTGTGCAGACCCAGGGAATTCACGGGAGAAATTCCCTCACACAACTGACTTGCTCTAGAAATGTATCCAGTCCCTGTAAAGTGGATGGCAATGCCACTTGTGATTGCTCTGAAGCACCTTCAGGAGGATTGAGTCCTTCTGTTGGTCCTTGTTGAGCAGGCGGGCAAGCAGGTCAGGTGAACTTGGGTGGTCAGAGTCACCCTCTGGGAATATGTGTCTATGTTTAAGATGACTCCTACTTTACAGTCTTACAGTCAGGGAGTATTTGACTCTGTAAAGCTCTTTTTTCATTTGGCTAGCTTCAGAGGTGTTGTACAGAAGGCAGAATCCAGGACACAAACCAGGTAGCCGGCATAATGTGCTTTCCCCAATGTGGAATTGAAAGAGCAACATAGTTAACATAGGCTGTGAACTCCTGAATATGAGAGGCCATTTCACATTTGGGAGAATTAATTCACTCTGTAGCTATGACAAAAGTCTTCTGTATTGATTACTCTGTAGAGCCAGACATCACCATCCACTCCTTCTGTTAAGTTATATCTATTTTCCTTATCCACTGACTGCAAAAATCATCTGTTCTTCCGTTTTACCTTCTCTCTTAACTCCTCCATGCAGTGAGATTGCATATAAAGTCCACCATTTTTATGATGCTACTGAATTTGCTCAAAATTACTACATCATTCAAGTTGCTCCAGAGAGATGTTTGGCTTTGAAGAGTGAAGTCATGGCTTTGGCTAATCACTGTTGTCCAGGGTCATTGCTGCTTTGGGAACAGCAAGTAGTAACTAAAGTGCTTGGGCCTGTTGCTTTGGGTGCAGCTTCAGGAAGGAAATACCTAGCTGTCAAGGGCTTTTATCAAAGGGTGGGACTTACCTTCAGTTTGATTAATGATACCTCTTACTGCAGATCATATATCAAAGAGTTATGCAGGCATGTTCACACTTGAAATTGGATGTATGAATCAAAACAAGATGAGACAAAGTTAGCATCATTCCTATAAATTGCAATAGGACTTGTAATATGTGGAGTGAGAAAGTTGAGAATCATAATATAGTGATACTAGGTTTGAGCCAGCACTGCTCTGGTTCCAGAAATATTACAAGACAATGATCATTACAAGGAAAAAAGTGCAGCTGGAACATGTTGGAAACCATTACTGTCTACACATTACAAGTTGCAGAAGCAAGTTTCTGCATTTTGATTGATGGAAATGAGCTCCAAGAATATATACATATGCTTTGAGTATGTCTGATTTGCTGTGCCTCTCAAGAACAGAAGCAGCCTATATTAATCAAAGATAACAATTCATACCATTTCCAAGAATTTATACAAAAAAAAAAGAAAAAAAGAAAAAAAGAAAAAAAAAAAAAAAAGAAAGAATGAAACCCTCAGAGCCAAACAAAAGATATACTTTTTCTGGGGAAAGACAAGTAGCCTTTCATTTGGAAATCCATCTCAAACGTTGTTCACACCCTGTAGTGATGAATAGAAATGAGGTAAACACTACAGAGAAAATAAACCACTTCTATGCTAAGAATTCTTGTGGGGTGATACTTTAAAGTAAAAGGCTTATACTGATCGTGTAAACTCCAGCTGTAGTGTGCAGTTCACTTCATCGTTTGATCAAAGTATGAATGAAAGCTTTTGACCTTTTGAAAAGGTTCAAATACATACTGTTGAGGAAAATGTATCAAACTCATTTACTGCTATATATTGTTCCTCCTTTTGGTATCTTCTGTTAAGTAGGAAGCTTATTTTTTCTGCCCTTTTAGAGTCTCTCTATATAAACTCTATTTGAGAACTTAAGTGCAAAAGTGCATAATTTTCCCTGCAACCTGGAGAGGTGTGCCATTCTAGAATAACACCCACACTGCTCCCATATTCCTGGGAAGTGATTTAGTCTTTTGCTACTTTTACGTTCATAAATAAATTTGCCATGTTCAGGTTTCATCAGCCCCACTGAGAAATCAGGAAACAAATAGGCTGCTCCAAAGCGACTGGGACCATATACAGGCTGTTGACTCCTCTCCTTCATGTGTGCAATAGAAGTTTCTGTTGTGATTCTCACAATGGAGGAAACATCCTATAACCATTTGAATTTGACAATGATTTGGATTAGTGATGTTAATGAATGCAATGAGCCACGCTTTTATTCAGGAAAACATTATGCCAATCAAGTAAAAGTATGTATTTGTAAAAATGTTGAGCAAACTATATCAGAAGGAAACTCATGTTTTCTCCAAGACCTCAACTCTTAGGACCTCGGTAACTGTCTGACAAAAGGCTACTACTGCCTTTGCTTTCCAAGGGAGGACATAGTTTTTTCATTGTTATTATCAAGCCTGATTAACAGGCCTGACTCACAGTCTGCCTTGATCTTTCTTTATGCAGAGAATGCAAGGCAGCGTCAGGATGGGGTGGTGAGCAATTCCATTGTGTATTTCACTGAGGACCCCCCAGAACTGCCACCCAATAGTCCCCATCCACTGAAGTTGCGGCGTATTCTCAACCTGAGCCCTTTCACCGTCACTGACCACACACCAATGGAGACCGTGGTAGATATCTTCCGGAAACTTGGACTCCGACAGTGTCTTGTCACTCGCAGTGGGTGAGTAGATGCTGAGTCAAGCACGCTTCAAGAATCTTAGATTTTCTTTAGCATTAACAAAAACACTGTTTGTGCATCTAAAGCCAAGTATAGATAGTAACTAATTAATCAGCACCTCTGAGACACTCAGATGAATATTTATATCCTATTTTGTGGGTGGAAAACCGAAGGGAAGTGTGCCCAGTCTCTCTTCAGGGCAGCAAAAGAAATCAGACTCACAACCAAAATGCTCCTACTGGGAGTCATGGTTCATGCTATTCTGCCAAGTCCTTAGTGTATTTTTATTTAAATAAGGTAAAGATAAATACAAAATAATCTGTTGTGACTCCTACTGTATTTTCATTTTCAACAGAAGCAGATCTGGCAAGTAGTATTGTTTGCAAATGATGTGCCTGTTCCTAGACATCCAGCTAGATTGGATACTTATAAAGACTGTGATAAAGATGTCAGTTGAGGAAAATTAATTCATTCTGCTTTCTTTAATGGAAAGTTCAAAGTCATATAAACTGAAAGTCCACGAAAAAGTGTGGGCAAACATGACATTAGAAGAGCATAAAGCTGCATAGTATGCAGTAGAAATAAATCTGGTGGTTCCAATGAGGTTTCCGTTAATTTGGGAGTATTGCTCATCACAGGATCTTGTGGTAAGAAGGAACTTTACAACAGGACCGCAAAAGTAGAGCCATCATTTTCAAATGTGGAAGACTAAAATTTAGTCTTCTGCAAAACCCCTTTTTGTTATTCAAATACATTGCATATAATCTGTTAGTATCAACAGAGTGCACTCAGCATTATAAAAAACAAGTACCATTTCTTGGGACAGACGTGTAGGTTCTGTTTTGAGGTGCTTCAATTTGGAAATTTTCATCTTGAGTTCTTTTAGTTCATTTCACTAAATGAAAGGTGGAATAGCTCTAACAAGGACATAGTTTCAAAATTCAGTGCCTCACTGCCTTCAAGGAATATAAATAAAAACCCTGGAACATTGAGCGTTAAAAAGTTTTTTTACTCTTGGGGCTAGATGACCTATAAGTCTCACATTTTGTGACAGATACAATTCATTTAGTATCATATAAGTGTGAAATTATCACTCAAAGTTGAAGGAAGTGTTATGTCAGAAAGTGAGAGTTTCAGAAAGCCCATGCTTTTGCTTAGTTCGTGTACTATTAAACCCCATGCATGTCCTACATCAGGTCACTGGTGCCTTGGTTTTGTGCTGTGGATCCTCTGCAGCCTGAGCCTAAGGGAATTCATTAGTTTGTCATATGAAATGTCGGTAATTGTAGCTCCTTGCTCAATCATGTTCTCAACAAAAGGAGATAACAACCCAAAATATTTCATTTAATGATCATGGCTGAGGTAGTAAACATACATGAGGTGAGAATGCTTTTTATAAAACAGAATTTCTAGGAAATAGGATGGACAGTGTTAATGGAAGCACTAAAAATGTCCCTGTAGCTAAAGAGGAAAAAAAAAAAAGCATGATAAATGAGATGATTGTTGACCTTTCCTTTCCTTTTCTCCTCTAGGAGGCTGCTGGGTATCATAACTAAAAAGGATGTATTAAGACATATGGCTCAAATGGCAAACCAGGACCCTGAATCTATCATGTTTAACTAGTCTGGTAAAGGATGAAGAAAGTAACCCCAGAGGAATCCCTTCTAGATTAACACAAAGGCTATGTTCAGTGTTTCATTTTGTTTAAAGAGAAAATGTAATGTGTATGAGGAATGGCCTAATATGTCTCCGACAGAGGGAGTGGATGCAGGATGGCACTTATTTAATGAGGAAAGCAGTTTAGAAGCTCTGAGCAGCTGCAGACATCAAGCTGTGTTTCCTTAATGAGTTACCTAACAGCTCAATTGGTGCATTGGTGGGCGTAAGTGATGTGGTGCTGAGAGACAAAGAGCCAGGAGCACCAGTGGGATGCATAAACATTCACAGGGACTCAGGAGGCAGGTGTGAAGACTAGCAGACACCGTTTATGCATAAATTGTTAGCAAAGATTTGTGTTCCAAACTAGGGAGCGTGTATGAGTAATGCCAGTTGTATTTGTTACTGAAATCATGGCTATTTGTTTGCTAGAGAATTATACCATTTTCATGAGGAAAAAAACGTCATATTTTAAAATGAAAATTTTTGTCACCCTCATTTATTTTTTTAAAAGTTAAGTGTTTTGGGACTGAAATTAAAGGAGCAAGAGCACACTTAAATTCATTTTAAAATGTAGTGTCCCCTGCTCCCTGTTTTAGTCCTTTGAATTTTACAATTTATATATATACAATTTATAAATATACAGTTCAGCATTTCTGTCAAACAGCTTTTCTTTATTAATGTTGAAATGTGACTTATTTCTAAGGATTTATTATTTCTCTATGCAATTTTGCATACAGGTACTGTAATATTTAGTATTACGTGGTTTGCTATGACAACAGGAAAAAGCATAAAAGCCCATGGAGGAATTTTCAAAGGCAGAAAAGGGAGACTGGTATCCAGCTCTCATCAAAGCTAGTGACAAGAAATAGAATCTTTCGCCTGCCTCCCCTTATGTAAACAAAAATAATTTTTCACAGACTTATGAAGTTCTGCATTGATTTCTTATTCTCCATTTAGTTCCTTTTCTTTGTTGCCTTTTCTTGGCACTTGTCCGCGCCTGCCAAGAGATCGGTTAAGTTAATTTAACAACCACAGACATTTATTCTGTAGCAGATCTACTCTTTACACTTCTACTGTTAGTAATAGGACTGCAGAATTGCTCCCCACAACACTGTGGCAAGGATAAGGGATCAAAGCAACTAAGAATGCAAATGACAATAGCAAGGCTTTAATTACTGATCTATTTGCAGCAAGAACACATGATTTAACAACCCTCAGTAGGAACCTCTAAGCCACTCAGGTAAAAATGCTACGTTTTCTTAAACCGTGTTTCTGGTCCTGCATAAGATAAACACAGTCAACATTGTCTGTGTCAAAATACTAGCACTTTAGTCAAGACTGCTGTCACTAATAGGTGACCAAATTCTACGCTAAGTAACACATAACTCACACTGCCCAGTGTTTGGTTTACAACCAGCAACATAAAGATAATGACTGGAGTTAGGCTGGATCCTAACTTAGGTTCCTCGAATCCCCAGCAGGAGGGCCTTCTGACCACCTGAGAGTCTGGACTATTCATTGAGGCATCTAAATCCTCTACTGTTTTTGCTCAAATATATATAGATACCAGTAGATACCAGTTTGGATGCATCTTTTGCATCCAAATGTTTTTCAGAGACAGAGATTATGGAAGAAGAATATGCCAGATGAACCTTTCATTACTCCAGACAAAACCCAAACTGTGTTAAATTGTAGGCAGTGTGCATGATCATTGTGTCCCTGAACTGAGACAACTAGCCAGGTGCACCCTAAGTTAGATGCCCAAAGTTACAAATTCTTCCTCTTATCTCCAGTGACCCTGCTTCCGTCTGGCAGGTGTCCCACTGCATTCACAAAAACTATGGCCCAAATTGTTTAAGTAAAAGAAACGGAAGTGAAAGGATAATTGTAATCTGCTAAATACAGCATTTAACAATAGTGTTTGCAACAGACTGACATAAATATATGTAGCTCTGGCCAAAGCCCATAGATATTTCAGTGTATATTTTTGTTAAACATCTGCAGTACAATGTATTATTAAAGGGATATTGTTAAAACTATGAAAACTATAGGACTGAGCAACCCTTTCACTCTGAAAATAGGAAATGCAACATAACATTGTTGTTTCTTTTGTTTTGTCTTTGAAGCAGTCATCAACCAAACTCATAAAAAAGCAACTGACTTAACCACCAAGCTCCTGAAAATTGGATTCCCTCATCTGAAGAGAAATGCCATCTTAAAAAATCAGTAAATTTCCAAAACTAAGCCCAAATGGGGCTTAGTACAAATGTCAGGTTCTAACCAAAATTATGAGAATCTAAGCTTGCTAACTTTTGAGGGCACTCTTGTTCTGACATTGAAACTGAAGTGTTTAACTTTTCATTCTTATAGATCTTAATGTTAGTATATGTTTGATGAACACTTTCTCCATCTCCCTGTATGTTTATGTGGGAAGCAAATGTGCAAACTCTCCCACTTGAATACTTCTAAATACCTCTTTTGCTCAGAAGTCAATTGAAATAAGTTAGGAAGTCCATTTAATTGAAATCAAACCCCATGCTTCACATATGTCAGGGAAAAGGAGAGGTCTTAATGCCTTCTCTGTTGGCCAAGGAAATTTCAGTCCATGCCACACTAGAATTTAGTCCATGGCAGAGCTAACTTTGAAGAGCATTCAGAGCATGTGTTTGCTAACAGAAACCAGGATAATACATCCATGCTGAAATAAAATGTCATTTCCTGAGGAAAAAGATATTGAGTCAGCTAACTGAGATTAAACTCGTTGTGAATACAAACTCATCTGGGTATTGACTAGGGTTATGGCTCAGTCCATGGTTATGCATAGGCATAAACTTGCGTGGCAAATTCGCCTTAGTACCCAGAGGCCTGATCCACTAAAACCAACAGCCAGCTCTGTGATATCTTGTTGGCTCCTCTTATTAGGCTGCATATGAGAAGGACTCAGGGATGTTCAAGGACTTAAGAACAGGGTCCATAAGACCAGCATGGTGGTAGTTTGTAGGAAGCAACAACAGAAGCAATAGAGACTTTAACTTTGGGACTACGACCCAAGCTAGAAGGTGGGTAAATGAGGGTCCAGCTCTTTTTTACCAAACATGTTCCTCTTTAAATGGCATCGTTTAAATATTTAAGGGTCAGAGAAAAAGGTTTGAATGTGTAACTGTGTACATGGGTGGTTAGACTGCTGCTCTTAGTTCCAAAGTCTGTTCAAAATACACTAAATCCCCTTTAAGCAGGGACTGACATCTAGCTCAGCAGAAATGGCATAGGAATAGCTGACTTCAGCTGCTTGGTGTTATCATGGCTGAGTTAATGCTAGAATGATGAGGAAAGCTTAGAAACAGGACAGACTTTGATAATGAGAAAACTTCCAGAGACGGTAGTTGGCTGTAAGTCCTTCTGTTGAATTTCCTTCATGCTACAATTTTCATTGCTCTTAGAGTTTGAGTGGCTGCATGGAGAACACTTGTATAAATTAATATCATGCTTTTTCCAAAAAATGCAGTTATAATGTAATAATTCCCCATAACAAGCCCATTATTAGTTACCGTTTTCCATCCTTATTCCCAAATGTGTCTCAGAAGTCAGTGAATAGACTCTAAAAGGCATAGATCTCAGCCTTAAGTATTTGAATCTGTAAAACTCAAAATAGCCTGTTGAATCTGAGTTACATATGTACTTTGATATCCAGCGTTCAGTTTATGCAACCTCACATTCATGTAGTTGGATTTAAATCCTCACATTCAAGCAGTTGGACTTTGATGTCACATTAAACAAGAGAACAAAAACCTTTGAATGATGCAAGTTCAGTATTGTACCTTTGTTTTGCATGAACTGTGTTCAGTTACATTCAGCTTCTGATGTATACTTGAAGCAATTTGTACCAGAAAGTTTATTATTAAAACAGAGAACATGGATGGGATTAGCCAGATCCTTTGGCTGTCACAGTGACACTAATTATTAATTCTTATGCTTTGCAGAAGCAGAAAAAGAATGTTTAAGAATTACAGAAGACCCATTGATTCTGTGTTGGAATGACACTATTGTTAAGAATATTGTTTTGCTTTTTTTGTTTGTTTGTTTTAACTGTAGAAAATGGTATATATGTTGCACCTTATCAAAAATAATGTTTGGACTCTATTTTTTAAATAAAACTGACTTACTGTATTGGAAACATTGCTTGAACATATTATTAATTGGAATATTGTATCATAATGTCTCTGTATGATTTTGATGTTTCTTTTTACCGCCTATAGGAATAATTCAAGCCGAATTAATGCTTTAGGATATCTAGTTCAGCTTTGGGTTACCTCATATGAAATTAGAAGTTAGTCCATGAAGTAGACTTCAAAGAATCAACCTTGACAGCTGGCTGTTTCATTTTTGGAAGGAAATTATTTTCACTTCAGCATCACAAATCCTTTATTAAAGAAATCTAAAAAGAGAAGAAAAAAGATTTATCCTATCAGGCTCTTCTGTTTACAATCGTCATGAAATTTGTTTAAAGTTAAATGTCACAAAGCCCTTACTATTTCAGACTTTGTTTTTTTTTTTTTTTTTTTTTTTTTCATTTTTACCTTAGTTTAGAGCTAGGCCCAAAGACTGAAAATGGCAGGTTCAATTGTGCACATTTACTTGGATGAAAAATCCCTTAAATGACAGAACTTTTGTGTAGTAGCAGAAAATGAGATTCATCCTGATTAATGTACTAACAAGCAAATAGAAAGGCGCTATGGCATTATGCAAATAAGACATTAATCAATGGTTTATCCAAAAGAAGCATTACAGATTTAAAGGCATGCTCCAGGGAACAAATTTGATAAGACTGATATGTCAGCATTATCCTAATTTAAGTTAAATTACTCACTTCAGAAGCTGGTGCTGGAGTCCCAGGGCCTCCAGCTTGCTCCGTGGATTGCTGTAGCTCTAACATGGCCCAATGCACACATGAAGAAGCCAGTAGGCATCAGGCTTGCAGCAGCATAAATAAGCAGTAATTGTTCCTGTAGTTTGTAGTTGGTCACGAGGGACTGAGCCTTAGACCTACCTGTCATCACTTGTGACGGCAGACCAGGAAATGGAAGAGAAAATGTTGAGAGGAATCCAGCGCTGCCCTGTCACAGCTGTGCACCTGGCCTAGGTGCTCAGTTCTGCTAAACCAAATGGCCTGTTGCTATCCACGTGCCTTTCTGCTCCTTCAGGAGCCCCCTCCTTATTTACTTGCTACAAGCAATATTGTAGCAAATTACAATTTTTGTCCTGGTCCTCTGCTCCAGCTCCAAATGCAATCTTGCTCCCACTGTGGTAGCTTAGTCCACCACCAAGCACCATTTTACAGACTACATCCCACACAAGAAAAGTGCACCTGTGGTAGGTGAGCTTTTCTCATGGTATACAGGATTTTTTATCAGTCCCTGCTGAAGGACATGGAAAACTTGGTGTGACTTGCAGTGGTATTCTGCATTGAGTTTTCTGATTGTTTTTTGGCTTGCTATCTTAACACATTACCAAAAAGATGGACTTTTCAGAAAAATAGTTGCTGTATTTGCACAGATCAATGTATGTTCACCATCTCAGCCAGTAAGTAGTGAATCCTCAGTGAAGGCAATCAGGAGCTGGGAAATGACTGGCAACTATACACTGAAGCACTTATGAGCTCTCAGAATTTGTCAGGAACTGCTGACCTGGGGCTGCAGCATTTGGTCAACTCTGCATCTCTTCTTTCATCTTTCTTGCATTCTGAGCATAATTAATATGCTCACTTTGAGCGCATTATAAGCACAGCTTGAGCACAGTTAATGATTTCAACCCGTGCTATCTTCAGAATTATCTTGTGTAGTCAGGGTCAAAACAATCTGAGTATTCCTATGGATACAGTGTTTTCCCCAGCTTCTTCAGCTGTGTTTCATTTGAAAAAGGATTCTGCAGCCTGAACAATCAGTGCACAGCTCCCCGTGGGGATTTGCAAAGCCCCTGCGGTCCGTCTCTGGCTTGCACAGCCTTAGGAGCAATGTCTGAGCAGGCCAGCGTTCATTATGGAGCACATACTTTACAGATTAAGCAGCCTTTCTTAATCCACAAAGACTCAGTAAAGGGCCCAGAAAACAACAACAGCAACAACAAACACACAACAAACATGCAAATTGCTTAGGAAGCTAGACAGTCAACTATTTTAACCACAGAAAATTGTTTTGTTCTCAAAGTTATGTCCACCATGGTGTCTAGCTCTCGAGAGAACCATCCCCAGTGCAGTATTTGCTCACTAGTTTCATCACTAGGAAGGAGTAAGATTTCAAGCTAAAAACATATGTATTTCTATGGAGTACAACCAATGTTACAAAATGTATCTTAAAAGATAACTTTTTTCCCCACTTTGTAGTAAGCTCTTTATTTTAACAGCTGTTAGTGAGGACTAACTGCACTGCACACAGGTCAACATGAAATGCTTCTGGGCTGGTGCATCAAATACTGAGCATTTCTCCTTTGATAAATGTAGTAGATAGGAGTGCCTGGAATAATTGTGCCATGGGAAAGGACCATTTTAAATAATTAAAGTGGCATGACTAGAGGAAAAACATAACTCTAAAGTTTACCACTAGGTAACATGGAAAGGTATTTCTGTATTATGAAGCCCCAAGGTTTATAAAATAATATTTAACATTTACATCATTAACAAACTTGCATTTTGCCTCAGACAACTTTTACTCATCCAACTCTTATATTAGATCACCATTAGACACCAAAATATCTGAAAGAATTGGAGGGGACAATAAGACTCTTGAAGTCCTCAAGCCTGGGAAAAGAAACATCTAAGCTTTGCTGCAGTTCGGAGGTGGAGGACACAAACTCTAACAAAAGTCACAGCATGGCCCCAGTCAGCAGTGAGTTCCAGAAAACCAAAATACAAGAGTTGCCATCTCCAGCCCTTACCTTTTGCATAATCGCCTCATGGTTAGAGATTTTTGGGATCTGGTAGGGCTGGGATCCATTTATTGTGTTAGGTAAATGTCCCAGTTCCCATGATACCAGCTCTTCTGGGTGTTGAGTGGCACCTGAACGTATTTAGACCAGCACAGCTACCCTTTTTGTAACTGCTGCTCTGGTTGGGTTTCTGGCAAGCCAGCGGGAGCATTGTTCTACAAGCACTTGTAGGCTTCTACTTAGAGATGTCTCAGCTGGCTATTCCGAGTGACTTTGAGACGCACATTCTGTACCTGGATTTTTCATAGTGAGCTTGGGTGCCTGCTTAGACTCTCACAATTACCAGAGCGGGGTCAGTTATATTTTCAGTCATTGCTATAGCCTGAACACTGTGCTTGGCTTCTTGCAAGTACAGATACAAGTATAGATTAGATTAAGTCTGAGATTACCTCTTCAAAATTCCTTCTGAATATGCTGTTTTCCAGACTGCTAAACAGTTGGTTCACAGTTTTGGAATCCTTAAGGTATTTCTTTGGTACTGAACATACAAATGGTCAAACCACTTGGAAAAAAAAATCAGCAAACTAAGCCAAAGAATAAAACATTTTATTTTTTGTTGAACAGAATATTTAAACTGCATCTATATGATCACTGCTTGAGATCAATCATCATTTGGATTATTGTAGTAATTCATGATTTTTAATCTATTTAAGTACCTGTTTTGCCATTATATTTTATATACTTATTCAAGTGGTACTACAGTTAGGGATATAAGAAAAGTATAAGCTCAGTCTGACTGAAGGTTTCCTTGTCACAGATATTCAACATTTTATCTGAATTAAGTTTTGGCTACATCTCAACTTTTGAGGAACGCTCCCTCAAAGCACTAGTCACAGAAGCACAGGGAATAAGTCGTAAGCTGTGCTGTACCTCTCCCTTCCAAGACTGGGAACTTGAAGTCATGAAATCATCTACTTTCTCTCTGCCAAGCTGGTTTTGGGCAATAGAAATCCCTGTCCTTTTGACAGCTACAGTGGCTCCAGTTTAGTAAATCGCACAGTGCCAGACTGCCTCCCTCCATACACAAAGGCATTCTTCCACGTGTAACAGTTCCCCCTCCACGTAAAGATAAACAGGTATGGCAGGTAATACCCTTATCTCCCTCCTGCTTTTCTCATTTCGTGCTCTGTGCTGTATGCTTCTGCCTTTCTTCTCATTGAGCCTCAAGTTCCAGCCCACTCTGCCTCCCTGCTGCAACTTTTCTGTAATAACCAAAGGAAAAGCCCAAACCCCAAACAAATCAACACATCTGCTCTTTCTGTTGCAGTGGGGCTACTGTGCAGAATACAAATTGGCAAGGAGGAAAGTCATTAACTGAGCAATCGTCTGGTTCCCAGCATTATTTCCACAGAATAAACATTCAGTGCTGCTGAAATGTGAAAGACAAAACATAGAGGGACTGGGACCCAGTTTGCCCACACGATGTCCTGATGTATACAGACTATTGTACCAGATTCTTTCTCATCTGCTCTTCTTCTGGCTCCACATTATATTTCTGTCTTCCTGATGTTCAAGCTTGAATGACACGGAGGGAGAGGAGGAATTATTGCCATGCCAAGAACCCTTTTTCTCAAGAGAATGCTCCATTCATGATGATATGGAGTATCTTGAGCTGGGCAGCCTCTGCCTCTCTTACTGAAGCTGTTTCATTCTCCATGAAAATATCTATTAAGACAAAAAGAAAATGGCTTTAAATGTGATTACATTTGCTCACTGGATAGAGAGGCAAGAACTGAACCCCAGGCTCCTGCCTGCCAAGGGAATGCCAATACCACTGAGATGTTTGTGTTAGAGGGTTAAGTCTGTGGGAGCAGGGAAATTAAGGAACTATGAGATGTGGATGTTGTAAGTGCCAGACGCAAATGTTGTGAGATCCAGCTGGAAATTCAGCCCAGAATGAGACCTGTGGAGAGGCAAGGTTTTCTGCACACCCATCCTCCCCATTTCTAATGGGCAACCTCACACTCAGAAAATAAACTTCTGCCGTTTCCGTGTGGGTGCACAGTTACACTGGGCATCGTACAGAAGTGTGAGCCCTTCATGCCAGCCTGTTAACACTGACCATCTTCTCCAGTGTAAAAACCTGCAACAACTGTGATAGACACAGAGGGAGTGAGGGGCAGAAACACCAGGCACTCTTCTCTACCTAGAGCTATTCAACAGGAGCCAGAGCAGCCGTGCTGCCGCTGCCTTCCCTGCATGGCCATTGCCCTGCCACCTCCTCCCAGGCCCATTGTCCCAGTGCTTTAGGGCTCTGGGAACAGAAACAACTAGAGGAAAAGGTGGGGAACTGCGATAGCTGGCTGAGGATCCTCCCGGTTGGGACTGGCCTCTCAGCTGGGCCCCAGCAGGTCTGACCGGACATTTCCTTCCCACCGTTCCTTCCTGTAGGCCTTACAGATATTCAGTAACTGCATCGCCCTGCACAGCCACACCAGGAATCACAGTGATCTTGTTTTCTGACAGAGATGCACATAATCTGCCTGTCCCAGGAGAACAGAAAACCAAACCCATCATTGCAACTACCACAGCTCCATCTGCTCTGAGCACAACAGAGGGGCAATTTGTCAAAGCAGCTAGACACTGTCCTGCACCACCAAAAGGCCCCACAACTGTCTTCATATTTTGACTCTCTGTGAACTTCAAAGAGAATATCTTATCTTTTATAAGGGTATTCAAGTACCCCAGGATGCTTGGCAGAGGCCAATACCCTTAGTGTAAGGAGGAGTTGGATGTGGTGGAAGTGCCCTCCTGGCAGGCTGTGACCCAGCGGTCGGCATTTCAGGTGCCCCAGCAAACACTCCCCTGACCCGCTGCTGCTGAACTGGTCGCCCGGTGTGGTGTTTGGTGACCCACTGCTCCACATTCGGGTTATTTATTAATCACTGTCAGGGCAATGAGCCTGAGTTGAATTTAATTGCTCCAGAGGTTTCAGGTCGCAGAGGCCCACGAGGTGGCGTTCAAATACTCGGTATGGCAGCGCTGCACGCTCGGTGCCACAAGCTGTGCACACGCTGACAAAGGCAGCAGGGTTTTGATTCGTGTACGACAAGATGTCTTACTGTTTGCTCTAAATTTATAAATAATCGTTCTCATCAGTTTTCTTCGGTATGCCAATTAAAAGCGAATGCATACATATATATAATTTTTAGTCTGATGTGCTGAGCTCTCTAGAGGGAAAGGAAAGGGGAAAGGAAAGAAAGAAATCTTTTCTTTGTTTAGACTATTTGGCAGGGTTCAGGCATGCCTGTCTCCTTTGGCTTCTTAAACCACATATCACATCTGTAAAAACATAGTGGCAAAAGGAGGAAAAAATAATCTGCAATGCTTTCCTGGTGGTTTCTGTGAGGCTTTCATGTAACCAATACGTTTTCATCAATTATGCATTTAGGTCACAGGAAGAGCTGGAAGAAGGAATTCCTTTGCCATTTCAAAGTTGCTTTCAGGAAGTAAATATAGCCAAGCTGATGGAGCTAGAAGAAATACAGTTTTGTTCTTCTGTCCTGATATTTTTCCTCTCCACTTTCTTTACCATCGTTTCTGTTTGCGCAAGCATTTCCCCCAGCATAGCAAAACTGGTGGAGGGAATGCACAGAGGCCCTTTGAGCATGGAAATCTCATATTGTGTAATAGCAGTTCTAAAACATAAGCAGCATTAGGCAATTGACTAAAAGGCCTTCCCTGTAAAGCATTTGGTCAGATCTGGAAAACAGCACAGGCTCCTTGGTGGGCAGCATTGCCATATGTAACCTTTAGGCTTCTGTGCAATTTACAACCTGAAGTTAGGTGCTTAAATACCCTTTTAAAAGTATAATGAGACTTAAAGGCTAAGGAATGAGTTTTGCTGTAGCCAGCACACAGAGCATGCAAAAGTCCATAACAGCTACTGAGAAATACCAGAGAAGACCCTAAAATCTTGCCTCTTCCCTATATTAGAGCTCAGAGAAGCCTCCTGTCTCTCCAGACCATACGTCACACACACATACCACAGTACGGATTACTTGCACTCTTTTCTTGTGAAAAGAGTCTGAGAACTTGTAGAAATGTTTCTGGAGCTGCTGCCTGCATCTTACAAGCACTCAGAGCATTGAGCAGGAAGCAGCAGATGGGGACTCAGTACTTATTCCCCCCCCCAAGCAAAATTAATGTGGGAGAAGCAGGAGGAAGAAGAGAGATACTACTGCAGTTAGCAGGAGAAGGACCCACTCTTTCTCCCAACTTTTTAAACATATTTTACTTACTTTTCTTAAATGTAAAATCTATTATAAGCCTTGGGAAAAAGGACAAAACTGAAGTCTTCCACCTCTGAAGTAAATGCCAAAGCAATTAGGCTAGAGAGTCATGTTTCCCTTTGTGTACTGCTGAAATCATGCATTCCTGTGGGCCAGCTTCAGCAGGAAAGGCAAAGAGAGCTTTTCTCTCTGCTCATTCCTAGCCTCAAGGTCAGGGTGGTCCCTTGAGAATCTGTAGCTGCTGCTGATAACTCCATGCTGAGGAGGGTCTGGTGCATTCGTCTGGCGCTTCTTCCTTGGGTCAGGTACCCGAAGGTAAGTATTTTGTGAAATTCAGCAATGCCAGCTCAGGCTGTGAAGAGATCAGACTTGTCAGCCCTAAAAGATGAGAGGACTTGTCAGTCCTAAAGGGTGGGACATGGTCATTAGCCCTTTCTCTGGCCTCCTGGTACCCAAGTTCTCCCATGTACTAGAGGGTGTCTCCAAAAGCTTTGGAGTTCATGGCTAAACACGATACACTTACTTAGAGATCTCTAACTGGCTCTGAATAATATAGATCCAGAACAGGAGGCAACACAGGTCTTTGGTTGTGCTAGCCAGCCTGCATGCTTATAGCTTGTAGGCTTCCTTCTAGGAGGGGTAGACAGAAAACTAGAGAAGGGTGCTGTACCTGCAGAGCTACAATACCCTGGGACCAGGGTTAGTGTCGTGGCATAGCACGTATTACCCTGTACCAGGATGTTTGGATCGATGTGTCTGGTAGCAAGTACACTGATTCTTACTGACCCCGAGCAATCTGAGAGATGCAATGCAGATTTCATGAAAATTCATTTGAAATTGTTAGCAACTGAAATTTCATATTACACAACAAGTTCCTTTATAGATGTGGACGGAGGTTATCTCTCTTCCATGATGGAAAAAAAGGAGTATGCCTCTTTAATCCAGGGCAATTTTTACTCTGTTGATTTTAGTTTGGGGGTAGAACAGCTAAGAACTCTTTTAAAGGTTAAACTTAGCATATCTGCATTATATTTTACTTATCACTTAAGATATTTAAATTGTTTCTTAAAATAGTCTTCCTAGTAAGCAGAAAAATCTCTGAACTGGCTAAAAAGAAAAAAAATTAATGTTAAATTCTGCTTTAATTAAGGTTACACATGCAAAAGTTAGCAGTTTGCTTATGTTCATGAAATAAATCTGTCCTGTGAGACAGGGCATTTGGAGGCAGAGCTCTTTCATGACTTCCTCTTGGAGGTGTCCTACTTTTTATGGAATACTTGAATATTCATTTCACAGAGTGAGAGTGACTTTATGGAACAACCTCTAGGACTTTTTCCTAGGGCCCCTAGTTCTGCTGTTCCCTAGCTTTCTCTAGTAAATCATTAATTGTTTAGTCAATGTTGAACAGTAAGAGTAGAAGAAATTAAAGCTCCCTCTGATATCATCTGCTAGTTCTGGTATTCTCCTGAGGATGTCTCCTAAATCACCAGGCTGCTGACTAGCATTAAAAAGTAAAAAAAAGGCATTTCCGAGAGTAAAAGTCTTCATTTCCTTTACTTTTCTTGCAAATACAATGAAGTGGATCATGCAGAATGAAATAAAATCTTTCTGTGACATTTTTGTGAGGAAAAAGCACTCAGAAATATTGCGGTCTCCCTCCACCCGAGAATTTAGTTTTATTACACAGGCAAAAGCATCAGTCATTTCTACAGCCCCTCTTAACTCCTTGTGGGCACTGAGATCCAGACCTTACCATTTCTTCCAGGGGTCTACCTTACTAAATTGGTGGAACAAAACCTAGTCCTTTGTAAAAGCACTAAACCATCCATTTGTTTCATTGGGCCCAAGATTTACAGTCTGTGTATGAAAGATAAGAAAAATCAGGCTTTGAAATTCCTTTTGACAAATTTTGCAGCAGTAGAAGTATTAACTCTGCTCTCGTAGTTGGTACTTAGTTCGAATTGTTCTGTTTTACTTTGCTCTAAACTCAGTTGACTTTCTGTTTTCCAGCATCACTATCAGCTAGAAATTACCTTTCACCCTAGAACCGTATTTTTTCCTTTTCTGTACCATAGTGTATACTGAAGTGTGTTAAGTGCTTTTAAGCTATAGACTGGCAGGTGCTATATAAATGTTTATCTTTTTGTTATGATTGCTTAAAGCAGTCAGCTCAGAGGTATAGAAAAGAAAATTAAGTAGCCCCACCTTCTGCCCTTGGTTTTCAGATCTATTTCATAACCAATTCAGCATGAGAAATCCCTCACAGAAAGAAAAGATTCAAAATGCCATGCAGCACAAAACAAGGATAATTTTAATCCACGTTAAATTCCCAGATTTACAGTCACAGTTGATTCATTTCTGAAATGGCCAGCTAAGCAGTTTATTCAGGACAAATGTAACTGAAGAATTTCATGACAAAAAAAACCCTTTTATATTCTCTTCTTTTCCCTCACTCTGGATTTTCTTCTGCTTTCATTGAAGTGGTGTTTGTTCAGAATGTTCAGTCTGGTGGGATAGTGGAAATAAGGAGGATGTCTTTCTTTGGGGAAAAAGACTACGTGGCACTCAGTAGTATGTGGGTTTGCTGGACCATTCTTGTGCTATTGTTTCACGACCACTAAGGTTTACTTAAAAAAAAAAAGTTTCAGAGAGGCCAGGTGCCTTATATTATATGTGTGAGTGTTCCTTCCTGACCAAGTTGCTTTTCCCATTAGAGTTTTGTCCCATTCTCTATTTGAGTTTTGTTTCCTGTTCCTTTTCATTTCACCTTAGCTTTTCACACAATGACATCCAAATAGAACGAGACAGTCATTGCCATGGCTTTCACTCCGAAACTGAACTTCCTGGCTTTTATGACTCATAATCAATCCCATAATGTCCTGTGATTTCCACGTATGAGTGCAAGAAGTAAAAGGGAGTTTATTTTGCCTGTATGCAGACAGGCCAACTTTCACACATTAGGAGCAGCAACTAATCACCCACAGCATTTCCTAACGTTTATGGTGCTGGTAGACAGCTGTTTTTGTTCTGATATGATGGTTTCTTTGCAGACTCCTGCTGCCAGCAATGTCTCAACCACTTTACTAGTGCTCCATGCACAGCACATCCTCAGCTACTGCCTTTATTGCTACTTTCTACTTTACAGACAAAAAAGCAAACTAGACTGCCAACAAATACTAAGGAGACAGGCATATTGTTATAGCCATCTGCTGTACCAAAGGGAAATTTTAGTTACCAACACCTAGAACTAAAAGAAGAAAATAGAAACATATAGGCATGCAGCCCAGGTCCCCCAATATGTTTTTGACCTTATATTTTGGTTTCTGATTTTTTTTTTATTTTAAAACTTGAATATTTTACCATTTGAAGGGGTAAAAATGTGTAAGATCTACTGTTTATGATATATGATTTTTTTTTAAACTTGTCTATATTCTCTGAAAGTTAACCTATGTTACTGTAAATACATGTATCCCACATATGCTATACATGTATAGAAGTTTGGGCTTTGCCTAAATAATCATTGGTAACAGTATTTAACAGCTGTTTAATACTTGATTTAATTAGTGCAGAGTTTAGGATACTGGGAAAAGCATATCCATTCATTCCATCTCTGCAATGCTAGCTACACCACTTTGTCTACAATTTCCTATTCTGCAATCTTGTTCCAATGTTTTGTGTCTTCAAGGACTTCAAAAGTGTATTCTTGGAGCCAAAAATATGCCCCATTGCTAACCAGCAGGCCAAGCATCCACTTTAAACAGAACTAGTGTTGGAAGACTAGCATCTTATGCTATGGATAGAATGAGATTGAGTTCACAAAGGCTGCTGTGAGGCACCTGTGTTCTCTTTCACCAGTTCAGCCCAATGATTTGCAGCGTCAAGATATATCTCCTAGGCATGAAAAAATGGGAAAGACTCAACAAATTCTGCAGATGTCTGATCCACCATCAGTTGTTAAATACGGGAGAAGAAATAAATGGATTGGGGGAAGGGGAAGAGTTCCCTTTAATCTATTCCTTAAACTAATGTTTATGATCTTTGAATAATGAGGTATTAAAATCTGAATATTTGAAGTATATTCTTTCCTTCACTCCTACTGATACAGACACATTTTTAATTATGCATATTTGTTCACTACAGTCATGCTGTTTCTAACTTCCATCTAATTATTATTTATGTGATTACAGCTCCTAGAAGACCAGTCACAGACCAGGAGGCTATTGTGCTAAATGTAGGAGACGGGCAAAAAAAGAAAAGTCTCCAAACCCAAAGATTATAGGAAATCTGTCCATTTATTTAGATGCCGTTTTTCCAGTTGGTGTTATTATGCCTTTAATTATTCTGCTACATGCAAAGACAGCAAAACCCAAATGAAGCAAACATCATTTTCTAAAAACCAACACAAAGAACAGATCTTAAATATGGCATGAATTGCCAAAGCATCTAAATCTCTACACTGTTCTGGCAGTATAATGCTAGTTACAATTTAAAATTCATTGGAAAGCTTTAAATAGTTTGTTAAAAACTTTCCTAGCACAGTTTCTGTAAGTAACAGGGCAAGCTTTTTTTTTTTTTTTTTTTTTTTTAAATTAAAAAAAATCATAATTGCTCACATTAAAAACAAAAGAAAACAAAACAAACAGAAAACACCAAGCAAGTCCCTAATGCAGGAATTAGAGTGAAATTCTGTGGGGTATCCATTATAGGAGCTCCAACTTGTCAGCAGTTAACTGCCCTATCTTGTGTTTCATCTAAGCCATGTAGATTTAAAGAAGCTTAAATAAATGAATAAATAATGCGTCTTTGTGTAAGTATCTAATGCACAAAAGGAAACATTGTCCCAAAAGACACCAAAGAACACTTTTCTCAGCACATCAGAGATGTTTGGCAGACCTGCTGGAAAGAATTTGCAGTCTACTTAACTAGGTATCAAGAGATATCACCTCTTCACGTGCCGTCTCCAAAGACACTTCTGTAGCTCCTACCATGGCCCTTTCCGCAACAAAAATGCAATTATCATAAGCAGACAACATCCACTGACTCAGCCGGAGGACAGACTTTGGTCTCAGCTACATCCGCTGCAATATAATGTTACTATGGGACTGGCTCTGATCATTCTAGAATCACAGAATGGTTTGGTTTGGAAGAGACCTCGAAGTTCATCTAGCTCCAACCCACCTGCCATGGGCAGGGACACCTCCCACTAGACCAGGTTGCTCAAAGCCCCATCTAACCTGGCCTTAGAGTGATGGGGATTCTGGAAGCTATGTTAGATTAGGGCCAGTTTCAGCAGGCTCCAAAGGGACATGCTGCTGCCCAGAGCCGAGCCAATAAGCCATATTGTTTGTGCCTCTGGAAGAACAGATTTAAGTAAGAAAATAAAAACCTGTGGCACAACAGCAGCTGGGAGAGCAAGGAGTGAGACCCAGCCCTGCATACCCCATGTGAGCGCAGCAGGAGGGCAGGAGGTGCTCCAGGCAGGCAGCAGCAGTTCCCCTGCGGCCTGTGGAGAGGCCCCTGGTGGAGCAGGCTGTCCCCCTGCAGCCCATGGGTCCCACATGGAGCAGATCTCCACGCTGCAGCCTATGGAGGAGCCCCCGGTGGAGCAGGTGGATGTGGCCTGGAGGAGGCTGCGGACCATGGAGAGCCCCCGCAGGAGCAGGCCCCGGGCCGGAGCTGCAGCCCGTGGACAGGAGCCCACGCAGGAGCAGGGGGTCTGGGGGGAGCTGACACCCACCCGTGGGGGACCCGTGCTGGAGCAGTTTGCTCCTGGGGGATGGACCCCGTGGTATGGAGCCGTGTGGGAGCAGTGCTTGAAGAGCTGCTGCCTGTGGGTAGCCCCCACAGGCTCAGTTGGGGAAGGACGGCATCCTGTGGGAGGGACCCCATGGGGAGCAGGGGCAGAGTGACCGTGAAGGAGCGGCGGAGATGAAGAGTTAGGGACTCTTCATCTCCGCCACATGGGACCACAGCCCCCATTCCCCACTCCCCTGCACCCTTTGGGGAGTTAGGGAGGGCAGGAGGTAGAAAAGGGTAGATGGGAGGGAGAGGGGAAGGTATTTTTGGTGTGCTCTTAGTTTCTTGCTGTGCTAGTGATAGGAATAAATTACATATATTTCCCCATGCTGAGTCTGTTTCGCCCAGGACAATAATTGGTGATTGATCTTCCTGTTCTTGTCTCAACCCTTGAGCCTTTTTCCATTGTATTTTCTCCCCCTTTTCCTTTGGAGGGGGATTGAGAGAGTAGCTACGGATGAGATGGAGTTCAGCTGCCCGTCAGGATTAAAAACACCACATGCCCAATAATTTGCTGAGGGTACACTCAATCCATGTTGCTGACAGATGTTATATAGAACTGGTCCCAATACAGAACCCTAAGGAACACCGCTTGTCACCAGTCTCCACGTGGAGACAGAAGATATAATCACATGGAAGGAAGGACAAGGTATATTATAGCCATGTTTTAACTGTGAATTGCCAGGTAGCCATACTTGTGGGTAGAAGCCTGGTATGTACAGAAATGAACTGGGAAACCATTTGAGATCAACCAGATCTCTGCTAAATATGATAAAATCTATCAATATTATCAATGGCACACAGTGGCTTTTCGGGACTCAGGCCACATTAGGCGTAACATCCTGTCCCCAGTACAACACAGCCCTACAGCAAGCACAGCAATCGCAGCCTCAGCAGCACTCTGCTGAGTATGATCAGTCTTTGCTCCTCTCCTGTGCCACACTGTCAACCAGCGGACAGATTTTTCCCTACCTGCCCAACATTTAGCAGTGCTCCTTCCAAAAATTCAGGGGTCTCTTGCTGTTAGCTGTCTGCCTGAGGAAGTTCACTGTGACCAGTGTACCAGCAGTAGAGATGTGGGCTCCGAATTAAAGGCAAGAAGCAGTCACAGATGAGGCACTCCTGAAGGGGCCACATGGCAGCCGATGTCCTGTGATCAGCACAAAGCTGGATGAGTAACACTTGAGGGGCAAGTGTTTGCACCATTCATATCAGGCGCCTAACTTGAGTACACAGGCTCCTGCATAAGCCTCTCCTCCGAATAACCTGCTGGATGCATGTGCCATCTCTGCACGGGCTATCTAGGGAGCCAGCATGCTTTGTCTAGGCACATGAATGTCTGAAATGATGGCGTGAGCAACTGCCTCCTCTGCTCCATCTTGTCAGTGAGCTGAGAATTGATGGTGGTGCATGCAGGTGAGCAGAGAACAAAGGAAATCACCTTTGTTTCTGGAAGAAGAAAAAGAATGTTCTCTTCTTCTTTTAAAGTACACAGGATTATGGATTCATTTATTCATAGTACTTGGTTTTTAATCTGTCAGGGAATAATGACCCATTATGTTATACTTATGGGAAATGACACTTTCTAGTACCTGGTATTTGCAGCTGTCAAATTATATATGTCAGCATCTGTCACTCTGCAGCGGTGCTTAACGAACAAGTTTTGCATATCCCAATGAGCTTCAATGAGAACTGAGAAAAATATTAACACCTTTGCTGGCAACTGTATGGGCTGACTGCTGTTCTGCCATATTCACTTCTGCTCCATATATACAGCATGGGCTGAACAGTCTCAGTTGTTGCTACAGGCCTGATTAAGTACACCAAAAAACAGATCTCTGCCCATAAACTGCAGAATAGAATATCCTCATTTCTTAAGTCAACTGACTTCTAAAAAAAAAGAAAAATAGTACTAAAATTATATCTAACAGCATGAGCTCTTCAATGAAAGCTTAAAACCTTCGGGGTTTGGCCATCTACTTCTAAGTGAAGACAGTTCTCAGTGGTCCTCAGACCCTCCATGAGACTGTCTTGTCCAACTTGCACCCAAAGCTTTCCAGAGAAAATGCAGTGAGTGACTTGTCACTTCATAAAAATGAAGAAAAAAAGAATCAGATGATTACGTATTTACAGGAAAAAGTTTACTATCATAAAAAAAATGAAGTTGTTCAAATATCGAAGGAATCACAAAAATCTTATCTAATGGATTATTCCCAGTTTAATGTGCCAATGCAATGTCCACAGCACCAGAAGTCTCTACGGACTTTTTCATATCTGTCTCTGAACAGCTTCATCACTTTTGAGATAGCAGATCCAACTGATACCAGACCCAGATACAGATAAGACCCTTCCTTGGTAGACATTATTTACACAAGCTTATGAAAAAGACCTTTTCCTTTTCTACCACATTTTTTTTTTTTGTACATTTTGAACCAATAACTACTTTGTAGCAAATTATCTGCTGCAAAACACAGCAGTTTACCCGAGCACTATTTAACAACACCACATGGGCAAGGACATCTTTAGCACACAACTCTGCTCATAAGGATCATTGCATCACTGTGATTTATGGAGAGTGAAACAGACAGAAGCCAGACAAATCAGACAAAGGAATAAGCAGTTGTGCTCTGGGAATGATGTATATTGTTCCCCCATTCACAGGCATATTACTTTTTGTTGTTGTTTTCTCCTCTCACTTTTTTTTTTTTTTTTTTTTTTTTTTAATAAAATGTTTTAAAAAAAGTTCCAATAGCAACTCACATTCTTCACTAATGAGCTTTCCAGGATTGCCAGGACTTCTGGTTTCTTTGTGCAATCTGTGGGCAGGACACTAGACATGTCTTATTGAGACAAACCTGTCCTCAGGGTAGAAACTTTGAAAAGGGAAACATATGGGGTGCAGGCCCTTCACTTCAGGATAGGCCATGATTTGATTTCTTGATTTTAGTGGGGATGACTATGTTATATTAAAGCAGCCATATCTTTCAGTATTGGGTTCTGTGCATTCTGATATAGCCTGTTATCTTTTCCCTCTTGAAACTCAATGGAAGAAAAGTGTTACTTCCTCAAATGAGTCATACAGAGGAAACTTCATGCTGAACTTATATCACTAGACACAGCTGCTCCTCATATCAACTATTAAAAACTAATCATTTTAGAATCAGAGTCTTTATTTTTAAAGAAGATTCTGCTTTCTGAGATTTCCTACCATGGTGCATAGTATTCACCAAATCCTTCTACATTATATGTACTTAACAGATCTGTGAGCCTATGTGTTTTCCATGGCTGAATGGGGAGGTGGCAACAAGTAAGAAGGCTCATCAAGGAGAATATTTTCACATTATTTCCTGCTTAGTCCTACTTTTCTACAGTTGAAATAAGGCATCATAAAGGAATGCAAGTTACCAAATCTTTGGTTAGCCTGAGCAGAATCATATCAGCACAGCTGAGTCCTAGAGATTAAACAAAACTGTTTCTGCTGATTAAATTGGTAGATGCCACCCACAGGCAGACACTGTAGATCTACAGACACTACGACAGACAGCTGGGAACTGAAAGATGAGGGCAGTAAGATTCATCATGCTGCATAAAGCGCTAGAAACTAAAGCTGACTCCTACATCCGACTTACTCATACCCACAAATATGAGGGAATTATCTGTATTGTTACACAATACATTTAATCACAGAAATCATTTAAGTTGTTCATTCAGTCATATTGTTATAATAACTAAGCAGAAAATCAGCCCCAATATCTGTTTTCCCCCCATAGTATTACGTATGAAACAATATATGTCCATGAGCTAACAGCCTGAGTGAAAAGCCAAGCTGAAGATATAGCAGTGCTACAGAAAGAAAATAAATCAATGATATCATGAGTTCAACAAGTGTTGCTGTTTAAAACGAAAAATGGTCTTCTGAAATTCTCCTTCCATTATTGCTTTGGCCAAAATTTGTTGTCAGATTCAAATTGGATACATGAATTTAATTTATTCTCTGAAATATAAGTTTTCAGCAATATTGCCATTCTTAAAAAGCACTTCTTGGTCTACTTAATGTTCCTAGAATTATGTGCGATATACCCTAATGGCAGTGATTCCAGTTATTTGTTTCGGAAGATGATTTACCATAAGTTATATCCCAATCTCTTCATTTATGTTTGTATTGCCAATAAAAGTAATAGTATTCACTATGACTGGAACGTATCTTAGCAATATTTCAGGTTAATCTGACTAATTTCTGCACTGTAGATGTCTTCTACATCTACACAAATCACTTTGGAGTTCTTCTACATAGAGGAGAATAAAGGCATTATGGCACAACCCATCTGATCCTAAAGTCATCATCTTAGATTTTTATATATATATATATATATATTTTCTTTTTCAGTGAGCTTTCACATGCATCTAATTCTTTTTGTTAATGAAGGAAGATGAAGGAAGAAAACATGGAGTAACTAGATGATCCGTTAACACCTAAAGCAAAAAAAAAAAAAAAAAAAAAGAAAATCTAAAGAGTAATGTGAGAGGAATTACATCATCTGAAAAATATTAAGATTAATGTGAATAATGTATTCAGATATACGGTGATTAAAACAATACAAATGAACAGCAAGTATTTGGGTTTCCATGTAAGTACAGAATACTGTATGCAATAGGGACCTTCTGAGTGTCACATTCAACGGGGAATATGGAAGTTGCCTAGACCAATAAAAATAAGCAATAATAAAGCTCAACAACAACAATGAGCAGATAGGAAGTTGAGCTTAGTTGGCAAAGGCTTAAATTAAAGCTGTTCATTGAAATCGCTCGTAGTAACCCATGAAATTAGAACCACTGACCTGAAGCACTGGCTAGGTCTAGTATAGCAATATTTTTACCCTCTTAAACTGCTTAAAGAAGGTCTTTCTCATTTTAACTATTTGGACATTAATTCACCTTATTTTAGTGCACTCACAAAGCTTTATTCAATTGGGCAAATCACTGAAAATATAAAACAGTGGTGAACTAATGTAGTTTGCGTGGCATTAAAGAACATGCATGATAAATTTTAGGTTTTAAATACAATAAATCAGTCATTTAAATTTAATATAAGCTCCATAATTTCATTCTGCTTCATTAGCCTATATAAACACAATAAAATCTGTCAAATGCAAACAAAGGGCCTCCTAGAGGTGATATTTTAATTGTAATAAAACTGTCATCTAGATTAAGAAGCCAGCTGAACAATTCATTTCTTCATAGAACTTAATGCTATTCTAGGAAATAAGCGTTAGGTTTAATTTCTCATGATGCGTTGGTGCTGAGGAAACTGGAACTTTGTTTCTGTTCTTTATTGCAATGAATTTGCTCCATGGTGTTACCATCACAGTAAGAGAATAATGAAGAAAAATAAATAAACAGGGAGGGTTGGTTAGGTTGCAATACTAAGCTCTACCTCTGCTGTCTCCTATAGACAATCCACATTAATGTAAGTTGAAAGGGAAAGCATCCTCCAGCAGCCAAAACAAAGTGCCTTAATCAGGTAGAAAGAGCTTTCTGTCCTCTTCATTCCCTTGTAGTTTCCCCACATGGCCCAGCACACGATGGATGAGCTCCCACCCACTCCAGTGTGCTTCCTCCTGGCTGATCCTGGCAAGGGGCAGCAGTCTCTGAGCCGTGGCCAGGCTGAGACTCGACACAAGACGTTTCCTTCACTGCCCATAGAGCTTTTACCTTACCCAGAGGAAGTTGAGGCCCCGCAGATGTGTAGGGGATTGTGGAAGCCTTCCTCTGTCTTTGGATGGGAAGGGCTCTACAACAAGAGAAGGGAAATCAGCCCAGCAGAAAAATACTCTGCAATTACCACACTTGCTAACAAAATTTTAATTCAATTTCCTTCCTTCCTGTTGTCAGTGCGAACAAGTATAATGGTTTTCTCATGGTTCCTTTCCTCTTCCCACCCCCCCACCCCCCCAAAAAATAAAATAATACTATTAGTATAACTCATGGCTCCTTTTAGCTGATGGGGAAGCAAAACACTCAGCTCTTCTGCTGATTGGCTGTAATTGCTTTACAAAATGTCTTTCAGCTGGTAACTACGAAAAATTCACAAGTGGCATAATCCAATTCCAGCTGGGACAGGCGACTATCAGAAGTTAGTCTTGCTAGCTCTCCCTCCCCGCTCTCCTCCACAGGTACCCCTGCTCCTCTTCCACATTCTACTACTTCATGAGACCCTCTGCAGCCTATACAGGGAAAAAACTTGTGAAGGCCTCACCAGTCTGGTGTGACAGCATGAACCTGCACTGAGGGGAAAAATAAACTGTTGCAATAAAGAGTTCTGTATAACTGTTTATCTTATCTTCTAAGTTTTAATCCACAGAAGTGATTCTGGAAGCTGTGTCAGTCCCTCAGATTTCTTCATCCCTGGTTTGGGTATCTCTCTCTGGTAGACACAGAGGCGAAAAGCCACTCTTTCTTGTGGCTCGTTGGGCATCTGCTCCTGCCAAAGCTGTTCACTGAAGCCTTTTCAGCCAAGGAGGAATGGTTAGAGGTTACTTTCTGAAGCTATCAATTTCCAACGCTGAAATATTCCCAGTAGTTCCGAAGCATCATCCCTCACGACGCCTGCTCTGCTGGGGTCTTACAGGGACAGCCAGCAGGGACAAGGAGTCTCAGGTTGCCTCTGAGAAGCATACAAATGGAGACTGTTTTGCTAGCAGGATAGACGTGCCAAATTGCCCAAGGGGCATGTTAAGCAGATCCTGCCTAGTGCTGCTCTCCCCTAAATCTTTACCCCCATGTGCAGCGCACAGCCTGCCATGTCACACCCCAGGAGCACAAGCAGACCAAAGGCAGGGGTCACCCATCTTCACACTGCTGAGCCAGGCATTTTGAACACCACAAGTGTCCCGGGTAAAAAGCAGTTCCAGAATACATCTTGCTGCATTGGTGCTACTGGACATACTAGCAGATGAGTCTTTCACACATGTAAGGTATTTAATGAATCCAAACCAAAACATTTCCAAGCCACTTTGAATTTCACTGTTAAGGCTTTCTCAGCCCCCAGAGGACTGACTCTCTAATCTTCAGAAGTGAAAGGCCAGTGTATTAAAATAAATATCTTGAGGGCTTATCAGATCACTGGATATCACCCTTATTTTGTAGATGAGGGGAGGGTAAACACAGCTTGTTTGTGGAAAAAAGAAAAAAAAAAAGCTGTGAGAGATTAAGACAATTTTAATGAGTTCAAGATGATGCTTATCTGTTTCTGAAAAGTGCTGCTGGGCAGCTGGAGCACATGATGGCATGGGGAGAGTAGGAGGAGGAGGGCTCCCTGCACAGCATGCCCTTATGAGATACCTCATGAGATGCCACAGAGATACCTCCCCAGGATCAGCTTGCAGCACCTCACTTGTGGTCATCTGCTCACTTGGGAAGCTCAGTGCCAGCTGAGCTGGGAAGATGAAATGCTGCCTGGCTGCCCAGGTTCTGGCTCTGTCATGCACAAATCCGGAGAGGGAGAGCTTCCCTGAGGGCCTGTGTGGGGAATGAAACCTCCTTTCAAACATGGAGGCCAGAGCCACCCCCAGACAACAGAGGAGCCACCACTGCTAATCAGACCAAACCCATCTTCACTCTGCTTTTAACTGAAACTAGGTTTTCTTAAGTTTTGATTTGCCCTTCCCTTTCTGCCAGTGCTGTTCCAGTGCCTGCATTGTACTCATGCCTGATACGGCCTCACTGTGGAGGCCTGCTTGCTACCTCTCCCCAGGCTGAACACAATGATAACTCAACCACCACCACTGCCATGGCAATGACTATTCCCAACTGTCTAAGTGTTTACAGAATGCAGGCTACACCTGTAAGCCATTACAGATAATTTCAGCCTCCTGTAAAAACAAAAATGCTGTTTCTATATCATCCACATCCCAGCTTCACCCTGGAGTTGACACCAGTCTTTTCTCTGCCCTCCTCTGGTCTGGCCATCTGCCTGTAGATACAAAACCCACATTCGGAGCTGAGATGCCTCCAAACATCTGTCAATGCAATCCTAAAGCACAAAGGCAAAAGTATGCTTTGCATACTCCACCCTCTAGCACCAGCTTGAGTCCAAACAGCCAGCAAAGTGCTTTGCCTCCCATAGTCACCCCGCATCCTTCTATGCTGATATGATCATATAGCTTTCAGAAGGGAGCTAGTTTTTAGCTAGCCACTTCAGGCAGGAACCTGTGTAAACAGAACCCTCTGTAAATATATATAGCCTGTGCAAATATTTGGATATTATGCATGCAAACAACTGTATCATTTAGTTCTCCTCAAAGTCAGAGGTCCCCAGAGCAAACATTGATAACTGCCAGTGTGAGAGCATGATGTAGTTTTTCCAGTTGAATTTAATGGAAATAATGAGCAATGGTAAAACTTAGCTTCCAAAGATTTGGTTTCAAAACATATCATCATGAAGGCTATCAAACTATGGTCATTTTATGTAAAGCTGGTAGTGATTTACTACAATACAATAGAGATCAATAAAATCATCTAATGCCTTTGGACCATCAGCCAAAATCACTTGTTGTAAGGCATTTGTAAACAGTCTATGATTGGAAAATATTTTTCCCTTTCTTCGTGCTGCCTGTTGTTTTTCTTGAGCTTAAAACTACCCTGTTTGTATGGGCCTTTCATCCAGCAAGAGAGAGAGAAAATAATTTCTGTACCTTTTATAGCAGGAGGTAGTACTGAAAATAAATTCTGTTATAAATCCATCACAAGGGCTTTAAGTTTGTCACAGCAAGTTCTTCCTAAAATAGCTGTGAGTCATTCACTCTCCCTTTGGCATATTTCAAAATTTCCTGTTGGGAATCTTCAAACACTTGCTCACGTACCTTTTGATTTAATGGTACAGTCCAACTAAAACTACAAGGCGGGAACCAGCCATTTCCAACTGCTTGAAATTCACCAGGTTTTTATTCTGATCACTTCATATAACTGCAGGTCACTCTAGGCAACTGTATAATTAATAGTATGTTTAGCACAGTTAGGTAGAGCACCAGCAATGATGCCTTTAAACACTGACACTGGTGTTAGCATCCTCGTTGGCTTAGAGAAGTAGCAAGTTCTATTAAGAATACTATAAAATTAATTCAGCTGCATTCAAGCTCATGTAGCTCTACAGTTTAGCAATACTGAGGACATTTTTAATTTTTTTTTTTTTTTTTTTTTTTCCCTACAGTTCAGAAGAAATACCCCTGGCCCTAGCATGCTGGGTGTTACATATCTAACAGAGAAGAGATTTTTCCTGTTGCAGGACCTCTAGATAAAAGTTAAAATAATGATATAATCTAGAACAATATTAATGATTAATCTTTCTTTTCTTTGGGCAGCAGAGAATAATATTTTCAGGATATCAACATAAGACATTGTGAAGAGCAGCTCCCCCTATAGTCAACTGAAATTTTTGTACAGATTATTGGATTAGGATTTTGCCAGTGTGTCAAATATAACTTTTAGCAACAGAATTGGGAAGGAAAGTCTTTCCTAACCTCCTGACCATTTTGGAGGTTTTGTTTCGTTTCCCATCTGAAAATGCATTGGGGAAGCCAGTTTTCTAGAATTTCTGTTGTCCAGTAGCTTGAAGTATTTTTCTTTGGGTGGGGAAGGTAGAAAAAAAAAAGAAGGAAAAGGAAGATGAATAAAATGGAAATAAAATTGTTCCAGGATGCTGTCAAATTACAAAAGGCGAGGGATGTTTTTCTGACAAAAGGTCTTATTATCAGTCTAAGTGTGCACATATATAGGATGACTGTTGGAATGATGGAAGGGAGTGCTAGTGTCAAGGGCAACAGTTCTACCCTGAGCTTTTTCTAAACTTTCTCAGCATCATATATGTGCTAAAGGTTGTATTAGGTTCTCCCAGCAGAATTGCTTCTGTCTGTAGATGCTTGAAAGACATATTTTAATTTTGCATATATTCACTGAGATGTTCCAGTTCCAGCTGACTTCAGTATTCTTCCCTGTCTGCATGCAAAGAGTGAATTTAATGCTGAAACTTTTGTATTTATAGTGGGAGTGCAAGAAGAAAATGTAGGTCAAAACCAACAAAACCTAGATGAATTTTCTCCTGTTTTGTTTCACCCCCACCTTTTCATGGCACAGGAAAACTCTTGGATTCAAACCAATCCTCATCCATCATCTAGAAAAAGGAGAAGCAGAAGTGTTGTGGGAACATTTAAAGGTCTGTTTTTTTAAGTTGTACTTGAATTTAACAGCAGCTGGGATTTTCTTAATAGATAAACCAGAGAAAAAAAAAGATATACAGGGGAAATTTGGGATAGATGTATTGGAAAAAATAATTAAAGATCACAAATCTATTGAATACTGGGTATGCTTGTATTAAAGGGTGGTGCAGTTTTACAGCTTGAGACCTTGGAATTTAATTTTTCTGTGGAATCCACTTATACCAAGTGAACTTTTTAATTAATTCATCCATTTTTCCATGGAAGAGTTAAAAATCCTTAAAACGTTTGAAGGGGTATATTCAGGGATTTCCAGTTCTAAACATTTTCACTTTAATCCAGCACTGGGCACTGCACACACTTAAAAAAAAAATGAATTGAAGGCAGCTTGTGTGTATTAAATACAGTAGTCAAGTGTCTGTCCAAGAGAAAAAAAATGCACTTTAAGAAAAAATACCTTTTTACTGAAGCAAATTAAGGTTCATATGTCATTGGAGGTTATTAAAGCTGGGCTCAATGCCATCTTTTGCCTTTATCCTTGGGATTCCTGTAAAAGATTGATTGTTTTTTTTTTTTTTTTTACCAACAATTAAACTCCCCTGCTTTATTACAATCATGCAGAATGATACAAGTTAGACTAGCAATAAATTGCTTAAATTTTTCTGAGCATGAGATCTGTTGATTTTGTAGTACTAAGCATTTTCTCTCTTTTCACTGTCATGTAATTTTGGCTATGGTAAACCATATGGAGCATGTATGTTTGCTGTATGACAAATTTGCTATTAAGGAAAACCACTGGCTAATTTGGAGGTAGAAAATATGGACAGGGGTCACCATTCTGTGGCTTTACCTTTAACTTTTTCTGGTTCATGTTCTCAAAGACCAGCCCATTGTTCTCAAAATAAAAATTTGCAGACAAAGCTATTTCTCTGAAAAACTGAAGTATTTTGCTTTTGGATGGAGGTAGAACAAAGCTCCCAGCAGAAAAACAAAGAGCAGCACTATTCAGGAAGCAGTTCTATGTGGCTGATTGAATAGATGCACAGTTCAGTATTTCACCTGTGAAGAACTACATGCCACAACCATTGTACTCTTTAGCTTTAGGTTCACTGTTCTTGTCTTGATATTTTTTCTGAGTAGTTTGTTGGAGTTCTTGCACCCAGAAGTTGCCTCTTCCAGGCACCTGGAAGCTTCCTGTCAATGAACAGAGAGAGAGGGAGAGAGAACACTGCAACTTAAGAGAGCATTTCAGCAGATCCTAATACAGGTGTGCAAGACAGGCAGCTGAATTACCCTCTGAAAACTTTTAGCATTTTTTTAAAGCAGGGCTTAAATGGCTAAGCCAGTTCACCTTTTAGTCAAGGGAAGATGCTTTCCACCTGGAATAAGCAGTACAACATATCCTGAACTGGTGAAACCTGAACCAGAAATTCATCTGGGCTTCAGAGAGGCTGAGCTACAGAGATCTGGTTGTTGTAGTGCATGAAGCTGAGATGAGTTTCAATGCAGCTAGTTTCCCACATAGATTTTACCACAAAAGTGGTTGAAGTATAAAGGCCAGCAAATTAATAATTCCTAGATGGCATGAGCGGAGCTGTTAACAAAATTCTTTTTCATTCCTTTACCACTTTATTTATAAGTAAAGCATAGATAACAGCTCAAACTGAATATCTAGCTTTTAAACTGATAAATTTATGGCCATTTTTCATCCATATTTTAGCTGCAACAAAGCCTACAAGCTGTTTTGGTGAATCCCATATGCACACTGACAGGTATCAGATCTGACCAGTAGTACTTTTGTCTCTTAGACAAAGCCCATACAGATCCGAGAATATTGTGGTAGTAGTCAAAAACCAACTCTATGGAAAATTCAATCTTTTTTCCAAAATTTGCTGTAAGGCAAAACACTGAAGTCCAGTGTTTTTAGCCTCTGTTTTTAACCTCTGTCCCACTGCAAGGAAGTTAAGCAATTTCACACCTCACAGACATCAATAATTGCTGGAGTAGCTGCCATCCTATCCTGCTCTTTTATGTGGCACCTTACACAATTTGAGTAGGTGGCAATGCATTGGGAGAGCACTGCTGTTCATATAGCTTGCTCCCTTGCCACTTGTTTCCTGTTTAGTGTAGCTGTAAATGTTTTCATTATCTATATACACACACAGAAGCTCCAGAGAAGAGATTCCTTCACAGAACAAGTAGTCAGAAACCATGGCTGGATGGGTAAACTGCTGTGTCTCACATTTTTCAGAGATGGGGGTACTTGAGCTGTTGGAGCTTGGGCCGGATAAAGCTTCCTGGAGATAAACTTCTGATCCTGTGCAGGTTGGGATTGCTGGCTGAGAGACAGCAGACACCTCTGGCTGGAAATTGCCCTCCCAAAGACTCAAAGACTGTTTCAGCACCTCAAGCCATTGTAAACCTTTCATTCATGTCCCCTGCCTACAAAATACCCATATGAAACTTCTAAGACTTGTGTAGCAAAGCTGACATGTACAGACCTGGTACTGAAATTTGCATCCACACTCTGCTTTGTCTTGTGTATTCTTTAATAACTCATTTACAAAAACCAAAAAAAAAAAAAAAAAAAAAAAATCAAAACAAACAAAAACACATACCTTCCCCCCCCCCCCCAAAAAAAAAAAAAAAGAAAAAAAAAGAAAAAAAAAAAGATAGGGATATCAGATGAATTCCTGTTGTTCCTCTTTATTGCACAGTTCAGGAAGCTCCAAGGCAACTAGAGGAGAATAGAAAGAAAATGCCAAAATTAACATTGCTGCAAATGTTAATACAGTCTTTTGTGAGTTGAACCATAACCCTCTTCTAGTCTCATGCATATTCATTTTTAACGTCTGTGTGAAAACTTCTATGTATTTTTTCACCCCTTACCCAAGATATTCATAGTGTTGCTGCTTGCATTAACCGTTCTCTTCCTTCAACCATTTTTTTTTTTTGATGCAGTCCCAATGAAATAAAGAAATGAGGGGAAAAAAAAAAAAAAAGAGGGAAAGAATTTTGGTAACAACTCCTCTCCTGTCATCTGGGGATTATTAGTTTACAAACCTTCAACCTTTGACCTGGTATTTTTGCTGAAGTCTGAATGAAGAACAAGCTCTCTTTGAAGCTCTCCAAATCATGTACCAAGGAATGCAGGATCGCGAGCGCTGTGACTGTTTAAAGCCTGGATGAGTTATTGAAGCAGGTTTCACTGACTCAGAATGGGGGCAGGGTTGTTTCCCCTCATGATCAATCAGGAGGGATCTATCTCATCTAATATTTTTTTTCCTCTGTAAAAGCTGTCTATCCATTCTCAGTATTCATCAGTGCACCCTGAGTGGAGACACGTAGGCACCCACAGAGGGCATTTCAGCTGACATGATAGGATATGCCTGGAGGTGATTATTTCTTTCCACTGACGACCAGGCAAATAAAGTCTGATCAGATACAATCTATTCAGCAAAAGTCCGGTTTATAAACACCAGCATAAAGAAGGCCAAAGCTTTATTTTTTCAGTGTCTAAAAAAACTGCTACCTAGTACTGCAGTGCCCTGCCATCTTGCAAATGTCTTGCAAAGAAAGAAGAAAGACTTCTGCTCCCAAAGAAAATCATCTAAACATGTTTAGACTAATTCAATATAAACCATTAAAAGCAAATTTTTGCTTTTTGCTTCTTTTCCAAATAAACAGAGGGCTAAAGTGGTCTTATTTCTTATCGTTTGCAAAAATTGAGTCAAATCTTTGTGCTCTAAACAGCATTGCCATCCTTCACAATTTCTGATTTATTTCACAATAATTCATATTACCTGTAAATGTATCATCCATTTATTAAAAAAAGAGAAAGTAATATTTTATCCATCATGATTGTAGAGAAAAGTTAGAATATCTGTATGTCTGTAGTGTACTACAGATTACTAAATGCTAGAAAATCCAATTTTAATTATTATCCAAATCTGTGTTCATTCTGTTCTATTTTGTTCTGTTTGGCTTTATTCTTTTCTGTATATTTAAGTTAAGACTCAGCTAGGTGCTAATGTCTGAAATTTTCTGAACAAGGAATAAATTAATTAAAGCAAAATCAAGTGCACAAGCAGTGCATTTAAAAGCAGGCATGCATGAAGAGATAACTGAATTCCAAAGGAGATATGGCTGTGCTTGAAAACTTGTAAAAGTAACAGCAGTTTCCATGTTGCTTCACTGTCTATTCTAAAGATACTACTCCAAGGACCTATATTTTCCCACAGATATGTGTATCAGTAAACATATTATGCAGAGATATGAGCTTCATTCCTCTAGTTAGTGCAGAGGAGAAAAAAAAAAAAAAAGCATTGGGTGAAAAGAATCAGAGCTGTTGTTTGAAATAGAATTATATTTAGAGCTACTTTATGATACTGGGAAATTAAGAATTTATACTTAGATAATTTTATCCCTACTTTGAAAAAGGGCAGAATACAGTAAAATAGTTACCCTCTAACAAGGACCTGGCAAGTGAATCATAACTTTAAAAATCCTGGACAGACTGAGCTTGAAAAGAGTTCCTTTCTGAAAAGAAAACTCATCCCAGAGCCCAGAAAGTTGCCCCCATTTCCCTGCCTTGTTCAAAATGGAATTCTAGTGTAATGTATTACAGCACATTAAGGTACAAGGCACAGGGCACTAAGCACAGAAGCCCTGTGTGATGGGTCTGCCATCACCCTGGAGAAGCATGGAGGCACAGGGGCACCACTGGCTCCCCAGTCTCTTCCAGCCAGCCTGGGACACCAGGCAACCCTTCCCCTCCTCACAGCTGCCCTCTTCATCAGCTGCCAGGTGCAATAAGGTTTCCAATTTGCAGTACAGCCTGAATGACAGATCATGGTATGTTTTACCCAGGAAATATCCCAAGACTGGAAAGAAATTCACTTATTGTAGAAGACAACTTGGCTAATGCACTGAGGCTGAAATGGAGACAGTGCTGTCAAATGTGGTAAAAGAGAAAAAAAAAAGCTTAAAAGGTAGCACATTTGGGAATACTAACAGAAAGGAGGCAGACATGCCAATGAGTGCAGCTGAACACCTTTTAACTGAGAGGAAGCTAGAAATAGCAGCAATGACCCATAGGTAAAAATAAAATAAAATAAAATAAAATAAAATAAAATAAAATAAAATAAAATAAAATAATTCACCCATTAGGATTCATTTGATACTAACATATCTTCAATATAAAAGAGAAACAAAAAAAAAGAACAAAATGGTAGCCTATTTTTGGGGGGCTTTTTGGTCAAATGTGCAGTTTCCTGAGCATCATGTCACTACTTTGTAGCTTCAAAGATGGAAGGCTTTTTGAAGGTAGGTAACTATAAAGCACTGATTTTTCATGTCCTTGGCCCTGTGACTCAGTAGGTACAGAAACTCCAGAGAAGGTGAATACTTTTCTATTTGAAAGTAATGCTTCTTTTATCCTCCATTTTTCAAAACTGTGTCTGTTTTGCTTGAATGAGATCTGTTGTCTGGGATGCACTCCATGTCATGGAATAGCTGCCATTGCTTTGTAATGGTTAAAGTTGGGGATGAAAGACTTTTGCCTTTCTTTTAGTGGCAAATGAAGAGTGATGGTGTCTCTATGGTATGAAATGAGTAATGTAGATGCATTGTCTGAAACTGATTCTGAAACTGGGATACATCCCACTTGATGTTTGATGTCTACCACAGAAATATTTGTACCTGGGTTGCTCACCCACATCTCTTTTCATAGTCAGAGAAAGAGGTACTCAGAGGATTTGCCTCTCATAATGCATAGAGACATACCTTGGAAAGAGAAGTGACTGTTTCCAGATGAATTTCACCTGTTGAGCCCTTGCTAGAAAATACAGCCAGGCAACCAACTTGGATGTAAACATCCACATCTGGTCCGATAAATCACATCTGAGTGTCCCATTGTCTGAAGTCCTGGTCTAGTGAGGAAAAAATGTATTGACATCTGTAAAAAGATGAAAGGGTCTAGAAAGTACTTTGAATTTTCAAATACGCCTACCTCATTTAGGCAACTAAAAAAGTATTCCTCCCTGGTATAGGGTATTTCGTCTTTTTTCCAAGTGCCTGATTTTATCCTAGATGTTTGACTATGCATGTAAACATATGTTGCAGAAGCTCATAGAAAGAAATCTGCTGTGCTTGAAGTGAAAATGGATCATGGCAAGAAGAAATAAATCAGTGGCTGTTGTGCTTCTGAATTATTATTCAGCCTTTCTTTTCATAAGCCTACCTATTCTTCTACAAGTTTGTGTTGTTTCTGACTTGTTGCTTAAATTGGGATTTCCATCTAATTTTAAAATCAGAATGCAGTAGGCAAATGGCTGATGTAACTGGCAGGTCAGTGTTGCATACATTGGATACAGTCTCTGAGTGTGTAATATTTATCTTGACATTTAGAATGCAGTTTAGCTACCTGAAACTGAATCCTGAACATCAGGAAGTGAATCCTGATGTTCTTATTCTGTTTTATTATGCTTGTTACTGAATTGCTTCTGTCCTACACTGGAGTGTTCTTGCTACAGCAATGCACTACTTTAGAATGTAACACTCATTAAGGAAAAGTACCTGTACCTTACACATTTCTAAAGCAAGTCCTACGATATGTAGGCTATATTTTCTTCTGATCTCAAAACAGTTTTTCTCGTGTCTTCCCATTATTTTTTTTTCTGCATTTTTTTTTTATTTATTATTTCTTGCTTTATAAGGGTGTATTAAGAAGCAGAGAAAAATCAATATGGACCAGTTGAGCATAAAATTTTAAAATAGTAATATTAAAGAGTTAAAAGCAATGTGCAGAGAGGAAAGCATTTAAATGAAACAGACCAGGTGAAAAAGAAATAGAGTGCATCATGCACAGAGAATGTGTTTATTGGACTAGTCCCAGTACCAGATCAAAGATATTGCAATAGTGGCTGGAATCCATAAAGCATTTTCAGTGCCAGTAAATGTTTCACAAAACCTCACAGGGAAGTCTAGGATGTTCTTTTTCAGTATCATATTAAAAGAAAAAGAAAAAAAAAATCCAAGGCCAAAAGTTGTTAAATCTGTGATCAGGATTTCCTCTATTTTAAAATATACTAGAAAGCAGTTCTTTCAAATACAAATTCTCATGTAAAAGAAACAGGGAAAAAAGAAGTTGGAATAAATGCTGTCTGCAGAATGGAAGCCAAAAAGTGTAGCAGGAGACTCTGTATCAGAACTGTGAGCAACCTCATGTGGGTGCACAGCAGATAAAGGGAATGAGTTTGAGGCAAGACCTCTTGTGTCTAGTGTGACCCGGAGTTGTCATTAGCAGGGAGGAGAAAGGAGTCCAAACCAAGAACCTGGGCATACTGAAAAGGTGTCTAGAACAGGGTATGGATATAACCATATCATCTATGTTGACTTTGGCTGTGTGCAGATGTGATAGCCAGAAATTATAAACCTGACAAAAAAATGGATGTGTAAGACAGCAACTGAGGAACTCTAGTGCTGGGGTTTCCTCTAAGCTGCCCAGACCCATTTGGACTACTGGAATGAGGTGTTAGGGAATGGGGAACATGTTTCTTTGGCAACGTGCAAAAATGTGGACAAGCAGCTCAGATCTTTAGAAATGAATTTGCTGTCATGGCAAAGCATGAAAACCTGCAAACAAAGGAGATTCTCTCCATTCATCTGTACCTCATCTTGCTCCCTAGTACTTCCAGCATGTCCACAGCTTAGAGGAGTGCTATTGTAGCTGCCTTGCAAACCATTGTGTTAAAAAATATCACTTTCTTCAGATGACCTTCAGATGCTGGCAACCTGAAGTTGCCTGCAAAAACAAAAACAAAACAAACAAACAAACAAAACCAACCAACAAACAAACAAAACCACACAACATGGCTATGCTTTTTGTAAAGGTAACTTTACCAGTTTCCATGCTCTCTTGTCTTTGATTACTTGATCTTGTTCTTCCTATCAGTCAAAATATCTTTCCCTTGGATTTTTTGGTAATTTATAGTCCAAAAATTGCTTATTTTCACACACCTCTCTATAGCACTTGGTGTCTAATGTAAGACAGAGAGAACAATGTATTTGTAAAGAGTGAGGGTGAAGTCAAGTCTAGATAAATCAGAGCACAGTGCCAGATTTAATTAGATTGAACGTACCATTCTGAGACTTCAAATAGCTAGTATATGGCATGTTAGATTTTAATTCATCTCACCTAATGTCAGAGAGACACTTCACATGGTGATTCATCATTTCCAAAAATAGATATATTTTGGTAGCTGTCCTACCTATATTATAAAATAGGTATAGGTAGGACAGCTTTGGGACAGATAGATAGTCATGGATAGCTCTTTCAGTGGAGTAGAGGAACAAGGTCAAACACTGACATTTTGTTCAACAGACTTAGAGTGAAATATGACTTCCCTACATACTCAGCTACATCCCTCATGGAGATTTTTCAACAGTTGCTTCCAGCTGTACTCTGGAGCTGAGAAAAATTCTGCATGCTGAACTATTTGGAACCATTCCAATTTAAAAAAAAAAAAAAAAAAAAGAAAAAAAAAAAAGAAAAGAAAAAAAGCAGGAGGTTGAGGCCAAAATCCTTCATCTGAAAGTCTTTGGATGAGTATGTAAATACAAATACAGGATATGGTTTCAGAAGCAGTTTGGTCTGAACTTCTAACTGGTTTGCTAGTTACAAGTCCTGCTATTCATACCAGGCACTCTCTTTGCATATATGGTCTTGCTAATGAATGTGGGATTGTTTATTTTGGTGGACTTCTAGGAGAAAGCAAAACTTTCTGTGAAAGAACCCTTCAGTATGCCCAGCACTAACAGTGTGAGCTATATCACTGGTTATCATAAAGCTCTCCTGCTCAGTAGTCTCCTGGTTCATTTCAACATTTGACCTCATCTACATTTTCTGCAAAGGTAGGCCAGTAGTCATATTTGGTGTCATCTATGTCTTATATCTCCTTGCTTACACCTTTACGTCAGTTATAAGGAGCATGCACAAGTCTAAATTCTTTTAAGCTGTCAGTAGCCACCTTTGTATTTTCACAAATCTATTTGTTCACACATAAAGCTACCTGCACCAGCCTGAGCAGGTGGGAGATGACGCAACCACTAAGCAAAGACCTCAGCAGGGACATTAAGAATTTGGTGATCTGTTCACCCACCTGAAAAAAACAAGCCTCTCTTTCAGAGATGAAGTAATCACATTCAGTAAGAGACCTCAAAATGTCCCTTTTATTAAAGCTCAGTCATCTAGCTCAGCTCTGCCAATTTCAACAATTTGTATCAGAGACAGTTTGTCCCTTGAAAATACTTAAACAGACTGTCCAGCCAAAGGAGAAAAAAAATCACAATCATGAAAAACATCCAAACAAATCTATACCTTGTGCCTCTTAGAAGTTCATCTAACACTTCTGAATTTCCTAAACTTAACATAATTAGGATAAAAATAATAATAAAGTGATACAGAATTTAGTTTTCTTTTCTGGTTTTGTGATTTGGCTAATAACTAACAATTTCTCATTAAAAGAAAAACTTGTTTACATCTTTGCTAGAAGATTTGTTACTCATGTAGATGCCAACTTGCTAAGATTCATCCTGAAGACACAGTGCTCTGAGGAGAAAGAGAAACGAAAAGAAACAAAAAGAAAACTTTTTGGTAGTAATATAAATGAAAGATTTTTTTTTTTTTTTTTTTTTTTTTTTTTTTTTTTTTTTTTTTTGCTTTTGGAGAGCTAACTGAAACATATGTTGTAGGCTTGTCACTGAAGATCTCCTTGAATTCAACCAACTCTTTTCTATGGAGGTTGTACAAAAAGTTGGTATTCAGAAGCACTGTTTTTTCTCCAACAGCTCTGTCTATTTTGTAACTCTGTGTCTGAGGACCCACATTACATTAGGATCTGAATTTAGATATTTCCTCATATGGTGTTTACACAGACCATCAAGTCTAGCTAGAAATTAATGCCTTTAATGCAATAACACATTCCTTGAGTCTGTTCCTTTCCAGCAGTAGAAGTAAAACATCTTCACAAGTACAGTACCTTTGAGTGAGATTCATCTCTTCTGACTCTGGATAGTAACAGTGCAGATATCCACATCTGAGATTACTGAATTGTTTTAGGCTTCCTTTGCAGTCAATGGAGAAAATCTCTAGGGTGCAATTTATCTGGCCTATTTGAGATTTTACTAAATGATGAATTGCACTTAGAAGAACATCTTTTTCTCCGTTGACTGTAAAGTAAGCCTAGGGTATATACCTGAGATGTAATTATCTAGTGCTACAGCTTGTATTTTAAAAAGGGAGAAAGACAGAAAAAGGTGTCTTGTTGGAACAATGCCTTGTAATATAAAGGCCAGTACTGGTACTTCAGGTCTCATCACTAACGCTTGTGACTATGACTTTTATATAGGACTAGGTATTTCTGCTGACTTCCTCCTTTCTGCTTATTTATTGGGTCACATAACAGTTTATTGGTTGCACTTCCCCCCTTCCTTGCAACTGTTGGTCCGGTTGTCCAAACTCATATGACCCTATTCAAGATCTTTCTTGACCTCTCATTAGGATTACAGCTGGGCTCCAGTTTATCAGCAACAGTCTGAAAAAATTTTAATCAATGCTGATCCCCAAAGCCAGGCAAGCAACCCTATTAAAATTAATGAGATGGCAACCCTGTAAAAGCAGGCAGGACTGACTGATGGGGAAGCTACCTGATGGCACCAGAGTCTCTTGACAAATCAAATGCACTCAGGTGTCTTGTCAGCTTTTCACTCTCTTTATTTTCCTGTGTAAGCCACCATATATAGATACTTCTGCTTCATTCTGCCTAGCACTCACTTGCTCAGGGTGAACAACTGCCCAGAGCAATCCAGTCCTATTACCCTCAAAAGATCACATACAAATTATGCAGCTATGCTGTGGCTTTGTAATTCTGACAGTTTGAAGGAAGAATATGCAGGATAGTGAGATGAAAAGAAAACAATACAATAGGAAGTATAAGTTTCCTCAAAAAGCTATTATTCTACAAGAAATAATGATGAACAACATTTTTAATCTTTATGTTCTTAACAGCAGAATGTTGACTGTTTATTTTGAAAGTTCATATTAAAAATAGCGTATGTGGTATTGAAGAATGTTTATAAAGAATCTGAGGTATCAGTAACATCTCCTGTGAAATGCATTTGAGCACTTCATATTCCTCTACTACACTATTAGTCTGGGTCAGCTTTCTTTAAAACACATCACAGCAAGGGAGTCCTTTTCTACTAAGTATGAATGTGGAGGATCATGGAAATTAAGTCTGATAAGGGAAAACAACTACAGTGAAAATTGTGCAGACTCTTGTTGGTGTTGTTCTGAATTATTAATTATTTCTTTTATTTTTTTTAAACTCTTTCTTTGAAAGGTTAATTTTCGATGGAAAGGGAAGCTCTGTCTTCATATAGTTCTGTTTGCTAACACTTTTGAAATATTGTGGAATGACCTACAGATCATTGCACATACAGCCCTGGTTTACCATCCTCTCTCATGTCTTCATAACTCAATATCCCATCTCGTAAGCTATCACACCAGACAAAAGAGATCATTTTCAAACAAGGAAACTAAAACCTTGAGTCCCTTAACTCCTAGAATAAGTTCTGATTCACGCTACTGAAAAATGTAGGTATCACACCAGACAAAAGGGATCACTTTCAAACAAGGAAGCTGAAGACTCGAGTCCCTTCACTCCTAGAATAAGTTCAGGTTTACTCTACTGAAAAATGTAGAAAATGGTTCACATACTGTTGGGGTCTAACCCAACAGTAGTTAGCCCTCCATATATAAGACACCAGCAGATATTGTACATTGGAAGTTCATATTTCCTGGCATCTGATAAGTGCTGCTGATTGGAGAATTCCTCTGGTTAACATCAGGGACAAAGTTGGTGGTCTCTGGTTTTCTTCAGCTTAATCCTCTAGCTGGTCAGGAAAGCTACTTCAAAGAGCAATAGGGAAGAAAATATGGACAGGGGACAGACACCTCTGTCTTTTGCAGCTTTCAAAACTCCAAGAAAACAAATAGACAAAATATAGGACACCCCAGAAAGGGTTCAATTTATTGTCAATCAATTGTCAAAGCTTTCAGGGGGGGAGCGTGATTCCACAGTAAACTGCCAGAGAGTTGGAGGGGTGGCTCAGAGCAAAAGCATCTTATGTTTCTTATCAGACGCTCCAAGGATATCACAAACAGCTTCACACACTTCTGCTGTGGGGCTCCATTAAGTGAGATTCCTTCCTCAACAACCCACACTGCCTATGCACTTCTCTCAACAGCTTTTTGTCTGACCTTCTGGGTAATTGCACATGACCTATAATTACAGAGTTCTTTTTCTTCTCTATTTTAATTCAAAGTGTTTACCATAGTTTTTTTGAGACCCACTATATTATTTTCAGGGGCTGACATTAATACTTAAATCCTCTGTGGATTGGATTACCTTTATGTTTTTTGCATAGGCATCCTAAAAAAAGGAGGGAAAAAAAAAAAAAAAAAACAAAAAAAAAAAAAACAAAAAACACTGCAAAAAGGCAGGAACTGTGGGATTGTGTTCAGTTTTCAAATAGGCTAGAGCATAGCAAAGACACCTGCACTTTTTTGCAATTGTCTTGAAAAGTTAACTTCCTTAGATATTGTATCAGGTTTTATATTACTTTTACAAACTGTAAAGAAAAATACCAAAGAGCTCTGATGGATCCAGTGACCATGCAATTTCCCATACAACTATAATATATGTAGCAGCACCACCACCACCACCAAAGAAATAATATCCTTTGGTATTTCAGACTGAATATTTATGAAGGCTCAACAGGGTGTCACATCAGAAATTCTGCAGCTCCGTTTGTTAATGTTCCATGGAAAGAGCTGGATCAGCCACGCTCAACCTGGATTAGAGAAAGGAGGACAGAATGGTAAAAGTTACTCCTGAGCACAACAGCCTGGGAAATTCTTTACAAGCAGCCAGGAAAGAAGCAGAGTCATGTTTCTGCAATCAGAAAGATAACAGGACAACTATAGATAAAGATGGAGAACCCAGGCAGTGCTCTAACGTCTAATAATAGTTTGTTCCCTGTACCTGGAGACATCAGGACTGCAATGTGAGGGGATGAAACAGGGAAGGGGAAGACGGCAAAAGGTGGCTAAAGCCACCTTAATTGTTTTATAAAATCTCCTTATTCCTTCTCTGTCTGCCAAATCTGAGATAATAAACTATGCTTCCTTCGGACAATGAGAGCCAATCTCCCCATACCACGCATATCTTCCACTCAAAAGTAACCAAGGAAACAGAGTTAAAAATACCCTGAGCACTGGGGATGGGAAAGAGGGGTGTGGCCCTCTTCTCTTTAAAGGGTCTTGGCTCTGCACAGGACCTTTTAATCAGCCATCTTAAGGCGGGGGTACTGAAATGGCCTAAAGGTGCTAGCTCTCTGCTGTCAGAGGCTAAGCCAAGCTGCTTTAGGAAGGAAAGTCTGCAAACAGCACAGGTGTTGCAGTCATCAAAATGAGTGTGGAGGTGGTGAGCATTCTTTTACTGTGGTTGGGACAAAGGACAGTTAGCAGCTACTGAGTCACATAGCAGCAGCACATCCCTCATGTGTCCCTTTTCCTCCTTCTTTCAGTAAAATCATCACTCAGATGGAAATAAGAGACACTGCCATAAAGACTCAGAAAATAAAGCAGAATGGTAAGAGGACTGAGTATATAAAATATACTTGTCTATTTTAAACTAGTGGTGAGAGAGAGAAATCAGTGAGACAATGCATGCCTAGAGATTATGTTTTTATTTTCAGAGAAACCCTGCAACAACATGTCCTTTAAACAACAGGACTCATGGCACAACTGACACTGGGAGAAGATGTATGTAGATTTGACAGGGTGCACTCAAAGAACTGTGGGAGCCGTGAGGCGCTTGTGACAAATTCTTTTCTGACAGCACCAAAATTTCAGCTCTGCAGCTCCTAGACACTTGCTTTGACAAACAGGGAGTAGCTGAGTCCCTCAGTCACCCCGTTAGTGCCTTTCAGGGCCAGGGCAAGACAGCTGAGATGCTGTCAGCATTGGCTGCACTGACACTGCAGGAGGCTGCAGCGGCTTTTCTCCAATAATAAGTATTAAATTTAATAGGCATTAATCTGCAATTAAATGAATTTCATTTCTGTCAGGGTTGAATCTGAGACTAGGATCACACAGAATACAGGAAAAAGTGAAAGAAAGAGCAAAGCAGTTTAAACTCTTAACATCAGTTTGGCTTTTTGTTTCTGAACTAATACATGGATAGATGGAGAAATGAGAGAAGGAGAGCGTGCTAATCATCAGTCTGCTGCTAGAAATTGTTGAGAAAAACAAAAACAAACAACAACAGAAAACAGGACCATTGGCATTGATTTTTATGATCACCTTTTGCTCTCTTCTTGGAATCACCAATATCCTGGGCATTTAACATTCCTGAAGCCTGGGGTAATTCATTCTGATCTTTTAGATTAAGATTAAGAGTGAAGGGAATGCATGAAATCAGTCTGTGTTGATTAGTAATGTCATATGTTCTTACTGCCTTTTGGTGTCCTTGTTAGGAAAAAAAATCAGTGCTAAATATTAAAATTAGTTTGCATGGGCTTGGGAGAGTGCTGGTTCCTTCATTCCTTCCTTCCCTCTTTTTTTTTTTTTTTTTAATTTCTAAGAGAGTCAAGTTTAATTGCACCAAGTATCTCAAGGAATTCTAGATCTGCTTTTTGTTGTTGATGATTCTGAGGACAATGAAATTATCTAGTTTGCAGTCTCAGCTGTGAACAGAATTTAAACTTTTTAGATCAGAACTTGAACTAAGCACTTTTACATCAGAAAATACTTGTATTTTCTATGTGTATGTTGTATGTGTATTTTTATGCCAGCGTTTTAGCCTGAACCATGGGAGAAGTTGCTCTGATATTGTTTCATGATGCTAAATGGGCATGTTGGAAATTTAATTTCAATATTTTTCCTGAGTTCTTCCCCTTACTGCTTTCTATCCCTCTCACACACACATACACTCTGCAGGCTTTCCAGGCAAAGTTAAGACACCAAAGCTAGCTGCTCATTCAACTATAAGGCAGTCAGTGCTCTTAGTAATGATTTCTTAAAATAAAGTTAATAGTTAACTAGTTAAATGTCTGATGAAGTAATGCATTCTGCCTTAGGTGCTTAAACACAAGGAACAAATATTTTCCTCTTTATTTAGAAAAACAAACAAACAGAACAGTGTTACTAATCTCTTCACAGTGCAAGCCAGAGCTTTTATTCAAGTACTGTTGTCTCGCTCCCTATTCAGCCCATTACAGTCTGTAGCTCTATCCTGCTTCAGGCAATATATAGATGATCAGTGTCCTGGAAAACAAACTAAGAAGCAAAAAAATAATTAATTCATTTGTATGCTTAACCATTAAACTGAGAGACGTTAGATAGTGTTGGTCTTTGCATATGTTATTCTTCATTGCCTGCCATTTTTCTCTCTCACCCATGTGTTCCCTCCAGATTGGTTCCTTTTTACCACCACCCTTTTTACTGTACAGACCTATATCTGATTGCTACGGGAATAACTACTTGACATGTTTCCTTACAAATATATGCATTTATAGCTATTCAGTTTTAATTGTCTTCTCCACCTTCTGACAAAGGGACACTCCGTACAACTGCAGACTTCAAATTTCAAGCAGCTTCCAACAAATCATAAGGATTCAGGAAGAGCTTTCCAAAAACATCTCTGCTTATGTACTCTACTGCCTCTTCATGGGACAATCTAAAAAATAACATGCAGACAGCCTACACCAGTGTGCTGCTGGTATGCTGACCAAGGCAAACCCATTGTGTTTACTCGGACAGATAGGTTCTTACATATCACAGAAGGTATTTCTCAACAATTCTGTTTCCACATTTGCTCATTTGTTAGGTGTCTTCAGCAGCCGAGAGACACACTCAGTGTTACCGTCTCTCTGTCCTATTAGTTTGTGACCTAGTTGTAAAAGGGTAATCAGATACACACTCTGACTTGCAGCCTTAAATTTCTTCTTTATTTGAGATTGGCAACTATTCTCTTGTCCCAAGGTCTCCTCTTTTGTTGCAGCCCTGGTATAAAATCGGACTTTAAAAGCTTCTTTTTTACAGAATTAAACAATTCCTTTCTGTTTGCTTATTATTTACCTTCTTAAATTAATAAGTATAATTTAACTTCTTTAAGGCTTTCTTTTATTTTACCACCCATTATCATTAAGCAGAATATATATATTATGTGTGTATATATATATATATAAATATATATATATTTATTTTTTCTCTATGTAGGAGTAGGAAGTGGTATTCTGACCTCTTCCTTTACTGTCGTCTTCCTTTCCCAAAATGCCCTAAAACCTCTCATAAGCTATGGCCTGTTGCCTCTTGTATAAAATTCAAGGCTGACATGTCCTGCAAGCTGGAAAGATCCAAATCTGTATGAGCTTAGGAAGATAGTGATCTTGAGTTATACTCTCTGAGTTTATTATCTGGGTAGAACATTCTGGGAGGATTTTTTTTTATTATTATTTTATTTTTTTTTGTATGTGGCAAGTCCAAAAGTTTTTTTGGCTTGGTTTCTTTGGGTGGAGAGAGAAACAGAGAGATTTACACACAGCACGCCATGAGCAAGTTCCTTCTCTGTGATGGCCATGCACCGCTGTATGTGATCATAACAGAGATCATCCCAGCCAGACTGTGTGGTGGGACAACTTCCTGAGAGACTATGGGAGAGACTCATGCCTACACTAGCATTGTGTTCAAAACTTAATCAGAGCAGAATTTCCATTGATTGAAAACAAGTGTTATGAATCACAGGCATTTGCAAAAAAATTAAACTTGGTAGTTTGAGGCCTGGAGCTAGAATGAACTGGGAAGAAAAGGGTTTATGGACTCATGTATTCTTTTATAATTCAGCTGTCTGATTAAAAAAAAATATATATATATATTTTTATATTTTTATGGAAAAGGGATTTTAGCATATGATGACAGTGCTCACTCTAAGTATACACAGCCTTTCATGAAAGTTTTAGTCACACTTTTCTGAAAACTGAAGAAAACATGAAGATTAACTCATGTTAATACCAATTTGAACATGAGTAACACTGAAGGTTTTACAATCTCTCTCTTTCCTTTTTCTTTTTTGTGTCAGGTCATAAACTAAATTCCATCATTCACTTTATAAAATGAAGTTCCTCTTTGTTTGTGATTTAGTGTTCTTTAATAATAATTCTGCACTATATGCAGTTAAGTTCAGAGATAGAGGAGGTCCTTTTTGATGTCAGTGAACTCACATGTTGAAAAGATATAATCTGAAAAGTGATATGCTTTGAAACAATGTGTATTTACTACTAATGGCTGGCATTCACATATTTTTTATATATTTGGAGAGCTGTACAAAATATTACCAAAGTGACCTTATACTACAGGAGTGGTAGGGATTTTTGTCCCGTTTTATATAGGAGTGAACTGTAATAAAAAGATGTTAAGTGTCTCATTAAATGTGATATACTGTACAAGCTTACAGTTCTCCAGTATATTCTCTAATGCTCTAAGCATGAAGTCTCAGTTATGTTAAATGTATCTAAATACTTCATATTTAAATTCACCTAAAAAGAGCTAAGAAGCTTGGCTCACTATCTGTTTAAAAACTAACCAACATTTGTACATAAATTATTAAATTAACCTAAAAAAAAAAAAAGATGGTGTGGAAAACAGAAAAATAAGAATAGAAAAGAGAATGATTCATTTGTCATAAAATACTAATTGATGTAAAATTCCACCTATTACTTTCATAAAAAGTTATTGTGAGAATCATAGGAGAGAATCAATCCAGAAAACACCCTCTGTCAGTAGGCATCGTAGGTCTGAACATGTTTTTTGAGTAAGGGATTGCAGCTTTCCTGATTCTTGTCGTCAGTCACAAAAAACTTCCTGCCAAACACCCACAAAGTTTATAGCTATCTATTTTGAGAGTTATTTCATAGCCATAAGTGAAACAGTAGGTGAAATAAACTCTTGGAAAGGATCTTCTTTAAAATAATGTTGTACATATGGATATTTAAAATGATAAAATAGAATCTCAATTTCTCAATCTACCAACACATCGAATAAATTCACATCAAAATGCAACAAAAATAGTTCACATTAGGGATATAGGCAATATTACAAGCACAGGAAGAAGTACAAACTCCATGTCCCCAATGCACTAAGGTTTTCCAGATGTTGACACTGTGTCTCAGATGACTAGACAAATGCTAATTCCAACATAAATGGCCAACCAATGAAAGAATACAGAAGCCATCCTACTACACCCAGCCAAACCATAGATGCAGTGCTGACAAGAACATATTTGCTCAGGGAGAATAAAAGAGCCACAGAGGAAGAGTCAGAAGTTATGTCTCCCTTGTGGTAGGCACTGTATACCCTTGTAATAAGAAGACTGTTTGCAACTCAGCGGGCTTACATTTCATGCAGTTTGGCTGTAGACAGTCAAAAGTGAGTTACTTTAGCTTTGTGAAGCTCCAGTATTGTACAATTCTTATAGATTCTAGAAAAATTAGCATGCATTTAACTGCTCATTTAAGAATTTCAAAGAAACAGCAGAAGAATTATGTCACTGAATTTTTAAATCTTGAAGACAATTCATGTGGTTACCCACTCATATGGGATACTTATATCTAAGGATACAAAAGCATTATGATGTATAAAGTCAATGTCACATGAGGAGGGCTGTAGTGTAGTTTTAATGAATCTTAAATTTGCCAAGATGAAAATCTTAAGAGCAAAACAGTTATGTACTTCACATAATACTTAATAAAAAGGTGAAATTTATTGCTGCAGAATGTTGTAGAAACCAGAATCAAAGGGGAACAAAAAGAAACTGAATAAATGAATGAAAGAAAAGATCATTGGTGACCCACAAATCCAGGATAGGTCAAAATGGAAAGAAGATATCTGTGACAGGAATATAATGGTTAAGGTCACTTGTGAGAAGGCGGTTTTAGATGTCTAGCTTGCATGTGATTCAGAATACTTTACATTGAAGCATAAGTTCCTACTTAACCACTGGAGAGAGTTGTATGACTTCTGAAGGTTATTTAAGTGCCTGAAGGTAAACTTCACAAAACCACTGGGACAGGTTTCATTACTACAGAAGATCAGTGTTTTTACTGCTCTATGCCCATGTGGCTAAACAGAGAAGCAACAATCAAAAAGCCTTGATAAGAAAACTCCTTTAAAATCTTTGCTTCATCTGCTGTGCACCTCACTCTCTAATAAGAAAGTGATGTGAAAATAGCACTAACAAAGTTCATGTGATAGTTTTTTCACTATGCAGACTAATAAGTAACCTCTCTCCCTGCACAATAATCAAGTTCTTCAAAAAACACGTTCACTGTATATGCAGACACAGAGATTTTTTTTTTTTTTTTGCCATACAAAGACAATTTCAAAAGTAAGTGGATGACACTCCCTTGATAAGAGATTAATTTTCCAATGTATGAAAATGCAGTTGTAACAATTTGCTTCCCGTAATAATTACTCCTTTAGGCAAAAAGTGTTATTACCATGTGTTTCAGTTTAAAACCTTCCTTTACTTTTTGTTTTCTTTTGTTTTGTTTTTGTAAAACATTTAGACCCATTTATTCTTGCTGTGAGTGGCCAGAGTTTGCAATTATGTTTTAAGACTAGTCCATCTATTTGATAAACACCTGTTTTTTCATTTCAAGAATGGAAACTATAGTCTAAGTTAATCAGCATATAGATTTGAACTTCCAGATGTAGAAGACGTTAGATCAATGTCGCTTTTAAATATACAGGAAATCCTTTTGCAAATGTTTAGTGCATGTGGTACTTTTGAAGTTGTTCATGTTCATTTTCTCCCTCCTCCTCCCCTCCCACACAAACTTTCTCCTGGGCTTTTTTGTTTTTACTTGTTATGTTCCTTGGATGGTAATGCCATGGATCTTTGAAGGCCTGAATTAAGGTCTGGTGTTCCACATCTAGGCTAATATGTTTTTGTTTCTGAAGATAAAGATAAAATTTAGTTGCCTAAATATAGGCACCTAGTTGTGCATCATATGACATAGTTTATCCAATGTAGGTACACGGAAACAGCAGATGTGGCCTTTTGGGAAACCTGAATTTCACTGGCATAGTAGGAAATAGGTAAGATACCCATTAGTGTCTACTGTAAGGCTGCACACCTATGTTCAGTTTGCTGAATCCTGCTCTACATGTTAGTGATGTACATCTGTTTCTGAGCTGGCTGTCTAAACTTGTGCTGTACTCTGTGGTCAGAAACAGGCAGGATTCTCTAAAATCTGAAACTGGCATTTAAAATGCTGAAAAAAATGATGTCCTGATGTTTCTTGCAGTCGATATGAAAGGTTGCTAAATCAGCTGTCATGGAAAACCTGGTGAAACAAATTGCACCTCAATGTATACATAAACACAGGTACTGAGTTACTTAACAACTTCTTTGCCTTGGTCTTCACTGGTGGTCAGGCTTTCCCCATCCCTCAAGTCTCCAAACCTCTAGGCAGGAGCTGGGGGAGCAGAGTACCACCTACTGTAAGTGAAGAGCAAGTTAGGGACCTCCTGACACAATTTAGCGAGTAAAAGTCTATGGAGCCTGGTGACATGCATTCCAGGGTCTTGAGAGAACTGGCTGATGTAGTCGCCAAGCCACCCTCCATTGTATTTGAAAAAGCATGGTAGTCAAGCAAAGTGCCTGGTGACTGGAAAAAGGAAAACATCACTCCCATTTTAAAAAAGGGTAGAAAGAAGGACCTGGGGAACTACAGACTGGCGAGCTTCACTTCTGTGCATGGCAAGGTCATGGAACAGATCCCCCTGGAAGCAATGTTAAGGCACATGCAGCACAAGGAGGTGATCTGGGACAGCCAGCATGGCTTCACCAAGGGCAAATCCTGCCTGGCCAATCTTGTGGCCCGGAATGACTTTGGAATGGCTTTGGAATGATTTTATCAGTCAACAAGGGAAGACTGACCAATACTATCTACTTGGACTTCTGTAAGGTTTTTGACATAGTCCTACACGACACACTAACCTCTAAATTGGAAAGATATGGATTTGAAGGGTAAACCATTCAGTGGTTAAGGAATTGGTTCAATGGCCACACCCAGAGAGTAGTGGTTAATGGTTTTATGTCCAGGTGGACACCAGTAACAAGCAGTGTCCCTCAGGGTTCTGTCTTGGGACTGGTGCTTTTCAATATCTTCATCAATGGCATAGATGATATAGGATTGAGTGCACCCTCAGCAAGTTTGCAGGTGACACTAAACTGAGTGGTGCAGTTAATACAACAGAAGGAAGAAATGCCATACAAAGGGACCTGAACAGACTGGAGAATTGGGTACATGTGAATCGCATGAGGTTCAACAAGTCAAAGTGCAAGGTGCTGCACCTGGGTCAGGGCAATTCCAAACAGGAGTCAGACTGGAAGAAGAACTCCTTGAGAGCAGCTCTGTGGAGAAGGACTTGGAGGTTCTGGTGGACAAAAGGGTTGACATGAGCCAGGAATGCATGCTTGCAGCCCAGAAGGCCAACTGCATCCTGGGCTGCATCAAAAGAAGCATGATGAACAGGTCAAGGGAGGGGATTGTTCCTCTCTACTCTGCCCTTGTGAGGCCCTACTTGGAATCCTGAATCGAGGTTTGGGGCCTCCAGCACAAGAAAGTTGTGGACTGTTAGAACAAGTGCAGAGGAGCGCCACAAAGATGATCAAGGGTCTGGAGCACCTCCCCTATGAAGAAAGGCTGAGAGAGCTGGGGATGTTCAACCTGGAGAAGAGAAGGCTCTGGGGAAACCTCATTGTGGCCTTTCAGTACTGAAAGGGTTCTTATAAAAAGGATGGAAAGGGACTCTTTGCTCAGGTAAATCATGAAAGGTCAAGGGGGAATGATCTTAAAGTAAAAGAGGATAGATTTAGATTAAACATCAGGAGGAAATTCTTCACTCAGAGGGTGGTGAGGCACTGGAACAGGTTGTCCAGAGAAGCCGTGGATACCCCATCCTTGGAGGTGTTCAAGGCAATGTTGGATAGGGCCTTGGCCAACATGTTCTAGTGGGTATTGTCCCTGCTTATGACAGGAGGGTTGAAACTAGATTGTCTTTAAGATCCCTTCCAACCCAAGCCATTATATGATAAACTGATGATTCTATGATAAACTATGATTCTGTGATAAACTATGAAACTCCTGGACAAGTCTGGAGTTGCTCTTTGTGAACACAGAAAAAATTGACTTAATTGTTATTTATACGTGTATTTTTAATTGCTGCAGTGAAATTCCTTTACTTTCCTTTTATTAAAGGAAATTAAAGGTTTTCCATTTTTCCACTCACATTTTCATTTGGGTAAATTCATTTTTCAGGAGTGAGCAAGTAACCTTTTCTGATTTGTGTATTGTGTCAGTATTCAGGATTGCTTAACTGTGCAGGCTTTCCAGACAACATTAAATTGGTTATAGGCTGCTACTACCAGATTTTTCTGTTTATTAATATGTTTATGTGTCATGTAGGTTGCTACATGCTCTTTGACGGGGAGTATATACTGCAGCTCATATGGTAAAAGTACATTTACAAATACTATAGTCATTGCAAATGTTTCACAGATTGAATTTATATGAGATCATAGAGCAACTCATTATATAAAAGAAACTTTTATATACTGCAGTCTTCAGTATTGCTATATGAAATATGACACACACTTTATGTCATGTATATGAAACATATGTCTGTCCCACATAAGAATTAAGGCTGCCACACTTTCACAATAAACACCTGTTGCTGGTCTGTCTAAAATACGATCATTGTTATCACAGGATCTGAAACGCTTCACCCTTACTCTGATGCTGGGACATGTGGCTATTCCCATTTTTGTAAATACAGGGACAGTGCAACACAGGATGACAGAATGACACCCCAGGGTCACAGGAAATTTAAGATAATATGGACACTGGAAATTTTAGTGATGCAGGCCCATTTAGCCTGCATCATCCATGCTCTTCAATTTCCAGAAATATGCATTGTTGACCTGCGTGTCTTACTTTACTGAGTTATGGGGTGATTTCTTCATCAAGAGTTTTGTTAAATATTCTTCTTAAATCTTAGTATAATATTGTAATAATCCTAATTTTTGGTGCTTATATAATATGCAAGATAATGCCTAATACTTTATTCTGATGATCATCAAAATGTATTTATAAAAGACAAATTTAAATCTATTTGTTTTTAAAAGAAGCTTTATGTTAGTAACTCATATGGGGTGAATATAAGAGAAGATATTGAAGTTGATCAATAATGTTGACAAAAGAATTTATTGGTTTGCACTAATCTGGACAAGTTTAGGCAGGAATTCAGCAGTGCTTCAGTGGCCTCCTTTTAGGAATGAAGGGAAAAAAAATCAGCTAGTTTGAGGGTGGTTGTTCAGTTTACCATACGGATTGTCTGAATTAGATGTTTGGACTCAGTGACCCAGGAAGTCTTTTCCAAGACCTTACTCCTCATTCGAATTTTCATATTTCCTGTCATTTGATTGCTTTCTTTCTTAAACTGCTTAGAGGAGCCTTCAACATTTTCCTTTCTAGATTTTTATTTTTGTTTAAAAGAAAGTGGAAAAATAATATATTTAAATGTTGAAGGTGGGCTTCACTGAACTGACCTTTCTTAATTATTTCTTTGGCTTATTCTCCTTTGAGTTCTTTTCTTTGTGTTGGTATTTGTCTATTTCTCATTAATTCAGTCAGTTCCACTGAGTAGCTTTTCCTTTAAAACCACTGCATTCTTTCAAAGCATTATGTATCTGGAGGAGATGAAATATAATGCAGCTTCAGTGAAGCACTATAGTTTTTCTTCCTGTCTTCTACTCATGATGTATATGCATGCACCAGCAGGAGATTTGAGGAGGGGATTGCAAAACCAGGAGAAACACATTCATAACAAAAATCTGAGAGAAGACAAGTAACATTTATTAGAAAGAAGCCCATGAGACTTTTTTTAGTACAGGGGAGAGGTAAAAATCAGGAGTCAATGTCTGTGATTAATTAGTCTTTGTAAGGTCAAAAGTAAATGAAACACCCCCAGAGACAATCTGAAGTATTAGGACCTTATCCATCGGTGTAGATACTTAGCTCTGAGTGCTATGAAGTAGTGAAGAGGCTCCAGGACAGAAGCTCCTATGACATGCTTCAACACTCCCATTCCAGCTGAAGGGATAGAGATAGAGGAGCAGGGATCTGGACAATATGAATGAGACTGTCCAGATTCTGCTTTCTGAATGAAAAACAAAACCTTCAAATTTGGTAGCTGTTGTCTGGATAATTTTTAGGGGAAAAAAAAAAAAAGAACAAAAGAAGTTTTAACAGAGTTTTCAGTTCAGTTCAGTTTTCCTAAACTGAAAATAATATTTAAAGTAGGTAGTGCATGAAAAATAATCTATGACACAGTGATGGAAAAAGATACACAGAAAGCCAACCCAACTGGCCTCATTCAGGCAAAAGCCCATCTACAAACAGAGTAGACTGTGCCTGAATAATGCCTGCAGGATTACCACCTCTTGTATATAATAAAGAGGGATTAATTTTAAGATTAGGACACATAAACTGAGATAGTGTTAGTAGTGGGGTTTCAGTTGCCTGGAGCTAGATGCTTAAACATCATTTAAGATGCTGTGGGGTATTCTTGGATTTCACATGGACTTGCCTCTCCAGAAGGTCTATCATCATTTTTGTATGATGTCTGCTGTCCCTATATTGATATATATGATATACTTGCACATCTCAGTTGACACAAGGTGCCTACTACCTTTAGACTGAGTTTAGCAACTGATTTTCTCCTCCAACTCATGCATAGACATCTCAATTTGCATGTCTTAATGCCAGGCTGAATCCTGCCTCCTTATTGTTCAGTACATCCAAAACTAGCCATGGTGACATTTCATGTGCGGTTATAACAAAGCAATAAATGAGGCAAAAAGAGGAGAAGCATTATTTGGTGACTGCAGAAAAAATTGACAATAATTCAGCTGTGTCTAATGAATAAGGAACTTTTTTCTTCCTGTTATACCAGTATAAATCTGGAGAAATTGTACTGACCTACAGGAAAAGAAGTGAGAAGACAGTAAGACAGGAGAGATACGAAGCAGAAAGAACATTTTGTTGACATTTTTCTCTAAACCACAAGATTTTACAAGGAAAATCTTCCCTGAAAGTACAAAATACATGAAAGTAAATCCCAGTAGGCTTTCTGTCCTATATCTTGTGTTTGGTATATCATATCTGCCATTCAGGTATGTGGACAACACTAAAGACCAGGTGTCACCAGTTTGATAAAGCCTCACATAGGACAAAGTCCCTGGTTATTCATAAAAGAAAAGGTCATAGAAGCAAAGGTAGGCTGGCAGAAGGAAAGTAATAGAGATGTTCACATAAGAATGTGCAGGACAGATGCATGAATAGTATTAGAAAAATTCATTTTGAGTCCCCATGGTGAAATGAGCAGCAGGTGCTGGGCTGCTGCAGGGGAAATTAAGCAGGCAGTTTGAAAGGGCAGATAGATACATAGCCCTGGGACACATTCATTAAAGCAGAGGAGATGTGAAATCTCCCTTAGCACATGCAATTACACTCTGCTGATTTGAAAACAACTGATTTTATATTGTGAAAAATAAAGCCATGAGTGGTCAAAAAGCCAAAATAGTTCTTGACATTTTCTGAAGTCAACACCTTCTCTATAAAATGGAAGCACCAGGCAAGGCTGGAGCTTTTAAAGGAAGGCTTCATAGAAGACATTATTCTCAGATTTCAGGACAGGAGCAGTGGAGAGAGCTGCTCAAACAGAATTCCTGAAACCCAGAGAGAAGTGTTTCTTTTTTTTTTTTTTCTTTTTTTTTTTTTTTTCATGGGAGACAGCCACTGAAAAGGAGTAAGATGATTTTAATAACACTGGTACCTCTACAGAAAGAATACTTTGGTTTAGACTTTTGTTGAAAGTCTCTAATACATTTATCTTATAAAGTGGCAAATGACATCCTGTTCTAGTGAAGGCCAAATACTGCTCCCCCAGAGATACATTGAGAATAAATTTACTGACCTCAGTGGAGCTAGTGTGGATTATACTATTGTGTCACTAAATGAAAGTAGAGTATGGCTCTTGCTTTGCTAAGCAAGGGAACTGTCAACTTTGTAAATGAAACCAGCCGCATAGCAACAGCCTGGTTTCCCTCATCCAACACGCACTCTGCTTTTAATTTCCATTTGTATTAAGGAGCTTTATTTGGGTCATTAAACATTTCTCTATTAGCATATCAGATTTTGAATGTAGAAACCAGTGATATGGCTTCCAAAAGTAGCAGGCATGTCAGCAGTGAAGGAAGAAAGAAGATCCAGGAGGACAACCTAAAAACATTGTAAAATGTGTTAGTTATAACTAATTATTTTAATCCATATATTAACTGGCTGAAAATACAAGATGAGTTGCAAGATTTTATAAATACATCAAAGACTTCTGGTTACATCAAAAGACATTCACATTCTTTATCTATTATGCTTAGGGCTTAAGGTTTCCTATTCAAACCAGTTGTCATTTTTCCCTTTGAAGAGCAGATGTTCTGAAAGAGCACTGATACTTCAAAAGAATGTACCTTGTACATGGGGTAGCACTTAGTAAAAAATGTATCTTGTGCCCCTCTGTCTCCATCTTGCAGAAGAGAAACTTGAAACTAGTTAATACGTATTACAGAAAAACCTGTCATCATTATGTTAAGAAAATTCCTCATATTTTCTCTCTTTCAGACTGTTTTATACACGTTTGAGAAATAGGAAAGGCCTGGATTCACACCTACTTGAACAGAGAGGGGAAATCATAACCCTTGTATTCATGTTGCTAAGCCTCATACTATGAGTGCTGTGCAGTCTATTGAGAAGCTGAAGCTGAATTTGAATCAGTTTTTGAGATCTTTCCCATAAGATTTCAGTGAACTTTAATCAATCCTCCAGATGCCTCTTAATCCAAGCAGAAATGGGAATTATGTCATAAAAACATCACAAGATAAGGAGAAATGTGATGCTTGTGAAATGTTAAAATATCCATAGAATTCAGAATATCAGGGTGCAAAGAAACAGAACTTATAAGTAGGAGGCAATAAAAAGATAAAGCTATAAAAAAAAAGAAATGAAGAGCAAGCCAAGTCAAAACTTGTCACCCAGGCAATCCTGCTAAAGAAGGATTACTACAAAAATGGTGAACTCAAAGTAAAACAAGGGGCAATTCTCAGAGACCAAGGGTTCTGTTCAGACTTTAAACACTGGAAGGCAGGAAGTATGAAAAGTATAGTAGGGCAGAGCAGTGCTGGAACAGAGGTCAAGAGACATCGTGGGATCTCCCTCTCTGAATGATTTCGAGTCTTGGTAAGTCTATTGGCTGATGATTGACAGTAGCTCTGCTTTTTGGGCCAGGTGACTCCAGAATCTTCCTCCAAACAACACCTGTACCTTTTGGTGACTGAAGGGCAATATCTACTAGTGTCACCATGTATTTTCTTGGAATGCATCTTACTCATACTGTGGAAATACCTTGCTCATGATGGACATGAAGAGGCAAGTCTGGTGTATGGGGGTGCATCTGTGCTCAATATAAACTTTCACATTATTGGCATTTTGTCTGAAATTTGTGTAGTAGAAAGCCTTCAGCCAGCTTCCCCAGGCATCCTCTCACAAGGATTTCAAATTCCAGGAGTGGCTCCTAAAGCACAAATGAGAGCTGGTTTCATGAGTCTCATTGATTCCTATCCTCCATCCATCCATAACAGTGAGTATCTTACCCATTGTATTCATTACTCTAGACAAATTTGTAATCTTAACAGGAAAGAGTCATTAACAGGAAACATATCTCATATTTGCATATAAGCTTTTTGCTGACACTCCAATTTCAAGACTAGGTAGTTACCAGCTTCACCTCTCTGCAATTGTGGAGTTACCTCATTTTTTACACCTCTAACCTATGCCAGTTTTATAATCCTACAGTGGATCCAACAACTTTAAACAAATTGTTTTTATTGACAGTATTATTATGATCACCTAGTGTAATACAAACACTTAACTAAGTTACTTACTCCCAAAGATAATACATACATCTGATTTTAAAATTATTGTTGTTGTAGAAAACACCATTATTCTAAATAACTTGTTCCAAAGTTCATCTATTCTGCCTATTGTAATTTTGTACTTCTACTTTGATCTTATTTCATTTCAGTTTTCATTCACTATATTTTTTTGTATCAAAGGTTGTCATTATGCAAGTATTGTCTAAACAATGCCATTTAGGCTAGTTTTCATATAATTTATAAAAGCATGAATTAATAGTATGCTATTGTCTCTTATCTGCTTGAATTTATACAAGCACTTTGAAACACTGAATAGGAAAACCAGTTTAGGTTTCTCTTCCCTCTATTATTACAAGCAAATGAAGTCAAACAAACCAGAATGAGAAATTAATGAGAGAAAGCACAGCACAAGTAAGAAAGCTTATTCCCATGAGTTTATAATAATGGTAACACTGGCTGGTACATTTTTAATTTTAATCAAAGGCAATATTTAGGTATTCAGTGTGATTCAGTCAATTGCAGATCAGATTTTTGTCTGAACTATTTAAGTCTTCTATGAATTTAGAAAGAAAGGCTCCCAGAGGTGCTCCTTCTCTGAGTGATGAGCAGAGGTTTAACCTTCTGACTCATATCTAGTTTAACGCAGATTGCGTCCTCAGATTCCCATTTCTCCCTCCACCACTCCCACCAACGAAGGGTAGCACATATAAATAATATGAAAGCAAGCAACTTGGTTTGTTTAGGTTCCCCTTAGTGTCTGGAAGGGTCTATGTTTGGTCTTTATAAATATATATTAAAAAATATATTAACAAAGGAAATCCCATGGTGAAGAAAGTGTTATTTAGGTTAAGGAACTAATACAACCTAGTCATAAATAAACTTATGCTGATAATTAGAAGACTTATAGAAATTATTGCAATGAAGATCTGGAATAGATTTCTACTTGGAGGCATTAAGGGGAAAAAAATCTAATTAGCTGTAAAATAGAGTTTGATCAATTCTAAACCTGTGGGATTACATGATGTGACTGCCAGAAATGACAGGGGACTGAACTCGGTGAAGTCCCTCTACTGTGTCAATTCTTACTGGAATATTTCAACTCTCACTCTTTTGTTTGTAATCCACGTTCCTTAATCCTTCTCTTCAGATATCTAATATCAGAGCTATTATACATCTGAAGGTATCCTGCCTGGCCAGAATTTCTCATGCAGGACACTAGCTATATTCATGACATGAAAGACAAGAAATGGGACCGATAATTTCATGAGACGTTTCAGTTCATTATACCAAGTTCTTCTCTGTCCCCAGACCTCCAGAGCAGTAGCTTTGACATCCTTTTCCACAACAATGTGTGCACTTCTACAATGCTGGTGTGTCTCTCTATGAGTGTGTGTCTCTATGGATGTATTCACTAGGTAGGTGTAAATATGTAAGCACATTTCTACTCTGCCTGACCTCTTCTGGTAATGACATTACCAGCTCAAGACTCACACCTATTTCTTTCAAAATGATGATTTTCCCCACAGTTTCCTAAGGAAAAGGGAAATTTAGTTTGACTTATTATACTGCCACAGGTACACATACCTCATTTTTGCATGCTCAGAGTATATTTTTGCAGTAACCTTCAGAGACAGAGAAAGGGGTGGAGGATCATGCAGTCAGCATGAACCAGCTGCCCTTCTGTGCCCTTAATAGCCCACTTGTCCTCTTGGAGTGGTGAGCACCTCTGAACCTCAAGGATCCCAAGAGAATTTACCACAATGTGCTTTCATTATATTGTCCTCCACAGGATTTATCAAGCCTGTTAATGTTAGTGACAGAGACAGCTCTCCAGCTGCATTAGCATCTATGTCAAAGTAGGCACATACTTCATGGGATACCACTGTGTAGGTAGTTCCAGGTGTCTCAGAGAAGTTAAAGCTTCCTGGGCCTGCCAAAGCTTGTAGCAAAGGACGGAGACACAAAATCAGATGCCTCTTCTAAGTTCACACATGTAAAAATGACAACCTGATGAATGTTTCATAATTTATATTTATTCTTTCCCTCTCACCTCATAATATGGAGTATATATATCAACGAATCTTTGTGAAAATAAGTCTGGGCTATAAAGAAATAGCTAGAATGCTATTGAAATGTTGAAATGTTCTCTCCTTCATATATCTCCTAATTTAAAGACCCTTTGCATCTTGAGAATTTTGAAATAGGACAGAACAGGAATTTTGTCTTGTTATGTCTTAACATATTTTAGATTTGGATGGACACGAAGTTCATCCTGAAAAGTGCTCTGAGCCTGGTATCCTTCAAAACTGCTTTAAACAGGATCAGATAACTGGGCAGAAAAAATAGCTTGTGCTCTGTAAAGCCTCCTCTGTAGGCACTTGTCATATTCTACCCTTGAAATAATAAGGCAGATCCTCGCAAGGGTAGATCAGAAGTATAAAATATAATAGCCACTTTTCTTTAGTTACTCTGCACTGCTTGCTTTCTTATTTATTACTTTAATATATATATATATATATATATATATATTTTTTTTTTTTCTGTTATCCAACTCTAATTTTCTCCTCCCAAGCCCAGCTTGAAGAATCCATTCATTTTAACAGGACATAAGCCACCCTAGAGCCATGAAGTTGAAGAGGTTACAAAATTTAATCAGCTTGTTTACATTATTCATCCTTTTAATTTTTAGCAGCCTACATTTTCTCCATCATTCTCCTGGGGCATTATGGCAGCAGCAAAACTTTTCCAGACAGAGCTGCCAAGCCTGAGCTTGCGAAAGGTCTCCCTTCACAACTGAGGATGAATGCCACTGTGTTGTTACTGGAGGAGGCTACAGATTAAAGCAGGAACTGTTTCAGGCTGTAAGGTCTGTAATGGAAAAAGGTTGAACTCACTGTGGAATTGGGATATCTCCCTGTTTTCTGGTCAGTCTGCATGGGAGATATCCCAGGTGCTTTTCTCCTTCTGCTTAGAGCTCTATTTTCCCCTGCCTCCCATGGAGGCTCTCCCCAGATCCCATATGCCTTTATTTGTCCTGCTGCAGCTCTCCTGGATCAGCATTGACTGTCGCTGTCATGCAGGATTTACCCTGCAGCGAAGGAGCCCATGGACTATTGTCACTCATTTTCCTCCACTTGTAACAAAGCCAGCTGGTGTGGCATAGGAGTTTCTGGGAGGACATGCAAACAAGCTGAGAACGCATTCACAAATATATCATATAGGAATAAAGAGCTCTCTATTTGATTCCAGAAAGTATATCAAGAAACTAAGCATTATAATACCAGAAAGCTTTAGAGAAAGAACAATTATTCTCTAAAAGAAGAATTCCATTCTCTGATGCAGAGATTGGGGATTTTCCAGTGCATAGGCCATGACTGTCAAAAACACAACTGTTTGTGAAGTAACGACCATCTGAGGAACAACCTTCTAGCGCTTCAAGCTGTAAAAGCTGCAGATGGCAGGAGCATCTTAAAGGGAAATAGCTTTAAGAATGAAGTGTTTGAAGAAATCTTGTTGAGACATACCATGCTGAAGATAAATCAATGCAATCATTCCTGGAAAGCCTGGCTGACAAATTTCCCTATCGCATAGTTTGTGGGGGTAGCATAAAATGTTTCCTGCATTACTCATGCAAACATTCCTAGTGATTTCAGTAAGACCCAGACTAAAGCTCCGAATAAAGAAAATAGGATTCTGCCAAGACTTTTCTAGCACTTATGAAAATTCCCCAGAAATTGGGAGGAAAATTATGACCATTTTAAGGTAGACTGGAATTTAAGACATAATGGTTGCTATGGGTTTTTCAGGAGAAATTCAAATTTGATAGAAAAGGTGTCATTCTGATTAGACTCACTAGCTGCAGAGTACAATTTCTGTAGGGCTGAAGTGATTTTGGTTGGATAGGTTTTACTCCATAGTATGAAAACAGCTTTCTAGCAGACAAAATTTACACATACAAGAACATAGCATAACATAATTGAATAATTATGTGTCCCTGCTTCCCATGTATATTCCCATGTAGCTATATAACCAGACTCTACAAGACGGTTAAGACCTTCAAGACGGTTAAGATCTTCAGTGAGAGCTGTATGTCACAGACAATAAATACATATAATGGGGAGGAAGAAAGGAAAACTACTTAGCAGACAGCATGGTTCTTCTTTCAAGTTTCTGTCCTTTCCAACCACTGGTGAATTACAGCAACACTTAGGCAAAAGAGGCAGCCACCATTTATCATTTATTGTAAAAGTATTTTTACTGCTGAAAGTATCATTCAGGGCTGAAAATGTTTGGTTCACAAAGAGTTATCTGTTCTGAAGCAGTCTGGTGCCTATGAAAAAAGCTGCCAGCAGTTCCCGGCAGTGAGCTGGACGAGGACAGCTGAGGGGAATGCCGGGAGGAGCTGAGCTCCCAGGAGGCAGCATAGAGAGAAAGTATCTGGTGGTGGGGAACCGTGACCTGAGCCACTGGAAACCACGGGCAGGGAGACACATCCTAATGCCTGTAGTCACGTCCTTTCCAAGGAGATCAGCAGTTCTCATAATTGACTTCCCATAGGACTTCAGTAAGCACAGAGATTTTTTCTTCTCGTCCACTGAAATCAGAGACTGTTTCTGCAGAAGCAGAAACAGTCTCTGGACCCCTTGGGAATGCATGCTGGTGATATAAGCAAAGGCACAGTATTATATAGATGTGGGTATTAGGTCCCTTCCTGGATCAGTTTTTTTTACTAGTCACATTTAAAGCTGCATCTTGCTGGTCACTTGCCCTAAGGCACACAGTACAAATTAAGAAAGAAAAGAAAAAAAAATGGCATTCAGGGAAAAAATCTCAGAAGTAATTATTGTGGGCCAGTCAAAAAAAAAATATATATATATATTTTTTTTTTTCTAACATAAGAGGATGAAAAAAGACAACAGATTTCCCCATGGCATCTTTCTGTGCTTCTGCTGCAGCAATTAAGTTAACATGTCACATCTGCTATACATCCTAATGAGGGGAAATAGGAAGGATTCAAACCCAATTCATCCAAGAGCAAGGGATCTTAGATGCTTAGATGCTATAGCCCTGGCAGCAAAAGCCGTTATTACAGCTGAGGTATGTGACTGGTACTTATTTTCTAGACCTTTTCTCTGTACCTGCAAGCAGTTCTCAATTTAATTTTCTTTCCTCTTCCCATTCTAACATCTATAATGATCTTCTTTTTCATAGAATAGCTAACCTAATAACAAACAATTGATATCTACCATACAGTTATGTGTATATACATCTCTATATACGTCTACTAAGGCACCATCAAGTAAGGAAACAAAAGTGGTATCACAAACTAGTCAATGAAATGAAAAAAGTGTGTCAGATTGCCAGAACTCTGTCTTAAAAATGATAATAGTTTGAATTTTTAGGCTTTCCAACTAACAGCTTTCACTTTTGAAAAATTAATCTATCCCTCAGAATAGTTGCCAAAAAAGGAAAAAGAAAAATCTGGCTCAGTCCTGACTGCAACTCCTAAAAGGATCATTCAGCCTAATCCTGTCTTTAGGAAAAACTAAAACTGTGATTCCAAATTTCGGTTTCTAGTCTAAAATATATATATATCTAACATGCCAAAAATGTGTCTAAAAGAAGTAACCTGCCTGAGGTTAAAATGTTTTCCCTGATTTATGGTGTTTGGTTAAAAATGTATTTAGGATGATGACAAGCAAAGCAGGGTGTAATTTACTTTGAAAAGAAATTACTCTAATGCTGTAAAACTCACTGAGAAAAGTCAGATACATAAAAGGTGAAGAGAAATGCTGACAAACAATAACTATCACAGTGCAAGAGAGTAAAACAGCTTTAAATAATGTGCATATTTTATGAGGTACTCTTTTTTATAATTCACAGTAGAAACATGTATACTTTGCAAAGTCTAATCATGGCAATCACTAACAGTTCAGCAAAGGTTTATAAATAGCTGTGTCTGCTTAAAGCAACTGCAGTGGGCTTCATCCCATATAAAATTAATAAATTTACAAATGGAGCTTCTTATTTTAAAACCTCTATTTAGGTGTTTGTCCTCTCTGGATGTGAGTGAGTTATTTAAGATCCAGTTCCCACTAACTGAGCTGTAGATACTGGGTTAGTATCTACAATTACTTTCCGTCAGCTGACCAGCTATTTAGATTTGGGGAAGGGGAAAGCTCCATTGCCGGAACAGACCTTTTTGATCTCCGTTCAGACATTTTCAGGTAGTCTACTTGGCTGCAGACACTGCTACAGGAAGTCATGGACCAGACTTACCAGCCCCCAGCTAATGCCTTTGGTGCCCCAGGGCGTCTCAGTTAGTTCTGTCTGCTGAAGTTTAGGTAACTGTATCTCACCTTTTGTTCACTAGGGTTACTAGAGGCTCAGTTCAGTTGCCTAAATAGAAGTGGGCTAAAATAGACCATTTAAGACGACTCAAGATATCAGAAAAATCTGCTCAGGTCTGGCAAATGTGGGTCAAGCCTTATGGGAGACCCACATGTCTACAGACAGGCAGCCAGCAGGCAGACAAAAGATCTCACCTAGGGCATTTTAAAAGGCACTAGGTGGCTAAGCTGGAACAGTAAATGTCTGATATTAAACAGCAAAGAGAAGAAGAGAAAAATGTTATCTACAGCATGTATTGTAATTTTGGCACATTTGCCTTTTGCCTCTGTATTGGTTCTGATAAAATCTATTGAGTTCAAAGAAAAATCTTTAAATGTTAACAAAAACAAATGTAGGTCCAAAGAGACTGCAACACACTGAGCTTAAATGGAGATCTGTGTAATAAAATGCCAGGCTAAATGTTCTGCTTTGGCAGCCCACCTGTTATAAGTGACATGTTTGGAAAGCTTGTGTTGGAAATGCCTTGATACAGCTTCTGGGCAATTATAACAGAACCACATTTCCGTACCCAATCCTTTTGCCTATATATTCGTATGCAGAATACCTGGAAATGAAACTGGCTTACTACTCTACTTACTTATTTTACTGTCTTTTTCAGAAAATCTCAGCAACAAGAAAATTCTCCTGCCTGAGCAGGTCTCACTCTAGAAGCCTGGAGGTCCACAGGCAGAATACTACTTCTGTGTTTTTCTATCCCAAATACAGTTATCTGTTTTGAAAGCAAGGACAGTTCTATTCTTTTAAGCACTTCAAAACATGAACTGCGTTGCCACCTTTTGAAAAGTGTATGTGTGTGATGCTCTTTGTTTTTTAGTGTGCTTGCTTGTTTTTTTGTTTTTGTTTTTTTTTTTTTTTGTTTTGTTTTGTTTTGTTTTGTTTTGCTTTTACTTTTAACAAAGAGAGACATCCAAGCTAGTTTTGTGATTCCTACTGGACCGTATTGTAGTTATATTCCTCCCTTAGAAGACTCATAGAAGAAAATTGAAAGAGTGGTCTTTGTTTCATGGTTTATTAAATGAAAAATAAATAAATAAATAAGGGGAAAAGCAGCTTGCTGCAGAAAATACCCTCTCTGTCTCTCTCCCTAAGGCATAGATTTATAAAAAATTTATTCCAGCTCTCTGATATTTGAGCAGCAGGACAGTTGAGATCAAGTAGTATGTCTGTACTTACCTAAAATTTACAGTTTCTATCTGTCAGAAAGCAAATAAATCATCATGCACTGCCTTACTAAATTAAATTGCTGCACTAGATTCATTTTCCTCCTTAGTCCAGATTACATTTCTACGAATTTCACCATAAAATAGTGAATGGTATTTGTATTTTAGTACTAGTCCAGACTCATCTGGACTCAGTTGTGAAGAATTTTGCCATCAGGAAGACCTCCCATGGTCTGACTACAGATGTTCTCAAAACAGCAGATCTTCACGCAAGTCATAACTATGCCATGGTCATACTAGGTGAGAAGAATGCGTGGTTGATATCAGATACATACATTTTTAACGCTGTTTATCAAAAGGAGTATGATATCAGTGCATAGGGCAAAGGCTCTCAGTGGTGTTTAATAAGATGAGCTTTATACTTTACTGTGAAATTGAGATAGAATTCATTGCTGAGGACATGGTCAATGTGAGGATAAGATTGCGCCTTGCTGAAATAAGAACTGGAGGGAAGAAAATATACAGGGAACTACCAGCAGTATCCAAATGAAAATAGTTTTTTTAGCTTTAGTTTTTGGGAAAGTAGAATACCTTATTTTGATTTGGAGCAGATTCGCCACTCAGCTAAAACTTCAGACTGAAGATCTCTTCTTGACCCATTAGAATATGATGAAAGACTTCACAGGGAGCTGAAACAGCCATTGAAATCCAAACTTCATTATCATTTACTTTCCCACAGTGATCACCCTGTAACAAGAGACAGTATCCTTGCAGGCTGTACCGCTTGCCAGGATAGCACTGCCACCTGCGCAAGCTCCCTGCATCACCATCCTCTAGGGGAGAGTTCATGGGAGCATAAAGTCTCACCCTGGTGAAAATCTGTTGAGATGCCTTTCAGCTCAGTTACAGTAGCACTTTCAGTTACAGTAGCACTCTCTGCAGCATGTATCACAGCTGGAGTCAACTGGGCATCTAACTGCCCAGTGTGGGCAAAACCAGCAGCACTACCCTTGCACGCATTCATGTTCCTTCCTGTTCATTAGTCGTTTGTTTATCACTTCTGAAGACTCAGTCTGACCTTCTAACACAGAAACTGAGACTGCAATAACTTGTAAAGCACCGGGAGGAAAGCCACAGCATGCTGGCTTTTCAGACTGTAATGTCCTAACTCAGTTTCTCCTCCAGAAGGGGTGATTTCATTCCTAGTATCAACATATCCTCTAAATTTGTGCTAAAATAATACTTTTGAAAACACCTCTTATAAGTAATTTTTTATATTTCGCAGACCAAGTATCCCAAACTTTGTTTGAGTCCAAAATGTTATGTTCCTGTCCCTGGAGGTTTAGTTTCCACTGCTTGAAGCAGTAATGCCCCACCTCTGAACCACATGCATTTCTTTTTTTTTTTTTTTTTTTTTTTTTTTTTCTCCTCTGTTTTTCACTTGCCAGTGCATACAAATGAAAACCTAGGTAAACCTTTTCAGGAGGCTAATGGATAACTTTCAAATTCCCACGACAGTGCTAGCAGGGTGCTAAGCTATGAGGAGAAAAGGAGGAAATTAGCCTGTCACTCTGGGAAAGCAATGCCTACTGATACAAGGAGCAGTCTAATCTCAGTAGCCTTTCCAAACAGTTTACATGAAAAAACAACAAACAGAGAGAAGGAAGAAAGAAAAGGATTTCTGTTGTAAATTGACAGGAATGACTGTATTGGGTTTCTGCTGATGAGATCTCTTTGCAGCAAAGGGTTAGAAGGAATAAAAGAGTCTTTATGACTTATTGGAGTGAGAGAAAACAAGACATAATGATGAAGCTGAATATATAAGCACGCTTCTCAAAACCTATGCAAATATTCAGAGATTTACACTTCATGTTTCTCGATATCCACCAGCTTATTTTTCTGGTAATTCTGGTGGATTTTTTTTTTTTTCTGTACACAGATCAGCTATTTATGATAGTCAGAGATTATAGCAACTCAATAGGATATTTTAAATGAAAGTGAAAAATTATTAAAAGCTAACTGGATTCTGGATAACCATAGCAGTAGCATACTTGCAAGAGCAAACTATTTTAACATGGACCATATAAATTACATTTATGTATACAATCCAAATACTTGGGATTTACTGCATTAGCAGTGTGCAAAATGAAATGCATTTGAGAAATCCTTGGAATAAAGAATATATTTACTACTGATAGACAGCTTAGAAGAGAGATAAACTTCTAGATGATCTTTTGGACTCATGATAAATATTTAATTGGGAGATGGCCAAAACCCAAAGATTTAAAAAATACAAATGCAAAATTCCTTACATCGTTCTGTAACCACATTCCTCAGAGATAGAGAAAAATGTTTCTATTGGAGTATTACTTATGTAAACACTATCACTTATGAAAAGGCTAGGTCAATAAGGATGTGAAACTGAATTGAAGAACTGGATAACTGGTAACACAAATCTAGGAGCATAATTCTTGAATATAATTTCATAAAGCAGTGAGAATGCCAAAGAAAGTCTGAGGAGGTGACTTAAAGCTTTCAAAGTAGATCATAATGACCCACACATCCCAATTAGATGTTCTGCCCTCAGGAACATGCAGGACCTATGGTTCCATGACCTGAAGTCTCTGGCAGAAACATGTATTCCCATTCCTGCCTTTTCCTGAGTTCACTTAGCACAGTTTGTTGAATGGATATACTGAGAACAGTGTTGGAGAGCCAAACATTTTAAAATAATTACTGGTAAATTTTATGGTTTGGTTTGTAGCTTATTTTTAGTTCAGGTCAGACTTGTGCTGAAGCATGGGACAGGATTTCCCCCAGCCACTACTGCCATTTCAGACTTTGTTTTAGAAAATTTACTAGCCTGTATGTAGAAACCTAGTATGACAAAGCTATTGTGTTACTAGTTGAGGAAAAAAAAATAAAAAAATAAAAGACACTACATTACATAAATGCATTACAAATGGTAAAAGTTAATTATCCAGAAGCATTTTACAGGTTCGAATGTCATCGTTGTCTTTTACTCTCATTCAATCACCTCCTATATTTAAACAAGAAATTTCACTCAGTAGTTGCTCATCCTTTACTGATCCAACTGAGTTTAACCAACCAAGATAATATTAATGGATAAGTTGTACGTTATTTTTAACTCCAAGGATCTGTGTGTGACCTTCAAAAGCTAATTTTAAAACTTCAGGAAAATTTGCACTGTATAGATATCCTCCCTGCATACCAATCATATTTCATTCATGGGAAATGTTTTCTTCTGTTTACAACTCTGTGTAACCATACTGACTCCTGCATTTCAGAGAAGGAACATCCCACAAACACTTGTTGCTGTTCAGTCCTTTTTAGGTTACTGGACACAGCAAGAATGGACCAATATTCTGTTTGGAAATGCTGCTTTGGAGAACTTTTGCCAGCCATCCTAACATCTTATTTGACATGAGAAAAGCGTGAAGTATTTTATAATAATTGCAATAATTAATAAATAATTAATATGTTTAAAAACTGATGCACAGAGTTAGGAAAAAATTGTGGCTAATGACTCAATCTCAATTTTGGCAAACTCTGTAAGGGTTTTCTACTGTTATTTCAGATAAAATGCTCTTGGCCGTCAGTGGGGATGCTTTTCTTCTAATCAGGCGAACACTCAAAAGCAGTCTTCAAAAGTTTCATCCAGAATAAGTAATTCAGGTCTCATGGTAAAGAACTCTTCCCAACTGGTGTTTCCTATAATTAATAAACTTGATCAAGGTATCATCGTTACCACATCTTGCAACCACTAGCTAACCATCGGTGTAACTTGTCTTCTGTGTAAAGATATTTTTAGAATTGCTGGTTGGCCTGAGTCAAAGCCAAACAGAGGTCTTGCCTGCTCAGGGAGTAAATAGATATTTAGCAAGAGAAATATAATGTCTGGCTAATGACTTGGTAGTTAGGAGTGCTACTTAAGGCTATGTGAACAGAGAACTATTGGCTTTCTAACATTAAGTCAAGTACTAACTTGTCTGTAGGATTTTTCAGTAAACAAGTGGAGAATTTAAATTCTTTCCATGTCTCTTTGTTTGTCATACATATATATTAATGCTACCTAAGTGTCTTTATTAATCATCACCTTTCAAGTACCCACTATTTTTGGAACTCTGCTATGCCCAGGAATAGCTTTTTGCAACAAGTTTCAAATATGATTTCAGAAGAACATTGAAGTGTTTAATAAGTTTTGATGAATTCTTTATCTTTTATTGCAATAATTAAATCAGACAACTGGAAGAGACAATCTGCAAATGCAGAAGTTACAATAAATAGGTGATATAGCAAATAAGAGCTACTAATTCAAACCCACTCATTGACAATGTGATGCAGATGCTAAATAAAGCAGAGCTAATGCACAGGAGGGACCAGATGGAATTCCTGCATCAAAGCACAAATCACCATGGGAAACATCTGGAAATTATCATGAAAAAACAAACAAACAAAGAGGTCCCCTTAACCTCTAGAGCTTGCTAATCACAAATAATTGACTGAAAGTATCTGGAGAGTAGAGGTACAGCAGTTATTGTGAATGGAACTAAAAGAAGAAAGGCTATGACAGTATTTCATATCTGCTGTATTTTGGGTTGGATATAATGTCCTCAGTGGGAGACTGAGCATTACCAAGATGACACTGCATCTCCAAGGCATATGTGAACAAGGCAAAAGAAAGGTTTTTGCCAAGCTTAATTAAACACAGCCCAATGCATTAAAACAGATAGAGCAGACAAGGCAGCATAGAGTTCAAAAAGGGCCAAACAGTTCAATTTGGATACATGGGTATCTTCAGTGCCTGTACATGGCGAACTAAATCAGCATAGGTGTGAGCGTGCCTAAAGCTATGAAGGACACACGTTGTCACCTTACGTCTCTTCTCCTGTTTCTGGGAAAGAGTGCTGTGTGACTGAGGGATGCCCGTATACTGATAAGACGTTCTAGGTCCTCATTCTACATTTCAGATCATGCTCTGAAAGCCAAGCATCTGACGTATAGGCAACATCTCACACAACTTGCATATGTATTCAGTCTTCACCGGTCTTGGCCCTACACCATCTATAGTTCAGAGATTTTCTAAATGGTCCTGGAGCACACACAAAACACGCTTCTCTTGGTTTCAGTTGCACCCTGTATTGTTTTGGAATTCTGGTAATTTTTAGGGTCTGTCTATGACCAAAAGATACCAAAGGAATGCATACAACCCAAGATCTTTTACATAAAGGAAGAAACATAGCTTTGAGTAACAACTTTTGAAAAAATGTTGTAATAACCAAAATGGGAAAAATGTAGGTTTCATTTATATGGTCAACTCAAATAAAACAAATTAGGTCTCAGTGAGTCCATTATTTCTTTACCAAATTTATAGTTCCCATATGTGAGATTTGTCATGTGTATGGCCAAACGAGGCCTAACCACCCCTGGTTTAACCTGAATTTAAATGCTCTTATGTGCCTATTTTTATAGAAATAAAATCTCTTTGGGGTTACCTTATTATTTTTCTCTTCTGTCATTTTTTATGTGTGAAACATTCTGGACCATATACTTTAGCTTTCTTTTTCTAATTTAGCTTTAGTAAAGTTGCAAGAATTACTCTATAAAACTTTGCTGAAGGAAAAAAGAATGTCTAAGAAAAATATTATCTGAAGCAAAGAAATGTGAAAAGTCTGAGATATGAGCCACAGCCTGGGCCTGACATTGTTCTCTTATGAAAAAAAAAAATAAAAAAAATTGTAATATAAATGGTGGCAATGACATTTTAGATTACATCAGTATTCACATGACCAGAATTTGTTCTGCTTTGTTTTCTAAGTTTATTGTGATGCTCAAGATTATACATCTGCCTGTGATGCATTGCCATATAATGAAGTCAATAAAAATGTAATGAAGAATATTATCTGTTCTTCATCTACCTATTACAAGGATTTTGTGCCAGTATGCCCTTTACAATCTTGTAAAAAGCATGTTTATTCGTACGGAGCATTGAGATACATCATATGGCAATGGCAAAAGAAGTATATGATTTTACCTTCTCTGTCAGATTGTTTCTCAAAACCATTATCTGTCTGAAGCCGACAGGGTAACTTTAATATGTCCATAGTTAATATGGAAAGTAAAAGATGCATAAGCTTGTATTTGACAGAAACAACTTTTTCACAGAAAAATGGATTTATTTATTTATTTATTTTATCTTAAATGCTTTATTGGCTCTGATGACAGATTGGGATTAAGCAATTTTACTACTGTATTTTAAAAACATTCTCAACAAATATTTTCAAAATATTCAACAAATATTTTCTGTCCCAAGGAGAGTTTGGTGATAGATTTGTTTCCAGGTATTCCCCAGAAACTGTTTGCTCCTGCTCTTATCAGACATTCCTGAAAGGGAATGACCTTAGAAAGGAATAAATGCAAACATTCCTTTTAGGAGCTCAGTGAAGGAGATTTAAAAATTCTGACAAAAGAAAATTCCCCTATAAAGGTATTTGTAAACAGAGTCTAAGCAGAGAAAGTTGTCCTAGGACTCAAGGTAATAGATCAAGACAGAGCCAATAGTACTGAGGTGCTAGAAACACCTTCATCAGTGAAATATGCAGAAGATAGAATCACAGAATGATTTGCATTGGAAGGAACCATTAATTTAATCCAGTTCCAACCTTCTGCCATGAAGGGGGTGGGGTCCAACCTGGCCTTGAACAATTCCAGGGATGGGGCATCCACAAATTTTTCCAGGGTCTCCCACCTCCTGAGTGAAAAATTTCTTCTTTATATCTAATCTAAATCTACCTTCTTTCAGTTTAAATTTATTACCCCTTGTCCTATCACTACATGCTCTTCTAAAAAATACCTGTATTCATTCACTATGGCTGTTTTTATTATGTCTCAATATGGTCTTTCTACTCACTGAACATACATAAATTCTTTAGAGCTTTCTGGGATGCAAGGAAAATATGGTCTAAAAAGAAGAAAAAAATTTATAGCCACTGAAAATATCTGCAAGTGATTTGCTATACCATGAAGTGGATGTGGCTAAATTCAGAGTGAGTTCTTTCTGTGGTTACTAATTCCATAGGCAGTGATGGATTTTTTTTTTCCCTTTCTTGTATTTTATACCAGATTGCAGTTAATAATGCTCTTGGAAATGCTGTCAAATTAGAAAATAAATCCATTATCATTACGTGTTCCCTCAACTAACAGTCAATCAAACTTCCCACACAATTCTCCCAAATCTTTCTTCTGCTCCCCCAGAAAATATTGAAATTGCTGAAACTTATTTTTCCCTGCAGCATAATACTGTTTAAAATATGTCTGATTTAATTCCTTCTACTTGTAATAACTATCTTTCCATTTGCAGGTAATATTTAAACAATCCTCTGCAGTTCACATCAAATGAAGATTCGTGGTGCCATTTGCAATCTTTGCAGCAGAGAAAGACTAAATAAGACTGTATTACAATAGAAGGGAAGTAAGCATCCATTTTTTTTTCCCAAAATTCTCTCTTCCATCCTCAACCATAATGGATTGTTCTGAACAGGGGATCCTGGGTTAGTTCATCACAACCAAACACTCTCAGGGGTATTTCTCACTGATCGCCTTCCTCCTGGAGGGTGGCAGTGCTGGTTACCATGAACTGACAAGGCAGCAGGTTAAGCACTGATTTTTCTTGTGTATTTCTGAAACTACTTCCCAGATGCTTCCCAGATGCATCCTCAACTCAGAGCTAGCATTTACACTTTAAACGTGCTGCTCTTAGAACATATCCAGATTTGTTGTTTTCTTTTAATTCCCATTGGGAAGTTGGTTGGAGAGGGACTATGCTGTTTCAGAGCTGAGTAGGTGCAGAGCAGCACAATATTCACCATAAAAGCCTATTATGCCCATAACTATGTGGCAAATTTCTTCGCTGTGTCTCTCTCAGGTTGTGCAATACCAAACAATTCACACTTACAATTATTCTGAGCTACCCAAAAATCTTCAGAAACACAATCCATCTCCAGACATTCAAGCCTTCAAACGCTTTGCAACTCTTGATTTGATCATTACAGAATGAAGGTAATGTTTCTATTGCACCTGATTTTAAAACAAAAAGAAATACAAGCTGGTCTTTGTCCAGGCCAACAGGCACTTATTTAAAACTAAGAACAAAACGAAAATGAAAACCATCTCTGTCACTTCTCAATAACCACCAAATAAAAATCCAAACACTTTTTTTTTTTTTTTTTAATCCTTTGATACAGAAAAACACATGCATATTCCCTCTTTCATTCTGTTTGAACAGAAACCTCTTGCATCCCACATTGCTGTCACTCAGCTGAGGAGCTGCCAGTCAGACACAACAGTATTTCTCTAATCACTTCGAGGACCACTAGAGAGTGACTGTATTGTTTTCTTTAATGCCCTGCCCAAGAGCAAAATCTCCCACTGAGAAGCAGGGAGCAGAGCATACACTCTTCTTTCACACCTACAGAGACAATTTTGTTAAATTTTTAAAAGTTTTGTCTCCTCTGACTGGCTCCTTTGCCCATGTTCCAAGCCAGCCAAACATGCTCCAGCCCAGAAGACAAGTGGCCTGTGCACCACGGGCACACTATGCCCTACCTCTTACATGTTGTCACCAAGCACCTGCTAACTAACGGCCTTGGCTGTTCCCCACACTGCTGTCCAGTATAATAAGGGGTGCTGCAAGCAGAAGGTCATGTGTGCATGTTGATGTGACAAATTTTTTTTTGAATAATGGCAAACTCTAAACACAAAACCGAAAGCATACAGAATGATGTTTTTATTGAAGTATTGGTTAAGTACAAATTTATGAGATGTTACACAATGACATGATTTTTGTTGAAGAAAAAAATGGTAAATGACAAATTATTGTCAGAAGCAAGACCCAAGTTCCCAGCTAAAGGTGGATACTATGAAATACAAACCAAAGAAGAATACAAACTGTCAGACCCCATTAACAAAGCTTCCTGCTGCCTATGTTTAATGTCAAAAATTATGAGAAATCCACAGGGAGACAGCCGTTAGACTCTCAGAGATACTGTTACTGACCTTGGTAGGAAAGGTTAACATGAACCACAAATCTGAATATCATCAATGTGCATATGGTAATAAAAGCCATATGACACAATCAGTGTCAAGGAGATTTCAATTTACTGAAAGATCTGAAAGGCTCAGGACAATGCCCTGAGGTCCACTGACACTCACAAAGCTGATGACTACAAAACTGCACCTGGCTTAAAAATGTTGCTTATAAGGTAAGACCCACATCTTGTCCCAACCCATACAGCTTCTCAGACAACAACTGTTGAAGCAATGCCAGAGACAGCTGCTCAGCTGAGCAAACCTAAAGCAAATCCACAGATGTCACTCAAGATCCTTGTTTTAACACAACTGGCCTAAAAACATAAATCCACTTAGTCATACGCTAAACAAATATTGAGTTTGAGACAACATAAACTAAAGGATGTGTGGAAGGAAAAAACATAAAAAGAATTGCTAGATATAATGAACTTCAGGAGATGCTATAGGCTTTGTTCCAATCATAATCAGAACAATAGAATGGTTTGGGTCAGAAGGAACCTTGAGGATCAGGTCCCTCCTGCCACGGGCAAATGCCTGGCAGGCAGCTAAGCACCACACAGCTGTTCACTTATGCCTGTCCCCTTCCTCAGTGGGACTGGGAAGAAAATAGAAAAAAAAGATAAAAACTTATGGGTTGAGATAAAGGCAGTTTAATAGGACAGAAAATGAAGGGAAATAATAATAATGATGATAATAATAACAGTCCTGGATGTGTCTCCCCCCAAATCCTAGCATACCCTCACCCTCCTCACTGGCAGGATACCATGAGAAGCTGGAAAGTTCTTGCCTTAGAGTAAGCACTGCTCTGCAACAACTGAAACATCACTGTGTTATCAACATTATTCTCATCCTAAATCTAAAACACAGCATCTGTCAGCATTATTCTCATCCTAAATCTAAAACGCACTGCTAGGGAGAAAATTAACTCTATCCTAGCCCAAACCAGGACAGCAGAGACTCATTTCACTATATCAGGCTGCCCAAACCCCATCCAACCTGGTCTTGAACACTTCCAGGGGCAGCACATCCATCAGTTCTCTGGGCAACCTGTTCCAGTGCCTCACCATCCCCCATAATGACAGCTTTATTTAAGGATTAGAATGTGAAAAACTGGAGTCTGGTACAAATCTAGAATGTCTCACTGAAAAAGTAAAGATGAGGATTTTAAACACGGTTTCCTTCCCTGACAGTTCAAACTGTTAAATTAGGCCAATTACAACATGGACAAATATTGTCAAATCCTAAGAGCTACTTGCCTAGCTGTTGGACCCCTTACCTGACCAAAATATACATTATGTTTCTGATAGACAACAAATATCTTGACATACTAATTCTGGTTTGACCTCTGATGTAAGCTCCCAATAGAAAGACTTAAATTATATTTAATTATGTGTAACAATTCACGTATTTTAAACCATGCATTGTTATATTGCATTCTTGAATATTCAAAAGGTCAATAAACTTTTTTTCTGTTGAGACTTATTTGTGTTACTGCGTTGTGCAGCTCTGTCATTAACATTTTTAAAGGTTCTGAGGTCATTTGAAAACTAGACAGAGCTATGCAGTTTAAAAGAGAGTGTATAGGGAGCAACCATTCACAGACAAGGAAATGACTAATTGGATTGGACTTTAACTTCAGTTCAGTGGTATCTCTCATAGATACTATTTCCTCTCAATGACTTTTAAGGATGCATAAGTGTTATAAGATTATAAAATTCTGGCCTGCTTTTGGCATCACAGTGTTGGCAGCAGGAAATCCCAGTCTAAAAGACCGATGCAGCCTCATGCACGATCTAGAGATCTTCAAGCTCTTAAAATGATCTTGGCAAATTTTGCTTCTGGGCTTTTCCTTTCCACTGCCAAGGATCCTATGCTTAATGGCTGCCTTAGTGGATGTTGCCTCACTCATAGTGTGCACACGTGCACAGGCACACATTTGTGTGCATGTGTTTGCACTTATTTAATCATTTATTTATACAAAGAGGTATCTTCAAGATACATTATTAACTTGTCCTTGATACATTATATATAGCCAGAAGAGCAAGGACAAGACTAGGAGCAACAGGTTAGCTTGAGTTCATTTCTATGTAGGCATGCATAAAATATGTGATGGTGTGCTATAAAGGCATGGGAATTTTTGTGGAGGTGTTGTCAGATGACCTAAATGGGGACTGAACAAACCTTGAGGAACATGAACAACTAGCAGAGGTGGCCAACAACCACAATGCTTTGGTGCAGCAGTTGATGCAGAAAGGTGCAAAATAAGGGGAAAAAACTCTTTATGTGTACTTGGTGACAGTGCAACCTCCACTACTCAGTCATCCTGTGTTTCTATGCTGAATGCAAATGTATAGCTATTTCAGTCAAAAGAAACTAATTTTTTTTAGAAATATGGTTATTCAAAATATCCTTGCAATAAAACCTTATGCCACATGACATTGATTTTACCCTTGTATCCATGCATGTGACTTTGCATGCACACATGTAGAAATCTCAGAGTCACAGCAGTTTTTGATCACAGCAAATGCCAAAGCACACACACATTTAATTAAAAGAGGAGACATTTTATTAGCTCATTTCTTACTCTGAACTTGTACAGAACCAAAAATAATAAATCCAAACTTTTTTTTTTTTTTTTGTGTGTGTGTGTGTGTGTGTGTGTGTGTGTGTGTGTCTCTATGTCCAATGCTGAATAACAATTTGGATTAGCTATAATCATAGAATCATAGAATCATAGAATCATAGAATCATAGAATCACAGAATCATAGAATAGCCTGAGTTGGAAGGGACCCAGAAAGAACTCCTGGCACCACACAGGCGTACCTAAAAATTCAGACCATAATATAACGAATAGAATGATAGAATATTTCAGGCTGGAAAGGACCTTTAAGAACATCTAGTCCAATGCTTAACATAGTACTGACAAGTCCACCACTAAACCATGCTAGTAAGTTCTACATGTTTCTTAAAGACCTCCAGGGATGGTGACTCAACCACTTCCCTGGGCAGCCTATTCCAATAGTAATAGTAAAGAAATTTCTGAAGGGCAACAACAGATACTTGCAAATTACCTGTGGTTTTCAGAAAAAAAAAAAATAAAGCTTCTTGGTTTCACTAATGCAGCAGACTTTTAACTAAAATTAATAATTATACTAAAAGGTACATTTTTGCTTATTCAATCTTCTGGTTACATCCTTTTGGTTCAGTCAGTAAGAGTTCCCAGTTAGCATCCCATATGCATGTGAGAAAAAAACTGATCTTGTGCAATTTTAAAAGAATTCATAGGAATCCAAGCTCACTTGGCAGGGCTTTTTCCAACAGCTAAAAAAGTGTCCATTTTTAAGTCAGCAATGAACGGCTTGTCTGTAGCTGGGGGCTTTAAATATTTAAGCTGAGTTCACCAGGCAGTGTGTTACTACAGGCTTTGACAATTACCAGAAGGAATGCAGAAACTGTCAGAGCATCTGTTTTCCAGCACTTGCATCTGTAAAAGCATTTTCAAAGAGCTGGCTGGGCTCAGAGCAGGTATAGGGATCCCTATATTACAGTACCAAGGATAGGGAAACAGGGAGCACAGCTTTCCTTCCTCTTTATTCCATTTACTGTTTATTTGGAATTTTACCTCTCTGATAGTGTTTTCAGTTTTGCTTCCAGATCAGCTCCATTTATTTTCAGCTCCTATGTTGCAAGAATTTTTTGTTTGTTTTCCCCTTTCTTCCCTCTGCATCATGCTTTTAAAATTAGGTACCTGCAACACTTCCAATTTTTATCTGGATCCTCTCCATTCCTGATGCAACGTCTCCAGCTTTTAAACTACATTTTTGAAACCCCTTTTCCTGCTGTGGGAGGGACAATTCAGAACCAAATAGAAAGCTGATGCCTACCTTAACTATTTACCTGATGTCTCTGAATGATGTGGAGACATTGGTTGCATGTGGGAAGCTCCAGCTTAAGGAGAACCACAATAAAATAATGCTATATGGCCATCTTTGGTTGAAAGAAAAGTGAAGAGTTCAAGAATTCGTGGAAAAGGGAGTCATAGATGATTGTGGGAAAAAGCAGAAAGATAAAGAAAAATGTCTGCATGGAACAAATTTGCCTGTAGGGACACATTTTGAAGAGGAAGAGATGTGAGTAAAGTGGGGACTTGCAAAGAGAATTATTCTCATCTGCCTTTCATCTGGTACAGAAAAAAAGGTCCATGGTATTCTCCTAGGCATGGTGTCAGATGAAAAGTAGCTCAGAATTAAAGGAAAAAATGATGACACATTTGCAACATAGTTACTAGAAATCACAACCAAAGCTGCAAAGAGCCGTGGGGTAACAATGAAAGGCAGCCATTGCTGACAGTAGGTAGATTTAGATTAGATACCCTGTGGAGAGAAATGCCTCTCAGTCCTGAGCACAACGTGTATTTTTTTACCTTATAGTGTGTCTCACTGAAAGAATGCAAAGTTGTTTCACAGACACTCCAATTGAGGTCTCAAATTTCCTGAGAATGTCCTTTCAAATTGGCAAAAAGACATAAAATGTCAGGGAAATCTTAACAATGCTGTGCAGTTAAATGAGTAGTTTTAATTCCTCCCAGTGTCAATAATTTGCTCTGTAATTACAGTTGATACAGTAATAAAGATAAATGATAGTCGGCTAAAATTATCTGGAAAGAAAATTGTCTCTTTAACTCACACAAAGACAACAATTTGCATATGGCAAAATCCTGGCATATTCTTTAGCAGTCCTGTCCTTTTTTCTGATTTCTCAGTAATGCTCCAGACTAATTTGTTTTTGATTTGTTTTTAGGTATACAAAAATGATTGATCTGGACTGTGGTCATTCATGCTGAGGCCAGGTTTGTTTTACGCTGTTTTCTGTAGAGCAACCAGGAAAGACGAGCAAAGGACTTTTCAGTGCCAGAGTTAATTCTCCTGGTTCCAGCTGCCCACAGAAAAAGGCACAGATTTCACAGGGGCTACTAGAAAGACTTTCATCTGTGTATGTATGTATGTATGTGTATATCTATCCATCCATCTATCTGACTATCTTTTTCTTCCTGTTTCTATTATCTGTATTTTCATCTCTGCTTCTGTACAGTGTGGTGAGAAATCAGTAAAGGCCAGTTACAGCTGACAGTCAAAGACTGAAGGTCTTTGCATTAAACTTGAGACCAGCCCGTTTCAAAGAATGCTCATTTTAATTTGCAGGAGAAATAAACTAAATGCGACAGGAATTCACGGGGGCAGAAAACTTTCACTTGGTCTGGTTGGTATTAACCACCTCATTGCCCCAACATAATGAAACATTATCAAACACAAAGAAAGTCTAGAAGCCCCTAGGATTATGTGAGTGCAGCCTACAAAACAGATTTGTACACTCCCTGACTGGTGAAAAACAGGGGAAAAACTACTGTCTGCTGCTAATGGAAATTTTCAACACCTTCTTGAAGCAAGCTAGCTTGTCAAACTCTTTCTGAAAACAGCCATAGTTTCAAAAAGAATAAGGAAGTTAGAAAAGCCACTTCACCCATTTCCCCGTCTCCAGCCTGGGAAAATTACTGAGGTGCAGAGAATGAAAAGCAAGTGACATCTGCCAACATGCTTCATATCTGGGATGTAGTAGTCCTGAAGGCTCTATAGTATTACTTGGGGCAATGAATACCAATCACATCCCAAAGCTCCTATAATTTGGCTCTCTGCAGCACAAGAACTAAAGACCATGGGTTACAGTGTCACCACTCCTTGAGCAACTGGCATTACTGTGGTCTTAAATATTCCTCCTCAGCAAAAGTAAGTTGCTCATGATGGGCAATAAAGTCTCTTTTCAAAATGCTCTTTTTGGAAATTTTGTGATGTCAGGCCCACAGAAGGCTAGTGATGCTCTGGTATAGCCAGCCGTATCATAAGACTACTTTTATATAGACTACTACTTTTTTGTCTAGGACAAATCGGCATCCAGAGGAAAAGCTGCTGACTCAGACTTTCCACTGCAGAGTTAAACAATGTTATCTGGAAGGAAAGAACAAAATAGCTGAAATGCTACCCCTCCCCCCCACTTCCATGTTTTCCTCTGTTTATGAGCTTGGATAGAACTGGATTCATATGGCATTTGTCTGGGCAATTGAATCTAGCAGTGAAAAATCTCCGGCAGTGAAATTCGTCTCACCCAGCTTAAGCCGTTTCAAAATAAAATTGTTAGTTTAGCTAATCATCTAGGCTCTTGTATGCTGTGGAGTCTTGCAGATATTTATGAAAGGTGATTCACCCCACCCCGGGTATTCAGCAGAGGGTGGAGGTGTCTATCCTTCTCTCCTGGCTATAGCAGGAAGCTAAGTGCTAGTTTAGGCTAAGTGATTAGCATTTAATTGGCAGGCAAGATTAATCCCAGTTCACTTTAAAACTTCCTTGGCTACATCAAGCTTAATGCCTTCCTGAGAATCCTGTAACATACTTTACTATTGCCTGGAGGTGTGCTTCAAGCTCCAGCACAAAGAGGCAGACTTCTGCCTTGTGCTAAACTGCTGGGGCTACATTAACCCTTTCTCTCAACTTTACCCTGAGTTCCAGTTCACAGCCATGGCTGGTTTAAAACCTGGATTTTACATTTCAGTGATCACAATGAGCTGAGTATTACAGAAAATGCAAAGATATCCTAGGCAAAGGCCCTAAGAGCTGTGAGATTTTCTTCTTATTATTATTATTTGTATTTTTTATTTTTTAAGTTCTATCAAAATGAGTGACTTCTCTACCTTCTTCCTCTAGCCTTTTCTTCTTCCGACCCTTACCTTTCACTTTCAGCTCATGCAAATTTCTCAGAATATTTTAATAATATTTTTTTTTTTGCCTCCCAAAACCTGCCTTCTGTAACAATTCATTTTGATCATTATAATTAGATGAATTTTGCAATAGTGGTACATTGAATTGCAGTGGTGTAGTACTGAGCTTGGATCACAATTCTTCCCAATTTTCTATATAAATCTGGTGTTTCCTACAGTCACAGTGAAGCACTAAGGGAAGTGAATCACCCACCCTTCCTCCAGGAGAGTCATATAACACAGCCTCATGTTTCTCTTACTGCATTTTATAACAGTAGTAATGTAAGAATTTATTGCTGACCTGATATGCAGGAGCAAAATCTCGCCACTTAATAAAGCTATTAAACACTCTGGATTTTTCCCACGTAAGAGATCAAACTTACAACATTACCCAAAGTTCTCTGGCACTACTATTCAATACTCAATACCACTGTATAGAATCATATGGTTTGTCCATAGAATTTATAATCCTGGAAGATACTGTGTCTGGAAAGAGTTTTTATTGCAATTCAATACATGTTATATATTACTGTCAAAGATGAAACATCACTCTATCAGCAGTGCTTGTTAGGGAACAACACCTGGTGTATATGCAGCAAAGGTTATTATATTTCCCTTTCACAGTAGAGGTTTTTAAGTCTTGACAATTGACTGGCTTTTTACAGCTGAGATTAAAGTTGAGACTATGACAAGCAGAGAGAGGTGCTCCTCTGTTTATTGAACCTTCTGATGATTTAAACAGGAGGGGAAAAAGATAATTTTCCCACCAAAACTTCTTTTTCCTTTTGTAAAAACTCATACGTAAAATGTCAATGAAATGTCTAAGAAATATTCCACTTCCATCATTTTAGTTATTGCTATTGCCCAAAAAGGGATTTCTGGTTTGTTAAAACATCCTAAAATCCTTTCATTTGCAGCCGAAACCAGATTCATTAAAAATGTAATTAAGGCAAGATTTTATATTTTATTTTATTTTATTTTATTTTATTTTATTTTATTTTATTTTATTTTATTTTATTTTATTTTATTTTATTTTATTTTATTTTATTTTTTATTTTAAACCATAATTCTGTTACATCAATTTCTGGAAAAATTTCAATATGAGAATTCTCTGCTGGCTGAAATCTTCAAGGCTACATTGAGATAGGCTCCTACATAGAAGACACACTCACATTGGAAAGTGCTGGTGTAAATAACTGGTGGAAATGAAGTTTTAATGCCAAGAGCAGGGGAGCCTGCCAGGGCAGCCATATGGCCCCAGGGCTGGCTCTTCCACTGGGGCTTAGCACTACCCCTGTGGAGGAATAGTAAAAACAAAGACAAAAGCCTGTAATGGGTAGTCCAGGGGTCGAGGGAGAAATGGTGTAGTGAAAGCTGTAAAACCTGGGTGGGGGTATTTAGAGAGGCAGAAGATGGCAACTCCTGAAGATGGTGGTTCAGCAACAGACCACGCGATGGGGATGGCATTTCCCTGCCTGCCTGATGGTTACAGGGCTAGCACAGCCTCATCCATGAGTGATGAGCTTATTAGCACTAATTAGCCAAGAAATATTTGCTGTGTACTCTCAAGTCTTTGCACATGGTAAAAGATGCCTCATTTAATGATTCCCCATAGAGGGAGTCTATGCTGATGCTCTCCAATGGAGCCAGACCCAGAGCAGGCACCGTGTGGTGTACCTGCCTGCCCCTCACTAGCAGCTGTCCGCACAAAACGTTCAGCTACTTATACAAAATATTGAGGGCAAGTAATATATACTGTGAATATACAAACATGAATTTACTGAAGCTATCCACTGATGTACAAGTAGACTGGGATAAAACCATTCCTTAAATAGTGTAAGACCCTCATCAAGGTCCTGAAAGTACCTGCTCCTCCTAGGAGACATAATTCATCCTACTCAGTACTCCACAGAAAGCTGAAGATGAGGCTTGCTACTGAGTACTTTGAAGGGTGCTAAATGTTCAACTTGGGAAGGCTGAGAGCAGCTTATCTGGGGACACTGAGAAGAGGAGACATGCAATTCAAATAGCTTCCCAGGTAAAATGGTGAGATTCTTTGTAACTGGAACACATTTATTTATTTATTTACTTACTTATTTATTTCTTTATTATTTTATTATTTTATTATTTTATTTTTTTTAATACTGAATTAAAATTGGTCCTGAAAAAAAAGTTGGATTATTTTTTTAAACTCTGTGAATACATTTTTTCATTTTTTTTCTTTGAATTTTTCTATTCTGATAGTCTTTTCTTTTCTTCCTTTCCTTTCCTTTCCTTTCCTTTCCTTTCCTTTCCTTTCCTTTCCTTTCCTTTCCTTTCCTTTCCTTTCCTTTCCTTTCCTTTCCTTTCCTTTCCTTTCCTTTCCTTTCCTTTCCTTTCCTTTCCTTTCCTTTCCTTTCCTTTCCTTTCCTTTCCTTTCCTTTCCTTTCCTTTCCTTTCCTTTCCTTTCCTTTCCTTTCCTTTCCTTTCCTTTCTTTTCTTTTCTTTTCTTTTCTTTTCTTTTCTTTTCTTTTCTTTTCTTTTCTTTTCTTTTCTTTTCTTTTCTTTTCTTTTCTTTTCTTTTCTTTTCTTTTCTTTTCTTTTCTTTTCTTTTCTTTTCCTTTCCTTTCTTTTCCTTTCTTTTCCTTTCTTTTCCTTTCTTTTCCTTTCTTTTTTCTTTTAAACACAGAAAAGACATAATTATTGCACAGGAATTTGGATTAAATTAGTTGATGTATCTCTGGAAAATATGTGAGGCTGCAAATCTTTTTTTTTTTTTTTTTAAAGAAACAAAGTTGCTAACTCTGGTTGCTAGGACACTTTAAAATGATTTTGTTTCCATTTGATGAAAACTTAGCTTGTATTTCACTTACAAAGATGGATGAGATGTTAATTGGTTGACGCACAGATGCGCGTATGGGTAGAGAAGGCGCATGCTCTGAGAACACTATCTGTGAGCATGCCTCAGCTGGAAAGTTTACAGCTCTGCTAGCATGGGACTTATGTCACAGCAGAGCAACTCACTCTCACTTTTCCTACGTCAACTTGGGAAAGTCCAATGTTAACACAGCTCTGCAGCTTCCAGACCACAACTGGCTTGTATATGGCCAGCTTGAAAAGTGGGCATTTGCCAAAGTGGACATACCTAAAAGAGAATATAATTATGTGTGTAATGGGTCCTTGCCGTACAGATGGTCTCCCTGTTAATACTGAAAGCAGCATGCTACCATGATTAATTTTCATCCCCACATGTGTATGGCACATAGAAAACAAACTCTGAACCATGATACCCATCAAGGGTATGGAGGTCAGCAGGAGCCTGCTGAAGTGGAGGGGACTACTGCAGAAGATGAGTGTGCCCCAGGTTCCCTAGGCAGCAGGCAGATGGGAGAGCCAGCCAGCCAGGGATCTGACAGCTGTACCTGAACCTGAATTTGGCCCCTGTTAGGACTGCAGAAATAACCTTTTCCCTTTTCCAGGCAGAGAGCCTTGTCTTCCAGCAGATGTGAATCCATCTACCCCTCTGCAACACGTGTGGAGGAAAGTATCACAGAGCCAACGCAGAACCCATGTGCAATTCCAGCCACCCATGTGCAATTCCAGCCACTGCAGTAAGTAGCTCCTTTGCTTCTGAGAGCAAAGAGATCTGTGCCTAAAAGAATTAATCATATGATGTAGATGGAGGAATTCGTGCCTTCTGTTAATCATACCGAAAATATGAGGGCGCCTGTTAGCTTCTTCTGTGCAAGTAAAAATAACTTCACATGACTCCTTCTTTTTCCTTATATATATTCCTTTCTGATTCTAAGATTCTCCATTTGCATCACAGTGCTATTCTGATTCCCAATACTATGAGAATATATATATATTTTTTCATATGATCTCTTTTCTTTCCAGATTAGGCTAGTGACTTATTGTATCCACCAAGGACATTTCTGAAGTCAGACCAGTACATGAATCCCCTTTCTTTGCCTCCAGACTTTTTTCAGAACTTGAGAGAACACCAGTAATTCAAATGCAAGTAGCAGTGCTGGGAATGGTTTCTGGCTCATTGTAATTACTGACACAAAGGCAGTTAAATAGAGTTACTGATAATTCTGTTATGAGGAGGATATAGCAAAGGGGAAAGATACCATTCCTCCTTCCTATCCTACATAAAAATAACTGTATTCTAAAAGGGCAGGAAATAGACAGAAGTGTGTTTTTTTTTTTTTTTCCTTTTGTTTATTTTGGTTTTTGTTTTCCCTTTTAGCCTAAGCCTCAGGATGACAAGCTGATATGCCCAAGAAGGCCTACTAAAAACAGGGGATCAAGGTTCAGCAGTAACATAAAACAAAATGAACAGAGATTCCATTAGAGATTTAAAATGACAAAATTAAGGTCAATTAATTTAGGTCAACTAAGGAATGACCCAGTTGTTAACTATGGACCATTTTATGTGGCTAGAATACCTTGTTTGCTGCTTTGGAGAAACTGTCCCCTAGATCCTGTGGCATGTCTGCCAGCCCATGTATATTTCTCCCATGCCCTGGGGCATCTCAGGAAGCACTAGATGCCTATACTTAGGTACTAGACACTTATATGTTGTCATTTGGATGTCTTCATTTTGAACCAAACATCTCACAGAGTATCTTTCAGCTGCTCTGATATATTTTGTTTTGTTTTATTCTGTGCATAAATTTATCTGAAGAAGGCATTTGGTTGTTTTTGGAAAGAGAATCAATTTTGTAGAAAAAACACCATTGTCAGATCTTTATGTACCTGCTCTTGTAATATAACTTGGTAAGACCTCAAAAATAACTTAATCTGAATAAAAGCTAGCATGTATTTTTCAAGAGCAAACATACCTGACAAATCCTATTTCCTTCTGCTGTAGGGTAACCAGATCTGGGAGGAGACAAGAGGCACATACTTGTCACATAGTACTCAGTGAAGCTTTTGGCACTATCTCATATGACAAAGACTTAGAAAAAAAAAAAAGGAGATATTATCAGACTGAAACTACAACAAGTGGGTATAAGAGCAGTTAGAAAAACTCTGCTCAGAGAATATTTATAATTAAGTTCATTGTCACAATATTGGCACGGAAAGGTATTTCTCAGAGGAAGGGAGGGTCTGTCTCAGGCTGAACAGAACTTGTTTAGTTCCCAGTCACCCCAAAGAAGAGAACAGAAGACATATTTATTACATTTGCAGCTGACACAAAGCTAGACTTTAAATTCATTTCAGCATAAGATTAAGAACAAACATGATACCAACAAGGTGGGATTAAAAACAGACATGGTTCTGACAGGGTGAAGACAGAGTGTAGGTAGCTCTCCAGAAGTCTACAGGGGTTGTATTGGTTGTGATGGGTATGTTATTCAATATTGCCATGGTGTTATGAGAAATGCAAGCACCACATTGGGATTTGAAAACTGGTGGTACCTTTGAAAGATGATTGCTTTTATCTTTCTGCTCTTCAAATAGCTGCTAAAGTCTTACACTGAATTTTCTATCCAGTTTTCGGCACAGTCTTTTTAATAATAACAGCTTGGATCAGTTGAAAAAACTCTGCAAGGGAGCAATATGAATGATGATAAATCTTGAAAAACACGGTCAATGGGAAAGACAGAAGCAATGGGGGAATTTTGACTGGGAGAGAGAGAAAGAGAAAAAAAAAAAAAAGGAAAGAAACCGTGCAGGTGATGTGATGTTGGTCTTCAAGTACAGCAAGTGAAACATTTCCGTATTTGGATGTCCATTGCTCTTGGTGTCTACATTAGCTTCTACTAAGGTCATTCAGTAGGTCCATGAGTGATCTGGCTAACACTTCATTTGTGCTGATATGCTGCAACACCATAAAGGGGTTCAGCATATACTTTGAGAATGCAAAGGATGATGTATTTGGTATTACCACTTGGGCCTGGCCTAGTCCTGCCTGGAAGAACTGATAGGAGACCAACACAAGACTGGAATAGTTGTAAGCACACTGAATTCGTTGAGTTTCCCATGACTAAAATGATTATAAAGCATGTTAATTCAAAGAACTACTAACTATGTGTCATGTTATGCCTCTGCCAGGAAAAAAGTGTACAGTTTATAAATCTTGTATTTTAGTTGGCTCATATACTTTATACTATTTTCATTTTTTATGTAATTAAAGGTGACTAAATAGGTGCAATTCTTCTAGCAGGAGCTCAGTATGCTATTCTGAGCAAGTTTAGATAAGGTATCTCTGAGGCAAGGCTGCAGAAATGTGATGGAAAGCTGTCTTTCAGCCAAAAGTGAAATTAAGCATTTACTCCTGGCTGGAATTTCTGACTCTCGTACATTCTCAAAACTATGTCAATTCAGAGAGAGAGAAAAAAACACTCAGAACTTTGCTTTACTCATCTTGTCCACACCTCATTACTCTTAGTAAACCTAGCTGTTCTAGTCTGTTCTCCACCTAGCTGGTACACACCTCCAAATTTAGCTTTGCTGTTATTACTCTTTAACAGTTCTATACCATAATTTAATTTTGTTCTAGTAATGTTTTAGTTCCTGTGAAGTTATATAGGACAGAAAGCTTGTGTGAGCAAAGAAAAGTGGCTGGGTTTCACGGATTCACCTTGATCTAATGTGATCTTGATCTATGGCTGGGAGCCCTTCCTTTCCTTTTGGCATGAAGGTTGTTATCCTGGGTCATAAAAAACATACACACACACACACAAAAAGCAAACAAACAAAAAACCAGGCAAACCCACCTATGTGTTGACCTGATGTTTTCACACATTGTAGCTTTCACTGTTTTTCTCAAGGCTAGTACTGGGATGGATTTCTGGAAAACTGCCTCCAGCCATATATACCCTATGATTCCCTGTCAATTGGAATTCCTTAGTGAGGCTGTGATTCATGAACAAATTGCTAGTATGTTGACCATCATCTTAAACTGAGATCAAATAAGGTTTAATTACCACTCTTATTTTTGCTAAGCTTAATTCTGCCCAAACTAAAATTATTACTGAAAATCAAAGGTTTACTTTAACAGAAATGAGAAGTAGAGTTAACATTCTTTATTACAAAAAATCAAAACACATTCTTACAATCCAAAAACTTGCTAATAAATTGTTATTTCTTTTCATATCCACAATTTCCTTAGCTGAGTAAAAGAAAATCACTGACAGATGGTCAAAGTACCATCTTTTATAACCCAAATCATCTAGGTTACACATTCATTTATACATATCCCACAATGCATCTGCAGATTTTTATTCCAATAGCTAAACTTCAGTTCATTTACACTTACATAAATTCTATATTTTAACATCACTTGGAGCACAATAACCTTACAAAGATTTTGTCGAAATCTTTCTGTATTACAGTGACTGTGGTTACATTTTATTAATATCCTCAATAGTGACACTTAATCAATGTCTTGGCAAAAAGTCCTTGTCATCCAGTATCAAACATCCTCACCACCTTCACCACATTCCATTCCAACATCTTAGCACAAAACCATCCAGCAGTGCTCTTAACCACTTCAGTAGTACCTGCTTTTGTGTAAAAGTCAAATTAGTACTACTTCTGCTATATCAACACACCAAGCTCCTGCGCCTAGGGACCTCACAGAGACACTGTACCCACCTAGTGACATCATTTACCAGAAACCTGGGTAGGGTCAGCTAGAGCCAGAAAAAAGTTGCTTTGTTTTCCCACCATGCTATTGGAAGGACTCAGGGTTTTCAAGAAGATAACATTGATTCCACAATTATATTGAGAAATACTTACTGAGGTAAGGCCTTACTTGCATGTGAATTAGGATCATAGATTGACTTTTAGGCAGCAGACATAAAAAAAATAATTTCTTCAAATGGTAAAAACTAACAACAGTAGTGAAGCAAGTTGCCACAATCTGTGGAAATAAGTTACAGTCTGAAAGCTTTCACCATTTCAATAACCGTTGATGTTACATACCACAAAGGTAAGGAGAAGAGTGTTGTTTTACAAAAATTTTTCATGCTGTAATGGATATTTCAAATTTATTTTTAATGAGTAGAAAAGGAAAAGAAAATGTTCCCAATTCCTTCTTACTTCATTTGTACTTCAGTTCCATTATTTTCTGCTGTTTTTCCTGACTCTGAAACCCCTAGGCAGGACAGCCTCGGTGTGCCTTTCCAGTCCAGTTTCAGAGGCCATTCTGATAGTCCTTGCAAATAGGAATCCACAGACTCATCCCTCCAATGCACCCCAGACTGCCTCAGTGCTGCCCATATTCCACTTTTCCTTATGACTTGAACTCCATTAAATTCTTGTTTGCCAACCCTTTTCCAAAGTATTTGCCTGGTTCAGGTGTTTTTCTGGCAGTTTCCCTTAGTTAACTTTCCTGGAGCACTAATTCTTTTCCCATCAGAAAATGTTTTCTACAGAAACTCTCATCTTTTATTTGAACTTTTTTTTTTTTTTTTTTATATCAGCATGAAGTGTCAACAGTCTTCACTATAACATTTCTCCAGTGTGAGTCATTTCCTTCCCTTTTATGAAGAACAAGCAGTTAGCAATATTTTGCATGTGAAGGACTTTTTCAACTGTGCACTCTGTTAACCTGAAGGATGGATCATTCCTCACCACAGCATCATTATAGATAAATACTCATGCTGTTTAGAAACAGATGAAAAGAAACCTCTGAAAGAAGAGTGTACAGTTTAGAGAGGTGAGTCTAGGGTAAAACCCTGGAAAAAGGAATATTTACATTCATCCACAGAATATTTTTCTCTCCCCATTAAGATTTTCTGGAAGGTAGCCATCCAAAACAATCTGCCATGAATATCAAAAGGAGTCTCAGTTATCCTTCAGAAAACCAGCTCTGTTTCCTTTACAGAAGATGCAAATAACTTACATAGTAGAATAAGCACTTTTGACCTCAGCATCCAACTTGCATGTTAAAGAACCAGCACTTCTCTTACACATTCCTTTTAACTTATAGTTGTTGGCTGCTTTTTGCATTATAAAAGAATTGTGCTGGGGTTCCACAAAAACAAACAAAAACAAAAACAGCATTTGGCACAGGTAGTGTATGTTTGATACTTGTACTCAGTCTAGCATATCAATATATGTTTACTGTTGTGAGGAATGAAAAATGTAGTCATGCTAGGTACCTAGATATTCTAGTTTTAGTAAGATGTTAATTGCATGTAGTTGATTAAAGAATTCAGGAAGTGCTAGAGAACATCTGATGGCAATGTCTATTAAACTTTAAGGACAATGTAAGAACAATGTTAACTATTATTACATAGCATTTTGAGGCAATTGGTTAAACAAACCAGTTAAGTGTTTTAAATACTTGTGCATATGAATGATGCAAGAGAATGCATGTAAGCATACATAATCTGTAAGAAGGTTTGTTCTGTGGTCAGACAGAAGCATTTTCATTCATTGAGTTTACCTGGATGGCCATTTTCTGTAAAAATTATTACGAATAACTTACTTTGAAAAAACAAAGGCTTAGTGCCTTGAAGAGTTTTTGGGTAGGAGAGATGTCCACATTTAATATGAATGTGACTTACAATGTTCCATCTTGTCCATATTTAAGATGCAAAGCTTTGTCTTTGATTAGGCCAATGAAAAATTGCCTGCTTACCTCTGAAGTCAGAAGTTGTCTGTATATTTCTGTATTCTATTGAAAAACATGGTTTCTCTCTAAAAAAAAAAAAAAAAAAATTGACACTGCAAAAGTGTCAATATTTAATTTTCTAAATTAGACTGTAGAGTGATAGTCATTTGATCTGTCTTTCTTTGTCTAAAAAGCAGGCATTACGTGCATGCTAGCTGTCTCTAACTCCTTAGAAGACCAATGAAGAAAGATCAGTAATGTGGTTGGATTCTCCCAGTTCCAAGTTAAGATGCTAAAATATCTGGGATGAATAGACTCCTGGAGATGCTATTCATTTCTCATTCCTTATAGAAGATGTCTAGAAAATATACTTAGGCCCAGTCAACTAACATTTGGGCATTTAGATTGAAGAAAACTGAATCTGGTTCACAAAGCAGAAACTTTGAGGTTCCTGCTATCCTATGAAGTAACCTTGATTTCTACGGACCTAATTTCTACTATGTTCCTAGCCTGACTGCATTTATTTTCATACCAGTATTGACTTCTACACGAAAATCTTATTCACCTTTCCTGATGCTACGCCTAGACAAATGTTTACAGACACAAGAACCCCATCTCCCTTCAGCCATCATTTGTAGCTTCAGCTAATGAACTGCAAGGCCTACCTGCCCCGCAAGCACTATTGAACCTGGGGCAGGAGGAGACTACTTTCCATGTCCTTACAGAAACATGGAAAAATAATCTCAGCCTTCTGACACAGACCTTCCTATGAGGACAAATGTCACTTAAAATTTACTCTTTGAACCTGCATTTCCCATCTGTAACAGAAGATGGGGAAGCTAGTGGAGAAATGTCTGAATCTTGCTAATTGAGGTAGTTTAACCTCAGGTTCCTTTGCCAGAGGGGCCTGGGTAAAGCTTCGTAACATAATTTTGTTGCCATAGTAGATGTGGGGACAAGACTAGCCTGTGGCCTCACTGTTCCTGTCATGACAGAGGTCAGGGAAGGATTAGAGCTGGAGACCTTTTGGATCTAGCTTGCCTCTCTTACTACATTTGGGGAAACCCAAAGCCTGATTTGAGGAAAGCTGAACCCACATACAACAACCAACCATTCTGCATGATTTGCAGAAATTTAAATTCCCTACACAGATGAAAGGTTCTCAGGACCTAAAGCAAAAACACATTTCTGTGCATTAGAATCAGCACAAGTGCAGGTGGTTTATACCAAATCCATAAAAATATTTTCCTGTCACCGTATCAAACAGCAGTTTTTTACCTGGAAAAAGTGACATCTATTCCAATATCTATATAAAACCGGTCACATTTTTTAATTCTACATGCTTCTTATAAAGTTAAAAATAGATGAAAGCATTCATAACTTGATAGCAATTCAGCCTTGAAACTGGCTAATGGTTTATTTAGGTTCCAAGTTTGGTGAGAACTCGTTACTTGTTCCTACTATATTTATTCATCCTGAGAGATTTCCAAGTAATACTAATATGAAGCACTGACTTCATAACAGCAGAAAGACAAAGTATTCCTGTTTCATACTCTCCATGAAGGGATTCAGGAAGGCATTATCAAGATTGTAACAAGAAAATGTGGTTTGGGTAGAGTTCTTTGAATTACAGACTGTTAATGAATTTTTTTTTCTATTGTTCATTTGTATAACGTTCAAGAATTTATCCTAATTTCTACAATTGGTCTTGCATTTCTAAGAATTCACAGCATTACTTGGGGCACTTTCTTAATATTACCTCCTGTTTGTCTAAATGTATGTAAATGTATGTAAGTGCAATGCAGGAATGCTATGACCAGCAAAAAAAAAGGAAAACAAAAACAAACAAACAAACAAACAAAAAAACACACACAAAAACCCAAACTATTAATTTTACAGTAAAAGGGCAGAGTCCCGTTTTTCAATTGTTTCAGCAGTTGTGATAATTTGTATTGATCATTACTCATGCATGTGACAAGGCTGAATCCAGTTGTTTCTCTCTTCCTACCCACAAAAATAATTTTGATTAAAATTGATGTTTACTGTGTTTATGAGCAGAATTACACTTTCCTGAACTCAGTCTGCACTAGCACTCAATAGCTAGGTCTCATTTTATTCTTCACTTTTACCCTCTGCCATAAGCAACTGACTTTGCATCAGCAAAATTTGCTTTCAAGTTATCTTGACAAAAGCCTAACAGTTCTGGATTTATATATGTATATATATAATGTGTGTGTGAAAAAAGTAGCATTTTCAACTCTTAATTTTTACAGATGTTCAATGAGCATTTGGATGTAAAGTGATGAACAGAATGAGAGAGAAGGCAATCAGCTAAAGAAATTAAAAAGATACGTTACTGGTTTTATTAACTAACAAATCTCCATTTGCTCATTTCTATTTCTGGGTTGGGTCTACCACTGGTTGTAATTGTTGTGACTCACCAGAGAATGAATTGTGAATCTTTCCACCTCTACCCACACTTACAAATTTACATGAACCCATTTTATTCTTAATTTGTCCATAACTACTACTCACACAGAGATGACAGAAATAAAGTCCAAATTGCCCCTTGCCAATAGGAGATGTTATCACTGTGCTAGGAGCACCTTCATACCTGCCATATGAAGGCAGTCCATATGAAGTCCATATGAAGGACAAGTCCATATGAAGGACTTGTTCCCAGTTACAAAAGGAATTAGTCCCTGTGTTTCCCAAAAGAAATGGAAAAGAAAGGGATCTTTCTAGTCTGGGAACTGCTGCTGGAGAGGACAAAGAATATATATATATATATATATATATATATATATATATATATATATATATATATATATATAATATATATATAATATACATTATATATATAATAACTATAATATTATATATATATATTTAAAAAACAGCAAAATCCAAACTTGCTTATATTAATGAAGCTGAATATATATATACATATATTGCTATTAAAGGGGGCTTGTTACAGTGATATCCTAAAATAATATGCTATTCCTCTGGATGTGCTCCTTAATCAGGTTTCATAATACTGCTTTAATTAGAGGGCAATACTATTAAGCCAAATATAATTAAATAAAATAATTCCATTTGTAGAAGAGTGAAAGGCTTATCTGAATTCTTTCTTTAACTTCTACATCAAAAATATTCTTGTTTCAATAACATACTACAGTAACATTTTCACTTTCATTTAATTTTCTGTAAGCCTCATGAAAAAGGTAATTTTCAATGAAATTAAAAATAAATCCAACTTTTTAAAACATAAAAGTATTCCCCCTTACACACACACTTCTTGTTATTCTAACTTTTGATGTCTGAAAATAAGAGTAGTAGCATAAAGAAAGAAGAAATGGAAAGATAGCAGAAGAATATTTTCAAGGGAATAATTTGTTATCCACGTAACAAATCGAGGGGAAAAAAAACTAATAAAAATGCTAGTTAAAACTTTAATATCCTCTTATGTGGCAGATGGCTGTCATTTTTAAATATTTCAGTGGTCCAACCATGTAAAACTTTTGTTTTCAATTGTTTTGAGTTTAATGGCTGTTAGGCAAAACACAAAGCCTCCATTTGCAGTCTTTTAAAGGAGAATATAAGCTATTTTATGAATGCATGGATTTTCAGAAATAATCCTAATTACTGTATGTTTGTGTACACTATAAAGAAACTAGGTGGTATTCCTTGTGAAAAAACATCTCCATGCATTCAAATAATTATATAAATTATGATAAAAACTTAAAGGAAGTGTGCTACTAAACTTGTTTTCTTATTCATTTTTAAAAAGAAGGCCAAGAACAATAGTCTTAAATTGAAAAATTATATAAAAGCTTATCTATATTTCTGTAAAAGCAGCACAGCACCTGCTAAGAGAATTGTTCCCACTCTGCTTTGGGGAAACAGCAAAGCGTTGCCCAAACAATTCACCCAAGAAGAATGTTATTGAACCATACATTTTAAAGCACACCTGTGCTGGCCTTAGGAAACAGCTCATGAGAAACTGCAGTTTTGCTAGCAGTTAATGTGCTTTCTACAAAGATATGATTTAATAGGAATGCTGAGCTGTTAGCACACAGGCTACTGCTTTACTCGGTTGTTGACCCCTTGGAAACTGAAGATTCATGGGGTTGTACCTACCTTTATGTAAATCTCTTTTGAAGTCAACATATGTAAAAAATCTGGGCAAAAGTAGAATAAAAAGAGAATCAAGGCCTGGGGCTGTCATCCCTGCCCTGCTGCTTTTATTCATGTTAGGATTTCAAACATATAATTGCAAGATGTTTTCTTGTTGTTTGTTTGTTTTTCTTCTGTCATTTGGGAATGCAGATTGGGGCTGAGCTGTATCAAAAGGCAGAATAGGTGCAGACTTGCTTTGTAGAGTTGCAGGATGGCATGAGGGCAGGCAGCAGTGGCAGGTTTCCAGCTGCTCTGCCATTCTGAATGATCCCTCCCAGCACTCTCTCTTTTGCTACCTCTGCCTCTCTCAGGCAGCAGTAATTATGATGTTGTCACTCACATTGTGGGAGAATAAGGATAAAAAAATTAGAAGACTTCATGCCTTCCCAATACACTGTTGTGCTTCTAAACTGGGGCTTCCTCAACACTGAATGTATTCAGTCCCATAACTCTCAAATCTATACCAAGATTAATGCACACAGATGCCTTATTCCTCATGGCCCAAACCAAGTCTTACTCACACTGCACCACTGTTAGCACCACTGCTCTTTAGTCTTTTACTTTTTTTGTATGAAAATCAAATGCTAAATCAAAGGTTAAAATGTAAAGAGTTTCTTTCAGTTCAAAAAGCACAATAAAAACAAACAACTCAGTATAACTTGGAAGACCCACTATCAGCTATTGGAAGTACCAGGGCTTTCCTCCCTGTAGAAAAGACAAAGATTAAGACTGAAGTTCAGAACACTGTGCTGAAGGTCATAATTTTAAATGTGCAATCAGCCCAATGACACACAAAAAAAAAAACAACCCTGCACCTTACATTCCTATATCTGGACATGCATTCCAACTCTGGGAAAGATCAACATGTGAAAAGATATTAGAGATGGTGTTATGAGAATTTTGCCAGTGCATCAGTACATAGGCAACCTGTGCATGCTTTTAATTATCTTTGAGATAAAGTCCTAAAGATCACAAAGTGAAAAATTGCACAAAGCAGCTTGAAAACATGAGGCACCATGTTTTCACACATCTCTCTGCTGATTGAAATTTTAAAAAGCTTGCTGGCCCCTGAGTATCTACCAACAAACAACAAGAACAAAAACAAAACAAAACAAAACAAAAACCTATACATTAAATGAAATATAGGAGCCAAATAACTCACAATTTGGCAGTAAAGCTTCAACAAGCTCAATAAAGATGACATTGAAGAAGGTCTAGCTATAATTGAGAAGATAGATTGATTGGTCAACCTGGTCACATTTACATTTCATCCTTCAAAAGATGACCAGACAAAATATATGGAAATGACACTATTTCAATGAGCCAGACATAAGAGCTGTAGAAGAGAGGCTATGGGATACAAACAAACCTCTGTGCTCCTGCAAGAGTATATAAGATAAAGGGGATAGAATAAACCATAAGGCTGTCAGTCTGGCCAGAGACTGTGCTTGATTTTAGCATAACACATAGGTGTGGCAGTTATGCACAAGGAGGAAACATTTTGACACTGAATAGTATGAACTGTAGACAGAATAAACATATAATTATTCTGATCAGATGTGGGAATACCAGAAACGTCATGATTTTCACCTTTGGGAGCACTGTTTTAGGGAAACCTACCATTTGGGAAAGGAGATAGACTGACCTCAAGGAGCCGGTGTTTAATTACACAGTAAATACAGCTGGATGACGTAAAATAAGCCACTGTTTTCCCAAGGCTGCCCCACTCATGGCCTTCAGGCCAGGTATGTGCTGACCAGTAACTGTGATGGAACAGCATGAAATTTCTCTTGCTGTGGATCCAACACTTGTTCGCTCCTAAACCAAAAATGAAGACAGTTTCCAATTAAAGCCAATAAGCTCAGTTTTGGTGGTACAGGTAGAGCCACTAGCAATTCTCCCTTTGTTTTGGTAGGTGGGTAATCTTGAATTTGTGCTGTTATAACTACCAGCAGAATCTGGGAACTAGTAGACATTTGCGTTGTCAGAATAATTAAGAAAGAAATACTTATATTGTGTCTGATGTCAAATAATTATCAAAAAATCTCCTATAGCAAATAGTACTTCATAGTGCTATATATTCTGGCCATCTCACAATGATTTAGTTAAAGAGCTGACACTTCAGCTGTCAATAGCGTCCTGTTGTGTTTTCTATCGTGAGGAGAATACAGTCTTCCCACTTAAGAGGCAGGGTTAAAATGCTTATGATGCACACTCCCATTCGGTGACCTGCCATTGCTCTTATAATGAACAATGTATATACATTTTCATCTGTATTTGCCCATTTCCAGCTTTTCATAGTGTACCCACATCTGAGGGAATTTCATGCTTCTTATATTTGGGACCCACTGCTCAGTAGGAGTCTCTCCTCTGGGGAAAGTGAGAAATAGGATAACCAATACAGAGAAAGAATAAACTCATGTCCAGAAAACACAACATCTTCAGCTCCCTGCCTGCTCTCTGAAAGCCATCATTGGGAAACTACAATGGGCTAAAGACAGTCTACTAAATAATTTACAACATACAGCCTAAATGATTTTTCCCTAATAGATGTGCATTAACACATGGAAGGCTAACATATGGAAAATTTTATCTGGCCTCAGAACGAAAAAAATTTGACCCCTTCCATTCCATTACCTCAAGTCAGACCAGAGTTTAGATGACTCTGAGATGATTCTACTGTTTTCTGAAGAGGCTGTTCTATGGCTTAGTCTAATTCTGCTTAACCACAGCTTGGCTTTGAAACATAACCTTGGAAAAATGATTATACCAATATAGGCTTTATCTATTATTTTCATTGCTTGCATCTTAGAATTCTATTCCTCAAAAATCTGACTTTGTTAAACATGACATTATAAAATGTTACCTCATTTCTAGTCACAAAACTTTGAAAAATCAGGGAAAAGCCTTCATCTAAGACTGCACTCTATATTAAAGTAACATGCTTTGCTTTTACACAAAGATCACAATTCCCCCAGATTTCAATAGATTCCTATGGACCATGCAAAATGCCACAGACCACAGAAGCTATGGTTTCGAATGGATGCTTTTATTGATTAATCAGGCATTGAATCAAGTATTGTAAAGTGAACAGATTTTGTTTGTTAAAAATTGTCAAGATGAATACCATTCATAGTGAACTTGTTTCCTCATAGTCCATACAGAATACAAAATAATTCAAGAAACAAGCAAAAAAGGAGCACCTGACTAGGTATTGTCATGCTGTGTGTGCATGTATGTATGTATATACACACATTACACTATATTTGGACATATACTAGTGTGTGTATACCCATACATATATATACACAAACATATAAACACATAACGTACTGACTGAATTAATACTGTACTGAAGCAATGTGATTTAGCTCCAAATTAAGTATTCTGTATTGAAATATAAATGATACAGCAAGGCCTGTAGATTTCAGACCATTTGTTTTTCCTTTCACCAAAACAATGATCTGTCTTTGAACTCACAATTTAATTTTAAGATGAAAATATGTGAGATCACTGGGGATCTTTCCAAATTCATGGTATTAATTCCAACTCAATCTCTGCTAACGTTGTATGGCCAAACACTGAACAGTATCTTCAGTTTGTCCACTACTGAAATCAGCTTCTAGAGTTAATATTTCTGGCAAAAAAGGAGGTACACAGCTTTGCTACTTTTACAGTGGCAATATACCCTTTCCTGTTGGATGGAAACTTGGCAAAAATCCTACATTAAGACTCCCTTCCTTCTGTACATTTTTATCACTACTTCTTATCAGTCATCACCTGTCAGCTCATTATAATAATTTTCATGCCATCTCAGCTACCTTCCAAACATCCCAGGACAGATTATCCGGACAATGTACACCAGGTAGTAGAGGTAGCAATGTATTCAGATACAAAACACGATGTTTGGGGATTAATTTACTTTTTCATTTTTAAGCATATCCATTTATTTATTACTAAAGACACAAAGATAAACACTGTAGTATGCTGTATGTACATATTTTCTGGTATTTATGTCAATTCTGCACCAATCTTACCTGTGAACCATGAGATACTACTGCATCAGAAAGCCATGGTACCAGCACTGTACTGTCACTCTTTTCTCCATTTAATTCACCAGTTAGCAGAGCATGTAAAGTGAAATGAAAGGAATATGGACAGACATTTATTTTTTGTTAGAAAAGGGAAAAATAAACCCTGTAGACATGTATGTATTCATCACCTTGCTCATAAGTTTTCTATATCATCATAAGGCAAACTGTAGTGCAGCTTTGTACCTGCAGAATCAGTATTTTAAAAAAATCTGAAGCTGAGCTTGGGACCATTTTATTCTGGACCCATTAGTGAACAAAGTGCATTAAGGCATCCATTTCAAAGGACACCTAAAGCATGGTAATTACAGAGAAAATCTTTTTTTAAAGCTGGTATTCAACTTTCTACACAGGCAGATTTACACCACTTGCATAGTAACAACAAAACACCATAAGAAAACCATTCTTTTAAATTTGTCATATGCCTCAAGTATCTTCCAAAATGATCATTTTATATAAGTATTGTAGTAGTTACAAAGGGTTTCTACTCTGTAGAAAGGAAAGAGAAAAAAAATGCACCTGATTCAGCTTTGAGATTAAATAGGTACAACCTCTGTTGACTTCATTGAAGTTCTTCCACTAACACCAAGATGAATGTAGGGCCTGCTTGTGCAGATTCCTACTCCTGCTGAAAATTTGTTATTTACTCCTCATTCACAAAGAGAATTGTGCTTCCCCAAACAACCCAAGACAATGATAATTATGAACAAACTCCAGCTGTAGTGTTTCTCCACACAGCACATGCAAAACTGATTTCCTTGCTTTGTTATAGATACTACATAGTGTACAACAATGAAACATTTGTATTTAATTTAAAATCAATGGTAAGGTGGCTCATGTCTCACTTCTGAGTTATTGGCTGGGCTTGCTGTATTGAACTTCGTAAAATTAGTAATAAGCATTCACATGTCTACCATCAGAACCATGACATCTTCCATTACAATCAAACCTTAAATGATGCAGTGCTTTATCAAACTAATCTACAGTCAGACCTTGGATTGGCTGCTCTCCTCCAGTGTTGCTGATTTTCAGAGATGGTATCAGTCTTTCACATCCTCAGTGATTCTACAATGTTTCCCAAACATGAAAGTGAAACACTGGCAGACGGAAATGTTGCCATCAATAAAATAAATCACCAGATGATTTATACACTCACATTTCTAGGAGATACTCCACACGTGTTTTATGAACAGAGAACATAATGCACCATGAACAGAAGTAAATTAAACTTTCTTCTTTTGCTGTGTTGTCTAGCTCCACTTCCTTGCTTGTTTATTTTCATTCTATTTGGTCTGCACATTCCCATGTGGAAAGTAGAAATTAAGAGATCTTGCATTCAATAAGATTGGTAATGAGAGCACTAATATTGGTATGAATAAAACCAGCAGTATACTGACTTGTCCACTGCACAGTTTCCATCCTTCCAATTTCCTGCTTTTATCCACTGTAAAATAAAACGATGTAAAGGGGCTGATGAAACTTTAATGAATAGGACCATCAATGTGCAAAGCAAATAAGTCATTTTCCAGGTATCCAAAACAGGCTTTCCCTTTTCTCTCTCTCTCACTTTCTTTCTTTTTCTTTCTTTTTTTCTTTTTTTCCTTTTTTCTTTTTATAAATAATTTATAAATCTTCCAGTAAGATACTAAATACAAATCAAAACAAAAGCAACTGCAAAAAGAGTTCTAAGGTATTATTAAAGCCACTTCTTGTCCTGCACAAAGTACTCAGAAAAGAGAGTTTCTTCCCTTTTCACTTCTGTCCAGGTTCGACAGCAACAACCGGGATGCCAGGCAGTCTGCCAGCTCTGGCAAGCTCCTGCAGGCACCTGCCCTCAGGAAATGCGTCCTCCTACCTTTTGGCTTTTAGCAGTCATGCCAGCTGCTCAGAGGAGTCTAAGTGGTCAGGGATAGGCAAGCCAGTTATAATGGTCAAACACTTATTCCACACAGTGAATGTGGGGCACACGGGCTGCCCAAATGTAATGTCAAAGGTATAAAGGTGCAGGGAGTTCAAGGCATCATAAAAGGCAAGGGAACCGTTGTCGTAGTCCAGTAAAATGCCAACACGGCGGAGGTGAGGTGCAGGCTCTATTGGGATTTCCTTGCTGTTGTGTCGCACCACCCACGTGTTGTTACAGCGGCAGAGCACCCAGGAGGCAGAGTTCTTCCCAATCCACTCGTGCTTTGGGGCTGACTTGTATGAAATACCAATGGCATACCTGCAAAACAAAAACTACTCAGGAAAGCAATTGCCTCCTGCCCTGCTCATAGGCTGCTGTGTCAGCCAGAGAACTCACTGGAACTCCCCAGTCTCTTGATTGTGCTGATTAAGTTCTAAATAAGTGAAATTGCACCATAATATCGGCATGGGTTTAATTAATGTTTTTCCTATGTCTCTCTTACTTCTGAGATGTCAGGGAAACTTAATTGTCCCTCACTTTATTTGTAGTTTGGCTGCTATGGTAATTTTTTGGAACACATGCCTCTGGTATTCTAAAGGAAAATTATTAAGTACTCAGCAACTTAGGGTTTAAATTACTGGGTCTTGCATTTCCACTTCTAAACAGATGAATACAGAAGAATTCACTGATTTTAAAATACATTGCTATCTGTCACCTAATCTGATATCTCATTTCTCCTTTAATATATGGCACAGAAGGACAAATGCAAGAGTAGACATCAAAGAACACATTAAAAACAAACAAGCAAACAAACAAAAAAACATTTTTGCCATTCCCAAATGTGTTTTGCTAGATGTTGGTGTGAACATTTTTTAGACTGGGTATTGCACCAAGTGAAGCATTTACAGGTGAAGACTCTGCAAACTGTAATTCATGGCAAAACGTCCAGGGTAAAAGGATTGTGAAAATGTTCTCATTAATGGACACCCAGGGCAAATACCTGTTTTCTCATATAATAAAGAAATGTAAAAGTTCCTCACATTCTAGAGACACTGCAGTATTTGTTGGGCTTTCAACCACCAGAGATTAATGTGCCATAAATTACTCTATTTTGATTTCTTGAAGTTGGCAAACAACATTTTTCTTGTTTGAGACAGTGGACATACCTGAACAGCTTACTGAATTTTTACTTTTTTAACTTCCATCATGATTGCTGCCTTTGAATCTTAAAGGATAACATCTTTTCTACTGACTAAAGGGACCCTGAAACCCAGCCCTTTATGGCTGAGAGGATTATTCAGGAATAGAATAACGTGCTCTTCCATTTCCTGCCCCAGGATGTGAAGCCTGGGGCATAGAGCTGGCACTGCTGCTCCCCACTGGTTCCCCAGAGCTGTATCTGACTTCCATCCCTGTGAATCTGGGTCATCAAATTGTCCTCATATTCTGTATTTTTGTTTTCTGTTTTGCTATGTTTTCCAAAAGAATGACAGCAAGATCTTTCATATCTAGTAAAGAAGCATGATCACACTTCAAATGTTTGCTCTGTTATAGAAATAAGATGAAACCTTCTTAGCTTTCCAGCTCACTAAAATCTTGAAATGTGTTTTCTGTAGATTCAAAAAACAATCAACCACAATCACAGAGGAAAAGTTCTGTATGGGTTTCTAAATATAAAGATGCTCTGTCTGGCAGAATAAGTTCCAGAATCTGAAAGTGCTGGAAATTGGGAAAATAGTCTGACAAATTGTGTAAAAGTATATGCTAGATCTGCTCTTATACCATTCCCCATGCACCTGTTACTGTTCTCTGTCAGAGGAACTGTGCTGGGACCTGCATGGACCTTTGGTGTGAACCAAAGATTATTCTCGTGTATAATCTTACATACGTACCATGTACTCCCACTAATAACCACTTCCCAGTAATGCCGTCCGCTGTCAATGAACACATTGCCAGCTACTCCATAGCTCCCTTGGCTTGTGAATCGCTCTGGTGTATGACTCTTTTTGGAGGAGGTTTCATCACGTTCCACTGTCAAGTTATCATGAGACACTTTCAATTTTCTGTGAGCAGATTTGGGGTCCAGTTTAAATGGCTGACCTATATAAGCAGAGACAAAGATACCAGAAGAACCGTTTGTCTTTAATTTTAAAAAGAAGAGTGAATAGAAAGCATAATAAAGAAGCATACAAGATTACATAATCGTATTAATCTCCTTCTCTGAAGTGTTTTCAAGATAGACTAAGCGATTCTGCTCCCTGTGCTAGCTGGCTTGCATTGTCAGTTTACTGTCAGTCTCATTGTGCACTAACTTCCCTGTGTTGATAATCCCTGAAAAGAGCCCTGAGTAATCTTCATGCCCATTATCCCTGACCTAAAGGTAACCTGAACACTCTAATTCTTGCATGTAATTGAAACCAATGTACATGCTAATAAAGGTCCGAGGGTTGCTTTTTTCACAGCATATTAGATTTAGAATGTTACATTCTATTAATTCACTAGGGATAAAGCTCCATAATAACGTCTTCATCATAGCTACAAAAAAATATGATTCCAAATCCCACAAAATGAGTTTGAAACTAAGAAAAAGCACTAGCCTTGTCTGTTCGTTCACTCACAGCTTTATTTATAACAAGCACAGTCAACAATTCAGGACCTTTTTGGAAGGACGCCCATGGGGTTCTATGGTGCTGGATATTGTGCATTAAAAAGAAGGAAGTGAACTATAACTTGGACCAAATAATACGGTGTAAAAACATTACTGAGGCTGTTGCTCTTGGCAAGTATCTTCAGCTGTAGCACAAGGTTTGTAGACAATAACAGGAAGCTTTTTGGTAAACTGAACCCTGTAGATATCTAAAGCCTGCCACAATTCTGACAAGTTTTCACCTTGTGTCAAAAAGCAGAATGATCATTTACCTCCACCAGGAGACAACTAGGAAACTATGATTCTATGTGTGATCCAGCAAAGCCCTTTTCCCTTAATGTCTTTCATGTCAAGGAAAAAAAAAAAAAAAAAGTAAGTGGAAGATTTGATCGCATGCATAGAAAATAGAAATGAACACTCCCATGAGGTCTGTGACCCTCTGGCACTGACAAGTGTACTTCAAATAAGATGTAAATTGCTCAGAGTTTATGAAGGAACAGTAAAGTACTTCTCATGCAGTACAGCTGAAAGCATTAGTGTGGGGGAGAGAAGAAATTAAATTCATCTGAGCAAGGATAGTCATTGGTTCAGATCTCTAAGAAACCTGAAAAGCAGAAATTAAAAATGGAAGATGACAGATGCAATGCTAATTCTCAGTTAACATTATTAGAGATGGGTTGGTATTAGGACAAGGAGTACTTTTAGTGTTAAAGTTATAATCTACTTTTATAATGTGTATTTAGTTATATATTATGATGAAGCAGAAGATAAACACATTGGAAGCTATTTGGGGACGTTTTTTGACTATTTTTTCTTACTGCTGAGTAGCAGTAATATATCTGCAGCCTGCCTCTTTAACTGGTTAGTATCCTTTGTGTTGTTGAAGCAGTATCTGAAAGATATCTTTGTGGAGTCATATTTGCTTACGTTATTTCTCAGTCGCCTGAGAGGTTGCTTTTGCACCACACTGGGTCACAAAAAGACAAAAGGATGAAGGGTTGCCGTTTCCAAGTGGATCTTCTGGTACTTCATTTCCTTGTATGTTATCAGATTCTTGGTAGCAGATGTATGGTTTATATGAGTAGCTTTTACACAGGAGTGCAAGCCAGAAGAAGCCCCTGAGCTGGTATGTGCCATTCCCTGTGGCCCCTTTCTTGCAACACTCAGTGTCACCCCTCTTTGAACACCTTCCCCCTCAAAAAGCAGATTTCAGAGAGTTCCCAGTGTTCCCTTTCCAGTGCTCAAAATTTTTCATGATGACTACAGGACTGAGGGATTGGCTGGGACACAAGAAAAAGATTGAAAACCCATCTTAAAATTGCTATACTACATCTGCTAATAATTTGTGTAACTATTATTTATTTTGTTTTTTGAAGTGGGATCTCTGACTAATCTACTTCCTTGCTGAACTCCATAAAAACTGAGAGGGACGGAGCTAAGGAAGTTTTCTAGTGTCCTAAGAAAGAGCTAATCTTGGAGAACAAAATTAAACTAACATCTTATGAAAGCTATACAAAAATAAAATATTTTATTGCAAACATAAGATGTTTTTACTTTGTAGAGGAAAAAGAGTAGGAAAAGAGGAAAAGAGGACATTAAACAAAACCACAAAAGACCATTTTCAAGCATTTCACATGTGATGGCTTGGTTCCTAAAAGATATTTCTGGTGACCAAAGTACAGATGCTTCTTATGATAAGAAGTAATTTCTGCACTACTGAAGACACCAGTAATCTTAAATTGAGTTAAATAAGTGACTTTCACTGTAAGAAGCACTTTAAACAGGTTAATCTGCTCTGCAGTCTTGTGTCTTTCAAAAACCAAACCTAAAAAGGAAGGCAAGAAAGAAGAAGAGTGTGTGCATGCTGGATTTCACTTTACTCACTGTTTGTCTTGAGCTTGCCGGGCTCACTGTTTCTGCTGCCAGCCTGATTAATGGCCTTAACAATGAAGATGTACTTAGTGCCACTCTGCAACCCATGCACGGTGTAGTGGTTTTGTTTGATATTGGGAACAATCATCCAGCTGTCGGCTGAGTTACATAAACCTGCAATTTCAAACCAAGCACATTAGTCATAACATACTAAACACTTTGTAACAGGGGAACATTTAGAGTACGCCTGAGCACCCAACCACCGATAAGAAATATGCTTCTATACCTTTTAAAGTGCTGTTACATTCACTAAGTCGCCACTTAATTACACTAATTCATTTCACCAGCCCTATACCAGGGTACCTTTTAACTTCTTGCTATATGAAGTCAACCATAAAAAATGGACATGTAAGAAATGACTCAGTGGAGGCATGAGCAATCTGGGAATTTTCATATCCCAACACAAGGAATTCTTCATTGCTTAAGGGCCAAAGGATTATGGAGATGCCATCAATCTACTTTTTAGATTAATGAACTCAGTGTAAGCCTCAAAAAAGTAACATAAGCAGTAATGCTCAGGGTTTTATGGAGCCACCTTTGCTGACAGTCATTGGGTATGTTTTCTTCAGGACCTGAAGCAAATTGTGGGAGGCCAAACAGGGTGAAGTGTGGGTTCCACGGCAAGCTTCAGCTTCTACATTCCCAAATTTGACAGGATGTAAATTAAACACTAAGTTTAATAGACGTAACTTTTTGATTTATGGCCTCATGGTTAGATGTCAGGTGGGGAAGAGCTACACAATTTTCTAGTTACAAACTATTTTGGGGTACATTTGATGACCACCACAGAAGTATAACATGTAGGAAATAAGTATAATAGGGTAGAAGCAATATAATCTGCAAAATATGAGCATAATCCATTAAAATGAATTCATTCAATTGCATAAATCTTTCTTACTGTGAAATAACTGCAATATCAGTGAATCACCCATAGTACTCACTGTACATTCTTAACAGCTCCCAGTCTAATGGATCCTCAGTCTGATAACTCTTTTGTTACAAGTGTTTATATAAATAACGAAGTTTTCATTTGCAATATATATATATGTTCACAACATTTTATAGTTATAAAGCTAGGAAAAGGTATACACATATGAAAGTATAAGCATGCACATGTGCATAAGGCTGGAAAAACTGAATGAAAAATTCTTGACTGGGTGGAAACTTACAGACTTCTTGATCTTACAGATTTCTTGATTGGACTAGATGATCTTTCAGGGTCCCATCCAATCCCTAAAATTCTGTGATTCTGTGATTTTTTTCCTTGGCTGGGCATAGAAAAAGTTACCAATGCTAATGTGCTGTTAAGCTAGCTTTCAGCTTCTAAGTCATGTTTTACCAGAAAACCAGTAAGTACTAGTGAAGAGAATCTTTTAGAAGCCAGTAGTACTTTTGGCTAAATATTAACCAATATAAAACCCTTACTTAAAGAAAAAAAAAAAAGTTACAAAGTTACTAGGTTATACGAAACTTTAAATAAAATGACCTGTGAAACAGGTTTATAGACTCATAGCCATTATAGATTCATAGCCATAGCAGAAGTCTCCTTCTTAATTTAGGATATACTTTCATAATGAAAGAGCATTAGGAATAGAATTTAAAATTCAAACTTCAATCTAAAAATTGTGCAGTGTTTGTCTCAGATTTTTCTCATATTACATAGCATCCTTGAGAGGTAGGGAGTAGGAAGAAAGGAAATAAAAGTAGCAGCACCCTGGCATAAAATATTTCAAAGATGACTTTTCCCAGTAAAAATTCAGCACAAGTATTACAGGTACATTCTTTCTGTAGATGAACTACTGCATTGATTTTACATCGAGACCATTTACCTAGCTCGGTGATGCTATTGCACAATAAATGTTAAGCTAAAATAAAGTAAAATAAAGCACTGGATTCAGGAGACCAGGATGACTAAGGAATCCCTTACTCAGCTGCCTCTGATGGGTTATCAAATAACATCTGTAAGTCTGTAAATGGGATGAATCTGGGCAGTAGTTCTGGAAGTGTCTGCTTCTTCCATGTCCACACACTTTGAAAGCTGTGGTCTATGGTATACATAGACCATATATAAAAAAAACCCTCATGCAGACAAAGTGCCCAGGTTTCTGCTAAATCATCTAGCAAATAGAGTTGTATCAATCAGTACAACTCTCTAAAGGGCACATTTTTCAGTCTTATATTACTCTTTTGCTGTTACCCTCCAGAGGCTAGTCAGTCCTTAACAAAGTACAAAATTTGTATTTATATAGGTATATGAAGGACTGTAAAAGTACAGATGTGTTGCTATGAGTCTCTTCGCCACTCTCTCCTGTCCTCCCATAAATGTGGACTCACACATACTCAATACTCAGTACTCTGTAGATTCAATAATTTACACAGAGTAAATTATTGTTATTATTAAAAGATCAAGTTGATAGTTAATTTGGATTATTTTGTACAGGAACAATCTCAATCTTTTTAGGTGTTGTTACATCTTGCTGCTAGGGGCTACTGGCAAAATGCTCGCAGGCATTCACCCCACCTAGCACTGAAAAAAGAGGAGCTCCTGAGTTAGGACCTTACTAACCTAAACTCTTTATACAGTCAGAAGAGAGGGATGGGAAGTGTCTGCTTCACCTAATGCATTTTCAAGCAGAAGGCTCTCTCTTCACTGATGATAAAAGATACCTTGGGTTTCTCTCCTTTGTCCTTCCTGTCTTAAGAATCCCAAACTTCTGGTGTTCAATAAATGCAGGATGCACAGTGACTAACTTGGTTACTTTGCTCGATAAACCTTGTTGTTAAGCAAACTCTGCACATGCCTCCACACTGATATGTCCATGTGCTTCCTGACTGTGACCTTGATGTCAAGGTTCAAACTGAAATTTGATTCAAAATTTTGGTAATGAAATTTTGATGATATTGATACTCCAAGTCCCAAATCTTTCAGACTGAAGAACAGTAACTAGTAACAGCCAAGGTAAGCTTTTAGGTATGAAAGAATATTTTGTCACTACATCAAAACATTTGGTCTTTAGTTCTACCCTAGCAGAACAACCTTTCTTCTCAGAATACAAAATAAAATAACTAACAATGATCAGGGAAATGATCATTCATAGCAGCCTGGTAACGTGGGCATGTGGGGGTAACTTGCCCTCTCAGCTCCCTGCCAGTGGCAGCAGGTTAAAGTGGAAAAGTACATATTTTCTTGCTGCTGCAGCAGCAAAAACTAAAGGTCTGGTATTGTAGCCACTCCTAATCCAGGCTACATTCAGGTTTCTTGTTTCAAAAACTCGGGGCTTTTTACAGGATTGTGCAGGTGGTAAAACAATGTATTTTTAAAGTGTGGACTACAAAAATGTAGGGAATTTAAATCACATCCTGGAATGGTGCAGTGAGCACAGTGATGTCCATACAGGATGTGTGAGTTTTCAAAACAAGTTTCTCAGAATCTGGAGGTAATAATTTGTAAAGCTGTTTCCCTGGTGTTGGCTGTTGATGCACTTTAAAGAACAGATGGGAAAAATCCCAAGGTGTAAATCCTCCTAAAATTTACACTGGTAGATTTTAATAAAATATATCTTCTTGAAAAGCAGGAGCACAAAAGTCATAGGAAGGTTATTTAATCACTTGAGTATTTTAATTATTTTTAAATGCTTTATTTAAATAATTATCAATTCAAATTGGTAGAATAAATACAGTAGGTGAAGGCAACAGATGACTTTCTACACCCCCTTGCATTCCCATGTGAATGAAAAAAATATATGCTGGACTTCTGCAAAACACATAGCTTTTTTAAAACAAAACAAAACAAAACAAAACAAAACAAAAAAACACTCTTTTAATACTTTTTAATAGGCAGTTCTCTTCCTTTTATCCTAAACTTGTTTTTGCGTCATTCAAAGATACTTGCTGAAAACCTTAGTATCATTCTGAAAATTGTAAGGAATCTGTTTTTTAATCAATTAAAGCTTCTAGAAAGAAACAAAAGATAGACTATTCAACAATTCATTGGTGATCATCGGAAGCATGAACTCCTAATTGTCGTAGGACAATTATGCCCACAAAATTTTATCCTAACTCATAAGAGAAGTAATCACAAAACACAGGGAAAGTTCTGACAATACAGTCTATCCTTAACACAGTTAATTTTACTATTTTGCCAATGTAACTAACATAAATTCCATTTAATGGGAAAGAGAACTGTTTACTCCTTTGTGTCTTGAAGAGAGTCTCATGTGTTTTCCATGAAGACATCTTGTGTTGCAGCTAGTAAAAAGCTGTGTTTAAATTTTAACCTTCCTGAAGCCCACTAAAGAAATTCCATGAAAAAAAAAATCAAACAAAAAATACTTCAACATTTATTGGTATGAGATAATGAAATTAGATTGCTAGATAGCTAGTGACAAATTTGAAAGCCTTTACAACATTCAGATTGCAGATGATTAGCTGCCTCTCAGAAATGCAAATGCATGAATAGTATAGCTCTGGGAACAACTTCTTTAGTAAACGTCTGTTTAATTTAAGGTACTGTATTTCTCTTACACACAGAACAGTGTTGCCAAGCATTTAATAGCCAAGCAGTTTGGCCACATTTGGAAATAATCTTTCCTGTATGAAATAGGATTCAAAATGAAATACTCTAGTTGGAATTTTTCCATCAAATGTTAACTTCCCAATTTTTCAGTTAATAAAAAAGAATATAGATGATTATGTTGGATAGAAAATACAGTAGAAAAACTTAGCATTACTTGTTTTTATAACTGAATTCTTAGCAATCTCTGAATGATATATGTCTCTGGTGGAGGAAACGTTCTGAAGAGTGGAAAGTTCAGTCTGACTACGTGGTTTTAAGAAACAGATTCCATAATAACAACCTCCATTAGCATGGTACTAGGGTTTGTATGCAAAGTGATTCCTATTGCCTCAAGGGAAAAAAGCTTGTTTTTTTTAGCTACTTCCTCGCAACTAATCCATAGCTGCAGTAACACAGACCTGAAGATGATCTATGAACCTATTTACTTTACCTGCTACAGGTAACACACAATAGCAATGGAAACTTTTGGGGATATGACAGAGCAATTGAAAAAATATATATGCAACAGCATGTAAATGAAATAAATAGAAATAAAATTGTGCTAATCTAAATTCTATTCCATTAAAACAGGATTAAAACAAACAACAACAACAACAAACAACAGCAAAAAACACCACAGCTTCAGTTCATCAAAACATCAAGGCTGCAGTACAGACTCTAACTCCTCTTACAGTGAAAAGAGCTCTCTGTGTTATTCCACACTATTATAGTAAACTCCAATATTCTAGGGATGATCTTGGAAAATAATCTATAAAAGTAAGGACTCTCGTACCTGACAGAGGATATAATACATCAGAGTGAATAAATATCCACTCATGAGTAAAATCATGATGTCAGTGGGCAAAGCTCCATTACCATTGGAAGCTGGAATGAACTGGGAGAGTCCTATATATCAGAAATTTGGGTAGACCTGTAGCAGCTCTGTTGGATTTGGAAGGGTAGAACTCTTCCATTGGAGGTATAAAACTCCTCATTAAATGAGATAAAAAAGCCTGACAATATTTAGAAAAACCTTCCTTTTATTTTATACTATACTTTCATAAATTTGTATTTGTTTTGGATTAAATTATAACTTTCAATGAAATTGAAAGTAATAGCCAGGATATTTCTGTAAGAGCTAGCTGCAGTTAAACAAACAAACAAATAAATATTTGGGCCAATTTTTCCATTTCTTTCTTCTTCCTTTTCAGATCTTAATAAGATTTTATAAACAAAGTTTCTTATTGTGTTCATTTATTTTCTCTTCAAATTTTTAATGGCATAATTTTTTGCAAAGTGATAGAATGAAAGTTCAGATCGCACACTAAATACTTCATGGCATACCCCCAAATTATCATATTCCATCTCTGAAAGAAAACTAATTGATTGTTTTGCAGATCAAAGCTTTCACTTCCACATGGGAAAACAGTCTCAAAATGAAATGCCTTGTTATTTATTCACTAGTAAGCAAAAAGTAAAATCCTATATCATAAAAGTGTGGAAATGGCAAACTTTACTGTTGCCATATTCATATGTAGTAGCAACAACTGACTTTTATAGTCTTCTACCATAAAGTCAGAGACAAAAATGGATCAGAAAATAAGCAATACACTGCATTAAGTTATTGAGTCCTGTCTGCTTAATAGTGGAAACCGGGGAAACTTTTCTTTCCTTATCTACCTGGCTCCAATTTGTTCCAAATTACTATTAAACTTTTGGTATCTAACTTGCTCAGATGTAGGAGTATGTATTGAATTTTCTTTTTCTTCTTTTTTTTTTTTTTTTCTTTTTTTTTAATTTTCCTCCAGTATTCTAGAATTTTATCATGTATTGCCCAAAATTAGGCTATCTAGCAAGATACTAAACGGAGGTTTCAACAAAATGTTAATTAAATTTTCAAAGGTCCACTTTATTTTTTGGTCAATCCTGAATACCATAATATATTCATAATATGCTATGTCAAATTGGTGCTAAAATACTTGCACATGAATCCTCAGATATCCTTTCAGATGGCTTGGAAAACTAACTCTACTTTAGTGATGGAGAAAATTAGGTGCTCACAGCAGCAGTGGAGTCAGCACAAGTTTGTCTTAGTCCTGAGACTTGGCAGAGACCATACAATTTTTTCACTGATATAAAGTATGTAAACATGTCTATAGCACTGACTTCCATTAAAAAAATCTCAAAACAAATTTTGTAAGAACAAAATCACTTCCACATTGGGGTGGAAGCCTATTTAGAGCTAAGCCTATCTAGTTCAGTGTGTGGCTAGGGTTTTTGATAGCGGACAAAAGCAAGTGCCCAGGAAGATGTTAACTGACAGGGAAAGCACACAGTGATCATTTCTCACCGTGTTCTCCCAGGCTCCAGTACCATACAGCTCTGGGACTTCCTGAGCCAGGAGGAAGTATCTGCACTTCATTGTTTTCACTGGATTTTTCTAGCATAATCTCTCCAGAGATTATGAAGAGATGAGCCCATGCTCATCTCTTCAACTTAAATTTTTAATCAACAACCCTTTGTGACAATGAGTTTCACAATTTAAACATTTATTGACTGAACAAACTCTGTCTTTTGACTGATTTGGTTCATTTCAGTCTCCTGCAGTTTCATAAAGCCACTATACATCAGATAGTAGCATTCCTATTAATCATATAGGAATCAGGACGAAGTTAAATGACTTATCCAAAAGCACACTAAGTCAATGATAGCACTATCCACTGAACCCAGAAGTGCTGACTGCCTAGCCAAAGATTAGGCAATTCTGGAGCATTTTCTCAGAAATCTAGCTATGCAACAACAAAACAATCCAAGGAATAATATGTAAATTTGTTCATTCAGGAAATTCACAAAGTCAAAACAGTGCATGCATTTAATAAAAATGTGTGATAATAGAAAATATGAAACAATGGTAGCTAATCTCATTGTAAATCAAACAATGTTACCGTACTGATCATTGTTGCACTGATGTTTGCTGCCCTAGTCTGCGGTATACAAAGTGAGACCTTCTGTGTCCTTGCAGACAGTACAAATCAGAGAGAATACTTAATGTGTATTTTTGACAAAGGCCCAGTTGTCAAGTGGCATGTCATAAATAACAAGGAGGCTGCAGTACTAGTTAACAGCTAGTTCAACAAAGGGTCCCAAGTGTCTGACTATCCTGGACAATGGAACTGAAGTTTTCATCCCTGAGGCTACATCTGCAGAAGGGCTCTATGATGCAAGAGACAATTCCTGTAAATATGGACTAACATATGTGCCCCTGGGAACATGTGCTGGCTATTGCTTTGGATTTAAAATATTGACTTTAAATCTTCCTAGAAAATATGTTTTTCTTTTGTTCCTGACATATGAGTACCTTTATATTTGAAAGAACTTAATTTGCAGTGAAACCATAAGGAAACAGAACTAGAAATGAGAAGATTTTTACTTACTAACAACATTAGCTTGTCCAGTGAAGATGGTGTACTGCAGCTCGTAAGAGACCACGCTGAATTCATCATCCGATGTCCAGTGGACAGTAATAGTATCATAAGAAGCTGTACAGAGCTCTTCTCGAATGGTGGGAGGGTTGGGAGCTGTCACATACAACAGAGGAGGCTTACCAACACAGTCAAGTATTTCCCATCTTACCTGAGATTTGGGCATGCATGTGACGTATGAGTTTGCAGCCCTACTGTCCAACAGACTTTACAACATAGCTTTTACTAATTAGACTTAGATTTCTATTAAAGTGTTCCTAAGGAATTCTTACTATTAATATAACTACCTAAGAGCTCCAGATTTTGAAAATGTTTTGTATTAAAGAAACTTTAGCTTCAGACAGCCTAGCAAAAGTTACGTGTTGGTGGTCATGTTAAACTGTGACTGAGTGGGTACAATTTATATGCTAGTTTGCTAGGTTTGTTTCCTATCATCACATTAAAATTATCAAAATTTAATGGATCCATATCAATAGGGAAAGTCAATACTCTTCACTACTGACTTGAAAGCAGTGTTTGCCTAGCTTATTTCAACAGAGATTAGCATAAGTGGTATCTAAGAAATATAACTCTAAACATTCTTTCTTTCATGCTCAATCTTCTCTCTCCAAGTTCATTTAAATTTATTCTTAACTATCCTTTTTAATATAGATGCATATAATTTCTGTTGGCTATACAACTTACTATTTCAGTTTTATGTAAAGAGTTCTTATCATAACATCATGGCGGTAGGACATTTGCAACCTAAAATTCAATATCATAGCTAATTAAATAATTCTAGGAGACAACCCAAGCATTTTAATAAAGAATTGTCTCTCTCTTTTTTTTTTTTTTTTTTTCCTTCCAAGTCAACAAACAAGATTGCTACAGTTTCTATGTGTGGCAAGCTATGCAGTCTTCTTCTGCATTAATACAAAATTTTGATTTAAAGAACTGTTTGAAAAATAAAACTTGAAGCAAACTTCTTAGGTCAAAATTTTCCTTATTTGATTTTTCTATAAATATAAAAAATGAAATAAGAAACAAATGAGTCTTTCTTTGGGCCTTCCTGCTTGCTTGTCTCAGTGGGAGCCTAATTCCTAATCATCTTCCCTATATGCCACCATCATGCAAAAAAAATAATTCTTGTGCTTAATAGCATTCCTCCCAGCTGTCACAGAGTAAGGAAGGAGGGCACTCAAGCTGAAACAATTACAATATGCCTAAGTTAAAGGAAAAGGAAGGCAAATCTGAATGGTATTTTGGCTGTCAGTTCTTTAACTTATGTTAATCACAAATAATGTCCTCAAAAAAAAAAAAAAAAAAAAAAAGGCACTCTGAAGGAATTCCACCTTTCCTTTTCCTTTTATAACAGCTTCTATTTATACATATAAAACATCTCTTTTACTTTCCACTAAGAATTTTTATAGTTCATATTCCTGGTTTTCTGATGTATGTTCCCAAAAATTAAAGTGCAGATGCATTTCCAAGAAGCCTCTTTCAAACAAGGGGCATAAGGAAATGTTCAAATGTGTTTCATGATATGACCATGATTTGTGATGCTATAAATATTGTAGCACAGAAGCTTACCAGTGACTTTTTTTTTTTTTTTTTTCTCTAAGCAGAAAAACCATTGGGACAGATGGATATTAATAAAGAAAGAGAGAGAAATGAACTAAAATAGGAACAGTCATCTCAGGAGGGGTATACAAACAAAAAGAAGAAAAAACAAACAAACAAACAAACAAACAAAAACCTCCTTGAAAGGCAAGTGTGTTAGTATTCAACTAAAGTCTTCTTCGATCTCCTTCTGCACATAACAGAACAAAACCTTTTAGTTGAGAATGTACCTGTTATTACTACAAAACAGATAATAAATATTAACTTAATGCAACACAACAATTACTGAGTGTTTAACGAACTGCAGACTGCATTTCAATAGCACCTAAGTCTCTTCAACTCCTTTGAAAATGACAGCCTTGATGTTCTCTTTATATGCACACCTGGCTGGCCTTATAGAAGGCTGGAGATTTACAGGCTTTCACACAATGATGATGACATGAAAAAAAAAAAAAAAGAGAGAGAGAAAGATTTGACCTGAGCAGGACATCTTTTCCCTGGCTCTTGTTATTAACCCACACACGCCTGAGACTGCATTGCATGAAACTCAGCTCTCCAGCAACACTCATTTCAAAAAACTTTCAGAATAAAACTAAATATACCTGCTTCTCCTGCAGACTGACAGGGAAGTTTACATGCAAACAGTTAATCTTAAGACTTCTGAAATAATGTAGAAGTCTGACTGCAAAATTTATCATCCTGCAAGACATATTTCTTTGGAGATTATAAATCCAGAAAGCAATTAAAGAGTTAAACTTTAATCAATTATCTTCACCATCACATTTACTAGTACAGCTAGAGAGTTCATGTGCCACCAGGAAAACTCTACAGAAAGCCCAGAGCAATCTGAAGGTTACACCAGCACCTTCCCTCACAACCTTGACTAGGGCTTTATCGCTGCTTAGGAAAGGGAAGTCCAGCATGCTTCTACAACAGCAGAGAAGGAAGAGTCCTAGTCAGTTCTGCATAGTCTTAATGCTACAAGTTGTACAGCCTCATACTCCACTCCAGAAGCAGTGATTGTCCCTAAGCACTTCCAGTGTATTTCAGGGTGAGGACGCAGTACTGATTCACAACCATAAAAAGTCTGAAGTTTGACAGCTGATGCAATTAATATCCTCAGCTATTTGCAGCCTCCTGTCTACAAACTGCCACCCAATGTCAGGAAAATTTTTTTAAAAATAAAAACAATAAAATTGAAGCAGCTCTAGAAACCCCCCAAATTTACAGCCTTAAACAGCAGGGAAACCTGAAATCAGTGCCAGCAGACTTTGCAGGGCACAAAGAAAGCTTCAGCAGTTTCAGGAATTGCTTTCTAACATCTGCAGCTCTCCTTGGTCATAGAGTGGCAGTCTCCATAAGAATACCAGAGCAAACATCTGTGAGTGGTAACTGCTTCTTTTGCTCTGACTTCAATCCACCTACATTCACAAATCAACATTCTGACAAATGAAAATCATTGCTTAAGGCAATGATTAAGTTCAGTTGTCTGACTTCAACTCAAAACTGAGCAGATACCCTTCAACAGTCAGGAACCATGCCTGAAATAGTCAGGAACCACACCTGAAGTGGCTGAAAGGTAATCACAAATATCCAAAAAGCAGTTATTTAAATTTGATCCTAGAAATAACTGACCTTGTGAGCATGCTTACTCCATTTCAGAGCAAAGTCAATCAGGTTTGGTCTAATGCACCTTCAGTTCAATGTCATCTGTGTGGCTTTTGACCTGAAGTAGACTGAAAGACTCACTTGGTCCAAACACCTGAGAGGCAGTTTAGGGAAACTGCCCCTTCTCATTGGTAAGTCCCAGTATGAATGCAGCGGTTCCTGGGCAACTATTTCTAAATCCTTTTAGTGCAAGGTCACAGAGGTTGATCAAAACCGCATCAACTTCCTTTCGTTTGCTTGGTGTCCACCTTTCCTGGAATCGGGTGATTGACTTTGTAAGGTTTTCTTACTGATTTTTGATACTAAGGAAAAAGCAAATACCTAAGCCATCTCTTTGACTTAATAGTGCTAGAATCATAGAATGGTTTGGATTAGAAGGGACTGTAAAGGTCACCTAGTTCCAACCCCACCTGCCATGGGGTTCCACTAAGTCAGGTTGCTCTGATAATAGAAATATTAATATGGCTGAATATGAACATGAGGGAGTTGAGGAAGCTACTCTGAAACTCTCAACAGTTAATAACTGGTTTGCTGTTGTATCATGATACCAGGCTGAAACAATATGAAGGAGCTTGAAAGGCAAAATCACATCATATGTGGGTACATACTAAATTTGTTAATAACATGTCATGCACAAGTTGGCATCAAGAACTCAATCATACAACCATGTCTTTGGGTAGAACTCTTCAAGAGCAACTGAATGAGAAGAGATTATATCCAAAGCTAAAGACTGAGCTGGTTCTGGAAAAGCTTTGATCTTTTAATAGTGAAAGCAATTTAGGAAGGGAGACAGGTTGCAAAAGGTTTTCAGAATGAAGTCTTTTTCATGTGAAAAAAATCCTGGCATACATTAGACAATGTATATTTGTTAGCACAGACATAGCTAGTGATGAATGAAGAAAATGTATCATTATTTGATATGGGATTTCTGAAGCAGGGAAAACTGCAAGTTCAAAGAATAGATGTTGCTTCAATTGATTTCATAGTATTAAAACTTAAGACAAGTATTTTTGATTCACAGTGGATAAAAATGTTCTTACGTCAACAATATTGTGCAGGGAATTTGCAAATCACAGACATTGCCTGGATCTAGCAAGATACTTGTTCAGGAAAAGATCAGTTCCAGATGAAAAGCTTGAGCAACTGGCAAGATAAGAAAACTTCCAAAAGACATCAAGACTATAGATACCAAAGCAGAAACAGCCAGAGGAAGATTAAGGGTATTGTTTTACTATGCTGAGCTTGACATCTCAATGTCCAGCTGGAAGCTCTCTGAGAGATATTGGAAATTCTAATTTGGATAGCAGAAGCTTTGGACAGACAGCTGTGCAAATGATGAGAGCAAAATATTTATGTTTATATTTGTGAAAGCAATAACTTAGGAGGAAAGAAAGGTGCAAGCTTCAATGTGCCACACAGAAAACTGGAGTTGGGGAGGAGGAAGATGAAGATCTGGTACATTGGGGAAGAGTACCAAAGAAGAAGAAAATTTCAAGAAGAGAGCTGAGGTCACTTGCTTTGAAAGCAACTGACAGCAGAGAGAATGAGGCTGGAATTCAACTTTTGACTTTTTTTTTTTTTTTTTTTTTTCAGAAGCAGTACAGATGATAGATATTATATAGGCATCCTCCTTTAATTGGCAACACAGATGTATCACTAGGACTAACAAATGGTCTTTATTTTACTTAACAATGAAACATGATAAAAGTAAAGACCAATTCACTCTGACACACAGTGTTTGGTGTAAAATCTATGAAGATTGCACACTCTGAAAGGCTGAAATAAAACAGATCCTCCTCCAGAGTTTCTGAATAACAATAGAGAAGAATCAAATGCATTTGATTTTCAGGGTAATATATATACTTATACATTATATATATACATATATTTACATAAATATATTTTTACAGTCTGACTTGGTTACATTTTATGCTCAGATATTTTAGACATGTTTTGGACTGTCATTGCAGCCATATGTTATTTCTTAACGTGAAAAAAATTATTACAAAGACAAAGCCAGCTAAAACTGTTCCTCATTGGCAATCAAGTGCAAAGATGAAAACAGTAGATTGGGAAAAAAACAGCCTAACAGCTTAATACATTGCAATTTCCCCTAGATTGGAATGTGATAAATTTTTCAAAATTGTGGTTGAGGTAGGAGGGCACAGGAGGAGCACAGCCAGCATGATGAACCACAGAAAGGATCTTTGTGGCATTGAACACTATGGCAAGACTACCCTTAATTTTGGTACAGATACATCCTTCCTTTTCCACATTGCACAGCTGTTAGGCTGGTAATAGTGACATGTGATGTGAGACTAGGGGGTGGAAGAATGGACTGTATATCCTCAGAGATCTAAACCACAATTACCTAAATTTGAATGAGTCTTTCTAGCCCCTGTTTGGAGCCAATGGGGAGGACTAGGCACCTCCAGAACAGAGTCAGCTGACATGGCATATTATATCCACATTAGGTGGATATTCCTCTTTGGCTATAGAAAAGCCATGGCTGGTGATTTTTCAAGTTGATTCCTAGCTCGGGACAAATGAGTGTGGCTTTTTGCTAGCCCTTCCTTTTATTTCCTTGTCTTTTATAATTTTGTGGTGAAACTTCCACTTTGATGGCAAAATTCCAGCAAACTCTGGGGAGAATGGGAATGAGGGGTAAGGCAGATAGCATAACACCACTGGTGCTGTATAAAAACTAGTAAGTGACTCTCACCACAGTTTATTGCGCATTGTTTACTCAGGTATGCATCAAACACTGATTGCATTCACCAGTTACACAGTGAGTAATAAATTTCTTGCAGAAAAATATCCCTTATGGCAGGAACCTCACAGATTTACAAGGCAAAGGTACATGCACACAGCCTTGCTACTTCTAAAATTCATTTGATCATTTATACCCCACCATATTCCCCTGAAGAAAAGCCAGAAACGAGGCCTCCGCATGGCAAAAGACACTGTGTTTGACCACAAAGAGACTGCATGCTTTTGCATTCTTCTGAAATTACATGGGTATATTTCCTGCAACCTGGGCTAAGAGAACAGCCCTGCGTTTTGAAGTGTTTTTCTACCAATGCCCTTTCATTACAAACTCTTGCTGCTCACAGAAGATGCTTAAATAGCCTGCAAAATGAAAACCCACACCCCGTCTCTTCTGTTTTCAATTGAACTGGAATGAATTGTTCTAATTCTGGCATTGAAATTAAAACATCCTAAATTACAGTAATTTGTTTCTTTTTGTGAGTCATTATATACTCTGACACTGCACATTACTCAGTAAGGGTCTAATGCTGCAGAAGTCTACAGGCCAAAGCTCTCAGTTAACTGAGCTGGAGCTCTGCTCTGCAGAGCACACTGCGTGCTCCCCAGACTTGAACGTAGTGAGGTCCTCCAGTTATGTAATGGGGGAAATGCACAGTGACGCTGCTATGAGAAAACATTTTTCTTTGCTGAGCCCTCCGTGCTGATTGCTTGAATGGCTTCTGGTTGCTCATGGGACAGTTGCCAGGCTGCAATCTGCCACAGCAAGAAGGAAGTCTTAAGGGAGAGGGTAACTCATCGAGCCTCCTGGGAAATGAGATTCAGTCCCTACTCTCCTTCCTCTGGCCTGGGGAAGTGCTCTGGGCCACTCCAGGCTGAGCTCCAGCTGTTCTTTTATTTCATTCTGCTGCCACGACTTTTAACTGTTTATCACTCACACTTATCCACACTGTGGTGGGGAAGGTGTGAGGAAAGGAGATAAGAGGAAATGCATCCTGGCTGTGCCCAGTACCACCAAATGCTACCTGGGGCACTCTAGGGCTGCTAGGGGTAATATCTTTAGGATTAAATGGGAGAGCAATGAAGAAAATCCTATTGTTACTATTTTATGAGGAATGTGGTAGTATATTAAGAAGAAGAAAATTACCTGTAAGATAATCAAGGCATTCCAATAATTTCTTCTCCCTGGTAAAATCAAGTGCGAAAGTATCAAAAGTATCATTGAGATTAATTTCAGGAATTAGAACCTGGGAGGATGCAGTTGCCATGGAAACCCTATAATGAAAAGAAGAAGTATTTTAGTACACCCAAAGACACAATAGCTTTTACATCAAGGTAGGATCTAATAATCATGATCACTGTTATTTCTCACAAAGCTTGACAAAAATTTTTACAAGTATTTTATATATATTGTTTGTTAGGAATTTCTCCTGCCACCTTTACTTTTGGAAGTAAAGTCTCCCATAAAAATCTGTTATTATTACTTATCTTTTGCCTAATGTGCAGTGCTAGATAAGTCTTTAACAAAATATTAATTAAGCAACAATATACTTTGAATTTTTCTTTCCAGCCACCCTCTGAAGCAAAGTAGCATTAGCACTATTTTTACTTGTGTTTTAAGTGAGCGTGACAGATGTTGCATCTTTCTCAACCCCTTTTCCCTATGTAGTTTCTTGCTTGAGGCATTCCTTCACAGTGCTATCTAAAGGGCTTGGTGCAGATCACCACACCTCCTCAGCTGTTTAGCACAGCACACTGCTGTTAACTTCAAATAGCACAGGGGAGAGATCAAACCAATAGATGTCAACACGGTTTATTTTGAAAAAAAAAAATAAAGCCAAGCATGTGTGCATACTTACGTTTCCTCCAAACTGAAATATTTCCTTGCCTACCTTGTTTCAGAAACTACATTCACTTTTGTCTGTCCAAGAGTACTAACATAAAAAGCTGGGTTTTCACTGGAAAACTAGCAGCAGGGTTCATTTTTTGGCCTTCAGCCTGATATCTCAACATACTTGTTAGTGGCTAGGTGCTTAAAAAATATGCTTAAAAAAAGATCAGGTGAAAATTCAACAAAGAGGTTAATAAACCTTGTGTTATACAACAGAAAATTGTTGTTTCACTTTGGAGGTAAATAGATAACCATGAGCACAATGTATGTCAGTTATCTGTCATTTGTGACATGTCAGGTCAAAATATTTTGATTGCTTCAATTAAGTTTCCCAAATTAGAGTATTTCACTGTAGATGAGACTGAAAAGGCTCCAGGCCAAACACTTGTTAAGAACTGCATTTTCATATTTCTCATTTAGTATTTTAGGAACACAATTAGAAAATTTAAAAACTGAGCTGTATATATTTTTTTTGTCTTCAGCTCAGTTTTCAAAGACTCGGCTGAGGAGCTTTCTTAGTCAATAATTCTTGTTATACAGTTTTCATCATCATTTCTCTTTGAAATTGTGATTGTTTTCTTCCCCCAGTCCTCCCATCCCCCAGTAGGTCGCCTGCAGTTATAGTTACGCTATCATGTTTCTATATCTAGTAGAGAAACAAGACATATATTTCATTTAGGGCCTGTGTTAGGGCAAAGCCAGGCTAATACACACCTACAAAAAATCATCAATGGCCTTGCTAAGAAACCAGCAAGCAGCTATGCAAGGAGAAGAGCTTCTCTGAATGCCTCCATAAAGCACATTTATTATGAAGAAGATCACAGCACCAGGCTCTTTTGGACAGTTATTTTGAACAGTGCAAAAGGGACACTGTACTTGGCTGGACAGGGATTTTCTAGGATAAATACATTTCACCCATTGTAAATAATGCATGACGTAAATCATTGCAGGATGTGTAATGTCTTTGCTATACCTAGTTACTTGTTGTGATTACAATAGGGAATATTATATTGAAATTACTTTGAAATGTGAGTATGAAGAAATGCAATGTGCATAATTTCAGGAGACGATTTTAGCTCTGGTAGTTCAGGACCCTGTTGAGAGTGTTGCATGCGTAGCCTAGAAGCAAACAAAATATTGCTCACCAGATGGGAACAAGAAAGAACTTGTGAGAAATAATTTATTAATAAGATTTAGTCTCTTTCTCCATTTTTAATTTATCTGCAAGCACCTGGGGTTTTTCCCCTCATTTTTATTCACTGCTTGGAATGATTTTTTTGATTTGCAGGTTGTTCGCAGTAACCTCTCATTATAGATGGTGATCTGTAATAGCCAAGAATTAGATCTGATTGGACACATATGTCAGCTGGCCTCATTTCTGTTCTCTGAGCATCTCTCCTGTGGCTGTATTTATGATGCAACTGCTCATGTTTACAAGTTCAAAATTAGAGCTTCTCTGAGTATTCTCTGGCAGTCTGTTAAAAAGGTTTGTATCACCATACGTTTCTGTCCTACTGCTTATTCCACTGGATATTGAAAAAAGGCCATACTCTCACCTTCAGCATTTTACTCATGATATTCTTAAATATTCTGTGGTAGTTTTGCTATCGGCTTCAGCTGGGAAAAAGAAGTGGCACAACATAGCTTGGTGATAGAATATAAAACAGGGTACAAATCTAACAGACCAAATTTAATCCATTGTCTTGTCTTTCCTTTCTTTGCCTTTTTCATCAGAGTTTCAATTCTCTGAACATTTAAAGAGTAACACAGAGTTTCTCACTTGTTTATAAATTGATTAAAATAGCTTTGGTGAAGTTTGATATTTTAGGAATCTGCACACTGTGCTCTGAAGTAAGTGATAGGCTTAAAATACATATAAATTTAGAACAAGGAATTTCATTGTTTGGACTAGGTTAAAAGTTGGCTGGACATTGTGCAGATACAATGTGAACCCACAGATTAAAATAAACAAATGAAGAAACAAACAAACAAAACCAAACATCTGAATGAATAAAGATATTTGTTAATCATTTTTTTCTTCACTGTCACAGATACTTGCACCTTCTTTTGTTTCTCTTCCTGATGGCTAAATAGCTGATAGTTCCAAGACTTTTCTCTTTTTCATCAGAAACTACTGATGAAACTGGGTGGGAATGTTTTAGCATTCACCCTGTTGCCCTGAAAACCAGACTGAATTTTCTAACAGCACAGTTTCCTGGAATCACTCAGGCCCTTGTCTTTGGGTCCTTGATATATCTGAAAAGGAACTAATATTCTAGAAGTAGTAGAAATTCCTGGCACCCAGGAACCCAGCACAGCAGCCTCCATCACTTCCAGACACCCAACTTGTTGAACCCTCAACACTTTGAGTGGACTATCTCAGAGATGTCCTTTCTACCTGCTATTTTGTGAAGGATATGAGACAGCTAAGATCTTAACAAAATTCTTCTAGTGAATGCACTTTCTTCCTTATTTCTTTCTCAGTCTCAGAATTTTTAATGGATTAGGAATTTAAGTTTCTAGGCACCTTATTTTTCATTGTGTTTAGTACCAGATCTCTGCTTGGCATCTATTAATACCTACACTACCTCCTTCATTTGTGCATGCTCTTACTGTACTAACACTTATTTCACCCCCTTTTCTGACTGCTCCTTTTTTAAAAGGGATGTTTTGATTTAACATTAGAGAAAGATCCTTCCCACTCTGGAACAGCCCTAAGTAGTGTTATTGAGGAATGCAGCATCCTCCCCTCTTTGACCACATCACCACAGTAGCGGTACAAAACAATACAGCAATTACGACAACCTATCTGCCTTAAATTGAGACTCTTCTGCTTATCAAGAGGAACATTTCTTTTTTACCTTTCAGTGATGTTTTTAGCAGTTTGCAGGAAGCGAGCATGATCGTTCTCCTTCAGAGACTGCTCAGCCTGAGAGATGAGGGATGTTGAGCGCTCAATGCACTGTTTGCAGTTCGCAATCTGCTGAGCCAGTTTTCTCAACCTTACAACCTTGAGTGGAAACACGAGAAAACAGTCAGTTCTCTAACGTCACAAATTATGTTTGCATTTACACTTCCAAGACAGAACTGTCATGCAAAGGGGAAGCTAAGATGAATGGCTTCACTGACAAGAGCTTCTTTCACACCAGTTTGATGGTGAGCGCCTTCCACTAGCCACATAACATTTTTAATAAGGGGACAGGCACAGCCTTTATACCTCAAAGTTTTCCACATGGAAAACAACAGGGGAGAGCCAAAACAAGCACAGCTGGCCTATTTTCCAGCAGAAGAAACATAATTTCCTGGTACTTTCTGCTTACATGATAACTAAAGGTTATTTAGATAACCATTTCCCTGAAGTGATGAGATTTGTGTTAAGGGCAACTTGTGGATTACTTACTTTTTTTTCCTGTTACTGAGGAGAATTTCATAAAAAATCATCTGAAAATAAAACTTGAGTAAAAAGACTTAAATTCTCCCAGCAATACATGCCTGCCCTTTTTGTTATGTGCTTTTAGTCAGACAGGTTTTTTTTTTATTTGTTGGATATTTTTAACAGGATGAAAGGACAGTAATACTGAAGAGATTATTATTATTACTGAAAACACGTGTTGGAGATAAACACAGAAGATGCGACTGTAGTCATTAGCTGAAATATTAGGAAGGAGCACAGTCAATCCCCCATTTAAAGACAATGTTGGCTAACAAAACTTCTAGTTCCTGAAAGACCTGGGAGACCTTTCTGTTGTTATCATACCAAGATTGCTGCTACTTCATAGTTTGAACAAGAGTAAGAAAAAGGAAGGCAATTAAATAAATCTAGAGTTCAGAAAGACCCAGTTACATGAAAAATAAGGAAACTAAACTGTATATGGATTAGCAAATTTATAATTAAATAAAGTTCCTGCTCTTAGCAATTAGGGTATAAACTTTAAAGTTACTGAATTTGCCAATATAATTGTGACAGGAGTTCAGCATTTTTAGCAAAGATGAAGGTGTCTTCATGTGCCTACATGACAACAAAAGTCAGTAGGAAAATACATCTTTTGGCAAACTTTCAGAAAGAACACACTATCGAAACGATCGATTTTTTTTTTTTTTTTTTTTTTTTTTTTTTTTTTGGTAAAGAGAAAAATACTTGTAAGGCATGAAGATTTTGACAATGCTACTGATCTGATCAGGTTCTCTCCTCACAGTTCAAGAGCTCCAGATCCCACTGACTTGGAGGCCCTCCCACTTTGTCCACGTCTTTGCTTTGCTGGATGCCCAAACCTGGATGCAGTAACTAGATGAGGTCTAGTGCTTGAAAGTGTTGCATGAGGAAGATAATCTCTTCCATTGTTTTACTGGCTGCACTTCTGTTGATAAAGCCCATGTTGGTTTCTTTCCTACTTTTGATTCATGTTTAGGCTGTTGAGCACCAAGATGTACAATTGCATTGGGAAAGACTTAATAAATGAAGTACTCTCACAATTACTTATGCAAGTAAGGAATTGTATTCACAACCTAGCATTTTATAAATACACTGGGAGGTGAAGATAGATAGATACTGAGAAGTGTCAACAGACTGTCCCATGGAGAACAAAATATTTTCAGTAATTGTGCATTTACTCGGAGATCACTATTTGGTTACACCAGTCTAACCAGAGAAAGGTTCATTGCAGTAATAAACATCTCAACTCTTTATTTAAGTATTAATTAACAAAATGAACTGAAATAAATGTTACCTTGTAAGTTTTTTTAACAATTAGATGTCATAATTTGTGAGGTCTACATATGAACTTGGCTTTTTGTTTACTTGAATTTTCCTTACGTCTTCAAAAAGTCATCTTTTAAAGGAAGAAAGTTTGTGACCTCTGCACTAAAATTATTCTATTTAAATCTTTTTTTTTCCTGCTATGTGCTTTGTTGGATTGTATAAATTTAGAGTGATAAGTGAGATTAAGGATGGAGCTGCACCATATTATAAGAATCGTATGTCTTAATCTGAAGCCCTGCAGTCACAGCTAGAACTATACTTGAGTTCTTCCATCTCTGTAGCCTTAACTGTGGTTCTCTAAACAAATGTGCCATGCTCTGCCTTCTAGAATGACTATGTAGAACAGTCACAGACTGCTCTAAAAGAAGACACCTGGGGCTGAATTTCCTGTGGCTTTTCAGATTTTCTGGCCAATAAAAAGAAAAAGAGTTCCCTGGGCACTGTAATCCTTAGCAAAATTTCATGATATGTATCTAAAATGTCTGAATTGTAGCTATTATAGTATTTACATAATTACTTAGAAAAGACTAGCCTGATTCTCATTTTAAGAACATATGAACAGCTGATCTTAATTGTCCACCTAGCTCGCCATCACAGGCCAGTAGTGGAGGCATCGGATTGGGAAATAATACTTTCTCAGAACACTGGCTCAGCCAACAGCAATTTGTCTCTCATAGATATCTGGAGTTTGAAGTGGTGTTGTGGTATTTAATTCTGTATTTTTGTTGTTGCTGTTGTTACTTTTTTTTTTTTTTTCTAGTTTTTCTTCATTTTGTTTTTCTTCCATGAGTTAATCCACCTGTCTCTTGAACCCATTAAATCTTTCAACATCTACAACATTCTGAGGTAAAGTGTTCAAGTCTTTAACTCTCTCCTTTGGTATCACTTTTTGGTTGATCAAAATGGAACAAAGAATGGGGATAAATTTTGATATCAGCTACATTTACATAAATTTGGAGTCAATTGTATCATAAATCTTCCATGCTTTAACGGATATTAGACTACACCTTCACAGGCAATATACTTTTAGAAAGCAACTTATATATATAACACAAATCCAAATGAATGGAAAGTTTTCTATTTTGTTGAAAGCACAACTGGATTCACAGAGTCAAAACAATAATGCAGAAGGCCACCATTTCCATTTGCAGGGGACTTATATTTTGTTAACAGCATGAGGAAATTCAGGTTCTGTCACACAAGGTACAGGACTTGTGGTTTCAAACATGTTTAAGTCAGCCCTTGCCTAAAGGCTTTTCATTTCAAGTTAATTGGAATATCTTGACAACTGAGCAAACCATTTAACCTGCTCTTGACTTTGTTCCTTTCCTGAGCTTTTCCCACACAAGAAGAGTTTATATTTGACTTAGTTAGCTTAGCAGTTAAAGAGTAAACACCATGTACCAAGAAAATAAGAATGTTAATTCAGCTCTAATGTGTTTCTGGGTTAACAGATAGCTAGCTTAAAGAGTAGAAATTTGAATATTTTACTGCCCAATATGTTTGTCACTAATAATCATCACACCTCAGTAATTAGAAATGTATACTTCATTGTGTATACTGTATACTTCATGTATACCTCATTGCTTTTTTATGAATATTTATTTTTTTCATAAACAAGTTAGATTTTCTTTTCTTAAGAATGACAATGGTTGAGATGTATTCCTTATGTAATATTATTTTTATAAGTCTTATAATAAATAATTAAAGAATCTAATCTAACATATTCTTGTTGATAATTGTCAGCCACAATAGCAAGTGTTGTGGCACTTTGTGAAGGTGAAAATTTTGGGGAAACAGTCAGACATATAACAGAGTGAAAGAAGCATTAATTAGTCATCACTTTATTATTATTTACTGACAGTGATATAATTTCAGTGTTTATCCTTAAAAATCATAATCACCTGTAGGAAGAGAAATGCTAAAGAAAGTGTTGAAGTCTAATGTACTAATTTTAACCAATTTTATTCCTCTTTACATGAAGGCAGTAGTGGCCCAGGACTACATAAGGACTCATACAAATTTATATTAATAGCACCTGAAGTCAAAAAACTGTCAAAAAAAAAGCATGAAGAAGTAATGTTGACCTACTTGCTATCAAAAGAAGAAAAGCTGTTACCTTTCCTTCCTTGATTTTGGTTCCAATTATTTGTCGTCTTTGCTGGATTATTTCAATGAGCTGGTCACATTCTTCCATCAGCTTGGTTTCCTGGCGGGATGCGTTTACCTACAAAGCAAGCCATATTGATTGTTATTTTTTTTTTATTTTTTTATTTATTTTTTTTACTCCACCCTGTGTACAATAAATATGTTGTTTTGCTTTTCTTATTTTTGTGATTTGTGACTGTGACATGCCTGAAAGTTCTATTTGAGTCTTATATGTACCTTCTGTAAGAGATGGGACTAGCAAATAGATACTTATTTTATTTCTATCTCAAATGAAGGAAGCCTGGTCCTGTGATAACTGAGTGATGTCAGCTATAATTGACATTAATGAGAAGTGAAAGCTTTTCCAGAGATGCTTAACCTGTCACGAATGCAAGAAGTACATAGGACTGCAGTGAATACTCATGCATGTAAGAGCAAAAGTATTGGAAGTACTGGATCACACAGTCCCTCTACTACAGTATCCTGTCTTTATCAGCTGCTAGTATGAGCATCTGCTAGTAGAGCACCTTACAAAAGCCAAGCATGTATGATGGTTCCCATGATTATTGTCTCATCCTCCAATCAATTGCAGATCAGAGTCTTTTTGAAACAATTTTTGTCATTAGTAATCCTCATAAGAGTTATCTTCTATGAATTTACTCACTCTTTCCTTCCAACCCTCTAAAATTTGTTTTCCCATCCCCACCCTCCTATGACAGTGAGATCCAAAGTTTAACTCATAGTCAAGCAAGCAACTGTCTCTTTTAGAGGGATCTGAACCCCCTTTCAGCTGCATTTTATGATCCCAAATTATTTTACTGGAAAGAAGAGTGATACCTAACCTCAATTTTCATGCCACCCGCAATTTTCTACACCACTGTTTTATCCTCCTGTAGGGCTGAAGAGTCTGAAATGATTCAGATTTTCTTCACATGAAAGCTGTTCCATACTTCCAATCATTCTTGTTTTCTTCTCTGAAACTTTGCCAGGTCTACCACCTACTTTTTCGTAGGGGGAACAGAACTGTATTATATGCCCAAGGTGCAAACAAACTACGGAGTTATACAGTGGCATGATACATTCTCTATTTTGCTGTGGTTATTTTTATAACGATTCCTAATGTTTGATTTGCTGAATTTAATACTTGAAAAATTAGTATTTTTTATTATTTTAAATGTCCATATAGTAGTTTCTGAAAGACTCAAGTTACCAAACATCCAACTGACATTATCTAGTCATGTGCATTTAATGTTTTCTTTTTTAGTAGTACTTTGCCTCTGACAGTTAATCAACTAGAAAGCATTAGCTGTACTTGTGTAGATATCTACAGTATAAATGTATGAACTGCTGAAACTATTTTTAGCACAAAAAAAAATCCTCACAAAACAAAACATTTTGTTTCAGGTTAAGATGGATTGTTTTAATGAAAAGTCAGCATTTAATATGACAAGCAAAATGGACCTCCCCACCAGCAGCATGTTTAGCTTATATCTATGAAAGAAAAGAGATGGAGAAAAAGACAAAAGGTTCTAATCATACCTACAAAACAGAAAAAAAATAAAAGGAGTGATGTCAGACCTGTGTTTCCATACACACTTTGCTAAGAGGTTAAACAGACCTCAGCCTTGGCCAGTTGCTCCTAGAACCACTCCACATCACCTTTTCCATTAGGATAGCAGATCTAGAGGTGAACCAGAAAAGGGAACAGTCCTAGGTAAAGACTAACTATATTTCCCCTCTTTGGTTATTTTTCTTTATTATCTGATGAGCCCCTTGATCTGCCTCAGCCTTCTTCTTCTTTTTTTTTTTCTTCTTTTTTTTTCTTTTCTTTTTCTTTTCTTCCAACAATACGTTTAAACACGCGTTTACCTGTAAGCACATTATGGAGCTCATTAAGATTAAGCAAATGTTTACACATCTGAGTTTGGACCAGGACCAATTTTATAAATACCTTCTTATGTGAAATACATTGTGTCCTCTGGGCAAAGAGGGGACTTGTTTACAAAGGCCTGTTTTCATTTAAATTTCAGATTATCCTTCTCAAACCTTCCTTAAATTAAAAATTAAATCACATATTCCATCGGCTTAAATGTTAATTAAGCTACCAGTATTATAAAGAGAAAGTATATTTTTTTCTTGAAGGCAATAGATGGTGCTGAAAGTGCTGGAGAGACCTACACACTAAAGGTGAAAATGTAAGAAATACTTCCACCATCCAATTTTAGGTGCCTCTTCATCTACACACGTTAGCTGTTTGCTCTGCCTGGCTTCCCACCATAGCCCATGAGGAGAGAGAGACCACAGAAAAGCTAACACAAAGCCTCTGACAGAGCATATGTCTCTCCAGTGACAGCTTAGGAAGCCTAGAACTAGTCAGTCGACATATCGGGCTTACCCAAGGGCCAAAAATTGGTTTGTGTGAACACTGTTGTTTCTACTCCACCTCTTCTCATTATCCCATCACCCCAGCTGTATAACACCCTCTGATCATGCACTGCATTTTGGCGTGAACTTCTGCAGGGCTGTTTTCAATGAGGTTTCCAACCTTGACTCCTGTTTCACTAGCGGAATGAAATTCCACCAGAGCAAGGAATCCCAAATGGGTTCAGTCAGAGGCAACAATCGTATTCAATACACATGGGTGCAACTCTTTTTATGTTGATACCAGGGTCTGCTCATGCCAGAGCTGACTTTGGCACTGAATTACTGTAACAGTTCACAGGATTTTTGAGTGGCTTCCACTCAAAGTGCTACTTTTATCACCACTTATATCATGAATGTGTTTTGTACAGCAGATCTAAGTTACCTCCAGGGTAACTGTCATGACAGAGTTCAGGAAGGCTAAGACAACAGTGTTTCATTAATGCTCAGACTGGTTTGAAAAATAAAGTATTAATTAAATCTTCAATTACAAAACTCTAGACTAAGAAAAATGAAATTCTTGTAAAAAATCTTTGTATTTCTTACACACTGACTGCAGACATCTCTGTTTTCTTTGAAACCTGAAAAGTATTCTCTTTTATAAACTTCATCTGAAGACTTTTCAAAATTTTATAGCTTGCAGAAGCTTATTAAAACTGGAAAGGATATTCCAAAACTATTTGAGATGTCTGAGCTTTGTATGAATGCCCTCCCCCCCTCAAAAAAAATAATAAATAAATAATAATAATAATAAATATATATATATATATATTAATTTGGGGGCTTTTCTCAAGTTGAAATGCTCCTTAATCAAATTTTCAGCCCAGAAGGCCTCTGATTCCATAATAACTTTATAATTGAGCACGTGCCTAACTTTAAGTGCAATATATTAGTGGTGGCCCTAAAGGGACTACTTGTGAGATTAACATTGAATATTATTTACTTGTGTATTTCTGAGGAGTCATATGTCAGACCAAAGAGCCAGAGGCATGGCGTAGGGCTCCGCTGTACAGGTGCTACAGAAATACCAGAATAAGACTCTGCCTTCTACTTGAGTCCTTTGATGAACAGCAACCTTGACAATAACTTCTAGCTGGGGCTGGCCAAGGAATACGAGTTCTGTCTGGTAAAAATATTTGAGGTTTTATGTTCTCTACTTTTCTACAATAAAAACAAACCCTCTTTCCAAAGAGTTGATTTAAAAAGACTGAGAGCCGCATTAGAAAAGTCTGGAGGCTGCATCGCTCACTTTGGTTGTGGGAGGCTCTGAATCATGTAGAGAACAGATTTAAATCCAGGCTTCCTCCATCCCAGATGAATGTTGACTTTTAAATATGAGATTTCCATTGTTGGAGAGCTAATGCTGGACTTGGAGATAATTTTCTGTTGAAAATTCCACTGATATCACCATGCTTCGTTTTGACATCAAAAAATTCCTTAGAAATCCATCACCACAACTAGAATGAAAGTAAAGTTTTTTGGTTTGGTAGTATCATTTTTAAAAACTTCTCTTCCATACCACAAAACTTTTTAAAAACTAACTATCAGGCCTTGTTAGGATTTAGAAAAAATATAACTTTTTCACCACCAAACATGCAGGAAAAAATATATTCTAGTCCTGTTGCTTTCATGGGGAATTTATTTCTATTTCTGCAATATTTGAAGACCTGAGACAATTTACTGACAAACAATATACAAAG